>NC_058046.1:5938924-6259174 GCF_020085105.1 Siniperca chuatsi
CTGCCAGCATGGAGCCACTTGTTTGGAGGGGATCAACCAGTACAAGTGCCTCTGCTGGCCAGGTACACCATTATTCTGAGCACCTAATATAAACCAACTCTCAAACATGAGACTGCAGCAGTCACACATAAAGTGCATGCAGTCTACATGTGATTTTTGCTGTCATATTTTGTTCATGAGTGTATGAAAAGTGATGCATGATCACAATGTGACAGAGAAAAATGCAGACGTCGGCAGTCTTTATGTGATTTTTGCATCATATTGTGTTCGTGAGTGTGTATGTTTTGTTGTGTGCATGTCCTAAAAGTACCATGTGCAGATTTCATGGGTGGAAGACTTAAAGGATAGGTTCAGAATTTTTCAAATATGTCTTAATACAATACTCACGTATCACATGTATTGTATGCCAGAAGAGATATTAGTCACTGTAATTATTCCTTCTGTCCATACTAGCTGCAATTGTGATCGAGCCCTTGTGCGACCTTGGGACAAAATCGCCCAATCCCACAGTCCTTTTTAATGTTTAACTGTTTTCAATGGAAGGTAGCTAAAGCCTGCTGGAAAAGTAGATAGATGACATTGCACGCTAATTTGCATCAGTGACATCATAAACTTAACTGACTCTTAACTAGCTTTAACATTATTATTTTTGAGGATGCTATAATTTCATCTTTATGCACCTGTGGACACTGGAATAAACTGGATCTTGGAAACTCTTGGAAGCTATGCGTTTTCTGTGGAAAAAATAAAGGTCTACCCTTGGTATTTTTTTGAGCTTCTTGTGTTCCTACTTGATGTTGCTGTCACTTGGGATTGCAGGATCTTAGCTTGGTCATTCTCAACTACCTTAGGAGGTGTCTTCCATTTTGACCTTGGGACTTCCCGTCCATACTCATGGCAGATGTTCCTGTACACTATGCCAGCCACTTGGTTATGGCGTTCCATGTACGCTGTTCCTGCCTGCATCTTACACCCTGCTGTTATGTGCTGTATCTTAGGGGCATCTTTGCACAGTCTGCACATGGGGTCCTGTCTGGTGTGGTAGACCCCAGCCTCTATTGATCTTGTACTGAGTGCATGTTCTTGTGCTGCCATTATTAGTGCTTCTGTGCTGTCCTTTAGACCAGCCTTTTCCAGCCACTTCTTCTATCTGTCAGTGGTACATGCTGTAAAGGTGCTTGTCTCTCAATGATGGTTCATCCTCCTGCTCATCATCCTCAGGTTTCTGCTGCCTGAGGTATTTGCTTAGCCATTCATCTTTGGGGGCAATCTTCCTGATGTACTCCTGGATCTTTGTTGTTTCCATGTTGGAAACATGCTGTCAGTCCATGAGATGTTTCTTCTGTGATACCTTGGTCAGTGAGACACCTTTTTAAAGGCCATCAGTTGGGACTGAACCAGCTGATATTAATTTGCACTGACAAGGGGCAGGATTGCTTTCTAATTACTGATTATCTTGGCTTTCCATGCCATTTTGCACCTCCCTTTCTTCATGTGTTCAATACTTTTTCCCTGTGTCATTTAACATTATTATACATAATTTAATTTATGGCCATCCATGGTTAGATTTCTTTGTATGTGTGGATTGCATGGGTTGTTACCAACATCTGGTGCAAGTTTCATTTCAATAGCATCTCCAGCTGCAGCAGAGGGATACGTCCTGGTACTCATGTGCAAGTTTGTTGACAGAACCAGCTCACTCAGACAAAATGTGAAATTTCAGCTTGTTTTATTCAGACAAATTTGAAAGCTGAGTTGTTTGTGTAGCCCGTGTTTATTCGACACAAATGGCCAATGCAGCTAACAGTACAGACGTTAGCTCAAACTAACTAACAACACGTATGTGTGGAATGTGTTGATGTAAATGTGTGGGAGTTTGGACGAAAAGAAATTATTACAGTGACCAATAACTATTTTAATGTGCTTATTGAGTATTGTATTAAGAGAGACTTAAAAGAAATCCAACCTTATCCTTTAAACATTTTTGTTTTTGTGCGCATGTGTGTTTTCAGGTTATGATGGAGAGAATTGCCAGGTGGATATAGATGAGTGTGAGCAGCATCCCTGTGAGAATGATGGCAAGTGTTTCCAGCGCTCAGATATCCTGAACTACGGGATTCTACCTGAACTCAGCAAAGCTAATTTCAGCTATGAAGAGGCAGCTGGCTTCATCTGCCGCTGTCTGCTAGGATTCACTGGTAAGCCAGTTCACAACAAAAAACCTTTAGTTTCTTGGTATATTGTCCCATAAACTCATCATAAAGTGATGAGGACAAAGATATGAATCTCATTAATATGCTCTGTTTGCAGGAGACAACTGCTCAGTCAATGTAGACGAGTGTGTGTCTGCTCCGTGTCAGCATGGAGGAAGCTGTCAGGATCTGGTCAACTCTTATCAATGTGTGTGTCAAGATGGCTTCACAGGTAGGATAAACCTCTTATCTGCTCTTCTACTATTATCTCCTAATAAAACAAAACTGAGCTGCTCTTCCTCCAGAGGCACCCACAGGGTTGTGTCATGTCCCTGTTACTCTTCATTCTCACTGACTGCAGAAGTCAGGGTGCAAGGACAGGCACTTCCTGAAATTCACACAGTTGTTGCATGGGCTCGCAGTCAGTGAGCCTGTACAGCTGTGACGCTGACTTACTGAGGCTGAACATTACTACAACTGAAGACATGACTGTCGAGTTCAGACAAACATCACTTGCACTTTCCCAGACTGTAAAAGGGAAACAGTGGTGTGTACCTTCACCTGTTGATGAAATTGAACTTTGACTTGAATACTAAGGCAACATGTTAGAAAGGGGAACAAAATGGTAACTGTGTCCCAACACCATACAACATACTAATTCTAAGCAGGTTTTGAGCCTATTGTTGTGTTTCACAATGGAAAAGTGACAAAAGTATACTCAAAATAGTCAGTAAGCATGATAAAAAGAGTTGATTTTTGAGTGTGCTGTTGATGTGCTGTGGAGATGTCTCTCCTAATGTAATGCACGAAGGAAATGGAGGCGCTTCTCATAGCTGGAAAATTGTAATAAATTGCAGGTGGTGGTGAGACAGCTACAGAAAGATCTGACATCAAAATATACATCCACACTGCTGTCTCTGTACAGACAAGCGTTTCAGCCCCTTAAAGAATCTCCATCCATACTAACATGTGACTATTCACATGCACTGGACATGCGCGGGCCGGTATGAACAAGAAGCAGATTGTCTACTCTGGATGTTCAGTTATAGTAAATACTGCAAACAAAAAACAGCAATGGCAAAAAGTAAGACCAGAAATTTCTTTGCTTGGACCGATGACGAGGCATAGACAACAAGGTCAGCAACGACTGTAATTCGTTAGCCATATTGAATGAGCAACTAGTAGTCAAGGCTGATGTCTTTGTTTGTTTTCTTCCGGAAAAGGGACACGTAATATGGGCGTGACAAATCAGGGAAGGACACGTAGTGACTGACAGGACCCAGTCAAGAAGCGAACCTGGGTGTCTGTGTCATCGTTTCCAAAAGCCTCCATTTTTGCATATCCAAACCAGAGCACAACCCTGGACGGGGCCAGCAGACGTTTTTTACTATACTTATTATGAAAGCAATGTCTATTTTGGTGAAACCAGATTGTCCTCTTTATACCCTCTCTTCTGGTAAAAGATATGTCTTTCAGAAATGTTTTCTGAGAGTTTTAAATTGACTGACATTGGACTGTTGGTCAGACACAACAGGACTAAATTCGAATACCAGTATTAGAAACTGATTTTCCTACCTTAAACAGCCTATACTGTATCGTATTTAATTTTTGTTGGACTTTTTTATCACATAGACTTCTATTTATTGTATGTTGTATTGTAATGTGTTATTAGATTAAAGGTCCAGTGTGTATGAGTTAGTGGCATCTAGTGGTGAGGTTGCAGATTGCAACCAGCTGAATACCCCTCGCCTCACCCTTCCCAGCGTGTAGGAGAACCTACGGTGGCCACAGAACTCGTGAAAAACACGAAAGGCCCTATCTAGACCAAGTGTTTGGTTTGTCCGTTCTGGGCTACTGTAGAAACATGGCGGTGCAACATGGCGGACTCCTTGGAAGAGGACCCGCTCCCTCTGTAGATATAAGGGGCTCGTTCTAAGGTAACGAAAACACAACAATTCATATTTTCAGGCGATTATACACAAATGAAAACATACTTATCACGTTGTTGTCAAATTCCTTTGAAATTTGTCATGTGTCACAAGCCAACTCTCTTTTACATTGATAAGTTATTAGGTTACCTCACTGCAAAAACAACTTCCCTGTGGGGGACAAGAGAGACCTGAAGTGAACTGAACTGCAGGTCTGCAGTAGAAGCCAGTGTAGACAGATAACCTTTGCACCAGATCTCAGAATCTCCTTGGTCAAACAATAAAGGGTTAATCTTCCTCCTGCTGATCATTCCTCATGGCCAGCCAAGGTATTAATTCCTCATTAGAAGAGATTTGTCACTGCATCACTGAAAACAGGAGGAACTGCACCAAAAGCTGACCTTGAAATGCACAATCTGGACTTAGAAGTGAGGAATTCAGCCAAAAGCTCTCATCAACAAAATGAGAGGCTAATTTGTGATATTATGGCCACGCGATGTGGAGGCCACAACAGAGCAGAGGATAGGAGGGGATGAGAGGGCATATGGTATGGAGGAGCATAGCAGAAAACAACAAAGCCAATAAAAAGGTGCCATATGTCAGGCGTCCACCTTGGGCATTAAACAGGGGTCTCCTAAGAAATTTGTCAGGGGGGAGGGGAGATTACAACAAAGCTGTTTAGGAGCCTAATTAAAGCCTGATGAAAAAAAGATAATACAAAAGATTGTCAGCAAAATAAGGGCCTTTTTCAAATGATCTGCACTTCATTCTTCTGGTATGCTAAACTGTAAACATATCACTGTAACACTGCAACAGCAAGCAGAGATAGAGGAAAACTCCATATGAGTGCATGAGGTGGTCGTCACTGTATCCGGCTGTTAAGCCGGTAGAGATGAACCCCTCATTGCACTTGGGCCATGCTTATAGAGTTAGGAGCTAGAGTTTAATTGAGTTTTTGAAGGCTGATGCAGGACAGTTTGGATTAAAAATGTCTGGGTTAGAGTTATTTGTTTGGTCTATATATATATATATAATTTACAGATCTTTAAGTGAGTAACACGTTTTACACTGTGGCTTCCTCAGGTTTTCTCATAACGTCATCAGCAACAGGTGTATGCTTTTAAAGCTTGATTTTGTCAATTACAGATCAGTTGACAAAACAATATGCATTATTCACATATGTCCAGATTTCCTGGCTCTTAACTCTTTTTCATGCCAAAGTATAAACCCCATAATTGCTGATGCATTTGCTGGTTCTTTCAGATTTATATTTGTAAATGTTCTTTTCGAAGGCTTTGAAACTAAATTTAAATCACAGAATGCTGTGAGGGAATACTGTGAGTGTTGCTATTATTCAAGAAGTGAATAATCACATAATAATCTGAACAACTGTTATTTGAATTTAAAGGTCCAGTGTGTAAAATTTAGGAGTAGCTATGGCAGAAATGTAATATTATATTTATAAGTGTTTTCATTTGTGTATAAAAACCTGAAAATAAGAATCGTTGTGTTTTCATTACCTTTAAAATAAGCCATTTTTATCTACATAGGAGCGAGTGCCCTTCCACGGAGGTCGCCATGTTGCACCGCCACGTTTCTACAGTAGCCCAGAACGGACAAACCAAACACTGGCTCTAGATAGAGCCGTTCACGTTTTTCACAAGTTTCGAGGCCACTGTAGTTTCTCCTACATGCTTGGAAGGGGAGGGTGCAGCGAGTTGTATTCAAATGGTTGCAATCTGCAATTTCACCACTGGATGCCACTAAATCCTACACACTGGACCTTTAAGAGAACATATAATTCAAACAACATTTTTAATGAACTATTATTCCACACATCCCCTTTCCCACCCACCCATGGTGAGCATATAACAAAACAGAGAAACACAGAATTTTTATAAAAAAGTTGGATTTTAAAAAATAGACAATTTGTAAAGTCAGAAATCTGACAGCAAGATGGGAATGAAGTCAGAATAGTCTTTAATGTCACTATCTCTGAAATTCTCAAAAATTTGACTTTATTTCCAATAAATCAGAATTTAATACTTAGGTTGGAATTTAGACAGACTGTGACTTTAGTAATTCAGAATTTTTAGGAAAAAATTAGGATTGAAAGTTTAAAATCACAATTCTGAGACTATCAGAATTTAATCTGAGAATTGTTTGATCTTAGATCTCATAATTTAAAGAATAATTTCCTGACTCAAATTTCAGTAATGAAATAGTCTTAGCTAGCTGATATGCAAATGTCAATAAAAGATCAATATTGGCTCCATGTATTTGTCCAGAAGTGCTCAGGTGTGGCGCACCTGAAGCCTTGAACCTGCCGCACCTCCTGCGGGTTCATTATAGCAGCTCCTGCCATTAGTGGACATCCACAAGCCAGCTCACAGAGCAGGGAGGGGACTGCAGCACTGCATTCCTCTTGTCAAACACTGACAGGAGCCAGCTGGAGGCTGGAAGCTTACCACTCTGCTAGGGCTGGGCTGCAGACAGGAGAAGAGCAGGGGGTGTGAGGAAGGGAAGGGAGGAATTCAGTGAGGGATGGAGGAGGGAGAAAGAGAGGGAGGAGAAGAAAAGGTGGGCAGGACTACCTTGTAATCACTCCTGCCTGTCTGCCTGGTACAGAGTGGAGGTACTTTTGCTTTGTAAGCTAAAGAGAGAGAAAGAGAGAGGACCTGGTTGTGTTACTTCACCCAGCAGTGTGAGGAGTGTGTTGGATGTTGACTCAGTGGATCATGGGGAAAAGCAGGTTGATGCTGCTGCTGTGCTGCTGCTGTGGTCCCTGGTGGCTGACAGGTACAGTATGGTACAGCACTTTAATGCTACATTATCAAAGATGAAAGTTGCGTGCTTGTGTATGAGGGTGGAGTATTGGCACAGAGAGGATGAACAGCTTTAGAGTTCCTTGGGTGTAGAGTATTTTAAAGGACTATGTTAATGCAAGTTGACTGCTGCTGTCAGGGCTTAATGTTGAATGTGGTTTGATGAGGCAGCTCTGACTACTGAAACCAGGCAGACAGACTGTAATTCTGGCATAGGGTGCGTGTATGTGTGTGTCACAAATTTGTCTGACAAGCATATAGTGCAATATTTCAATGTCTAGCTGATACAATCAGTATGACAGACACTGATTTAATTGCGTCAATGAAATCTAATTCACCTCTAATTGTGCAATTAATGGCTATTTCCTCCAGTCATTTCTTCATCTACAAATGACACTGATGACTCAACCAAACCTGCCTGTTCATCTGTATGCGTGCATGCTTAGCTTTGTCTGATCTAATTAAGTAATTTGCTGTAGTGTGACTTTCCAGGCTCCCACTACAGTCACCTAGTTGTTTGATTAATTAACCAGATTTATGTGATTAAATTATTAGATTAAATATGACTTCCATTGTGATCCATGTGAAGGATGTGTTTTGGCTGCTAAAGAGGAGTTAAATCAGTGTTGTAGTACTAAACGTGAGTATCTCTCCATGCAGGCGTACACTGTGAGGTGGACATCAACGAGTGTGACAGCAATCCCTGCCAGAATGGCGCCACGTGCGAAAACGCTGCCAACTCCTATAGGTGTCACTGCCCCGTGCCAGAGCCTGGCCAGGAGCCCTGGGGCGGGCGAGACTGTGACATCCGTCTGGTTGGCTGCCAACAGCACCAGTGTCAACACAAAGCAGGGTGCGTCCCTGTGCTGACTGATGATGGAGAGCACAGCTACACCTGCCTGTGTCCGCCTGGCTGGACCGGAGAACACTGCAACACCTCCACCACCTTCTCCTTCAACTCTGAGGGCTACGTCCACATGCAGCTGCCTGTTTCCAAAAACAGGACAAATCGAGAGACTAAAGACCACAACCACGGGCTCCACATGCAGCTCCGATTCAGGAGCACTCTGCCCAACATGTTGCTGTACTACCGGGGCACCATGGAGCGCTTCGTCTCCCTGGAGCTTGTCGGAGGCTCCCTTCAGGCCAGGGTGAAGTCAGGGAAAGTACTGCAGGTCATTTACTCTGGCCCAGTCAATGACGGGGAATGGCACCAGGTCACCATGACCATGGATGAGAGGTTGGTTCTCGTTGTAAAAGGACCCGGCTGTGAGGAAGAATGCCAGGTGAAGAATGAGGGCTACAACCATCTGATTTTCCTCCAGCCCAGCTCCTTTCAACAGCTGTATGTTGGAGGGGCACCGCAGGAGTATTTAGCCCATACGTCCAGCGGAAGGGGGTTCATTGGCTGCATGGAAGACTTTCAGGTTGACCATAAGCTGCTTCTGCCTCAGGACCTCATCAGAGAGGAGAACCAGGGCTTGGAAATAGGATGTGACAAAAAAGATTGGTGTCAGGATGACCCATGCATGCAACGTGGGCAGTGTGTGGACATGTGGGTCCGTGCCAGCTGTCTGTGTCATCGGCCCTACTATGGAGAAAGCTGTGAGAAAGGTGAGAGTACTTACAATATACCTTACACACAAAAAACTGGGTTAAAAAATAACTAAATAATAACTTTAACCCCACCGCTGGGTAACTATGGGACAGAACACATGCTGGGTTGGTTTGACCCAAGTGCTGGGTTTTACCTTTCAACCCAGAATACTGGGTTGTTCATTTGATCCAACCAAGTGAGTGAAATTAACTCTATTTCTGGGTTAAATATTACCCATACACTGGGTTATTTTCGTCTCATTGCCTTTCTACTTTTATATTTAAAGAAAATAAATTATTAATAATAATAATTAATAATACAACCTTTAATTACAGGTCGGATCTTTCAGACAGAAAACATTTCACTATCAATGACCGAAATTAACATAAACATCTAATTTTATACAATAAAAACAATATGCACCACCAAAAATAGCTACCTGATATTGTGTATGGGTAATTAAGACACACGATTCAATGACAAGTTAATGAGAAGAAATTTAATATCGGGTTGGATGTAGCCATCAAGCTCTTAAAGAAACTCCAGCACAGAAAAGTGAAGGACCAGAAACCAAACCAACGTTTGGCAGGTCTGGAGACACAATGTGGCAGCACACAGTCCACATTCTGCAGGGAGACAGCCTGCGAGAGGGAGAAAAAACAAAACACATGAGCACATCGCTTGTGTGAAGCAATTCTAACATGTACCTATTGATAAATAAAAATGAAAAGCCCCGTTGCGTTCTACCAGTTTTCCATAAGGGCCGGTTGACTACTTCCTAACTGTTTCAAGTCACAATCACCGTCATCATGGTCGTTTTTAACTATATATTTTAACCAGATGAAGGATTTTAACCATCGGACGTCTGGATCTGAAGTTGTCAGAGAAAAACTGAGCAAACAGCTCGGCTCGCATGCCCCAGACGTCTGGTCCGCCGAAAAGCATCGGAGAAACACTGATTTTTAACGTGAAACTACTTTATTTAGTATTTTTACCGGTTTTAATTTTAGGGGCCGTTTGTTTTGACCTCTGGGAATAATTCGGCTCCCGGTAAAAACCTCGTGAACGATGAACAGTGAAGGAATCCTAACCTAAAAAGAAGCTGAGCTAACATTAGTGGCAGCTCGATCGGCTCGCAGCCCCTCCTCACGTCTTGTGTCTGCCGAAGAGCGTCGGAGAAACACATTTTTAATGTGAAACTGCCGATTGTTTCCCGGTGATCCAGCCGAGATTTCGGCGGGGGTCCCGACGCAAGCGAGCGGGTTTTTCAGCACCGATGGCAACAACGACAGCTAGCTAGATAGCTAGCTAACGTTAGCTAAACTAGCTTGCTAGCTAAAGTTGGCTAAGTAATGAGCCGGCATCTGTGCTAACGTGTATGGCAAACCGGCACGGTTTGCTAGCTACTTTATTAAATGTTACGGAATTAACAAAATTTTATGTCAATTTACTTCAAATGACAGCTTACCTGAAAACCGATGAGTGTCTGCGAGCAAGAGTGCGCTCAGCGCTATTGCACCGCCTCCCTCCATGTTTGCAGATTGTATTTTACAGTGAAATGAGCTTAAGATCATGCTGTTACCACAACTTATTAAAAATATAGGTAAAGTATTCAAATTAACCTACCATAAAATCCTGCCCACCGTGTTGTGCGAACCTCTGACTGCAAACGATGGATCCAGAAAATTCGACAATGGAAGAGCGGGAAAATGAATGAACCATCAGCTGGGTCAAAGTAACCCAACCAGCTGTTCAGCTGTGAATAACACCTTACAACCCCTTTGACCCAGCATGAGCAACCCAACAGTGTTTACAGAAACACACTTTTTTGAGTGTATAGGTTTGCAGGAATGCCTCTACTTTTACAGCAAAAACACTACTTATGGACCACTGGATAGATTACTTTGTGGCTAGCGATCAAAGCTTCTCAAAGTGGGGGTCACCAAGACTATGTGTAGGAGGAACTGTGGTAATGCTTGCCTAGGTGGGATTCTTACTCCCACAAATTTTTGTGGACAACCACAAATTTTTGTATTACACTCAAAGCGAAAACTCAAAGCTGTTTTTGTTGAGTATACAAACTCATTAAAATGTATTAACAGAATCTAAACTCCCTCCTAATGAGCACTCAACAAACACTGGATGTATTAAAGTCTGAGTTTATTACTTCCTCCACCACCAAATTCGTCAGTTTGGTGCAAAAATAAAAAACAAAACACATAAATACCACATGTTAATATCATTTTGAGAATGCAAAAAATATGCCTACTAGTGTTTACATATTTGTGTAGTCTTGAAAGGTCACATCAATTGCTTGATATGACCTGATATGACTCAAATCAGCTCTTGCCAACTACAAATAATTGCCACTGAAAATCTGCATGATGTGTATTAAAGTATCACTTCATCATTTTAGTATTGCACTTCCTTAAAGTTGGGGCACAAAATAGAACATTAAGAAGCAAGGCAAGTTTATTTGTATAGCTTTTTTCAACAACAAGGCAATTCAAAGTGCTTTACATAAGACATAAATAAATCTAATCAATGCAGTAGTGGTAGAGATCCTGACTTTTATTCTCTACAGTATGGGTCAAGCTCCAGAACCACTGGATCCTACACTTCCCATAATGTGACTCAATGGGATCTTTTCATTAGACCCTTCCTTCCTGGTAAATGCACCTCTTTCAGAATTTTAGTTAAAAAGTTGTACAGTTCAAACCCAAGCCGAGACGCACAAGTGATATGTCCTCCTCCGGAGCCACACAAGACCACAAGACATTATAAAAGTGTTTCAGAGGCTAAGTACTACCCCCCACCCCAGCTAGTAAACTGATATTTCATGTAAAACTGGAGTGCCCCTTAAAGGAAACCAAAATAAAGCATTGCTGATACAGATGTAGCATGTACCAGTGTGAACAGGAGGGGGCTGAGAACACAGTCCTGGGGGGCTCCGGTGTTAGGAGGTTTAGAGTGGAGAAGGTGTGACTGCCAATCAAAAAATAAACAAATAAAACCCAAAATAAACTGACCCTAGACAGTTCTCTGGGGTCTGTTTGTAAGGAAGTGATACTGACTACTCTGTGCTTCTCACCTCAGAGTATCCATCCTGGACCTTCGGTCATGAGAACACCACCAGCTACGCCGCCTTCAACATCTCAGAAACCCATGGAGACAACTTCACCATCTCTTTTTTAATGCGCTCCTTCAAACACAACGGCCTGCTCCTGCAGCTCTGTCGAGAAGGAAAGCCTTACCTGACAATCTATCTGAAGGAGGGCACTGTTGCTATCTACAGCCCTCACACCACACTGCTGTCTGAGGCCAAGTTTGTCACTGATGGCAACAATAATCTGGTGACTGTAAAGGTACACTATGGCCATGTGGTCTTCCCCAAAGCAGGGAATCATCGCGCTTTAGGAAATGTGAGTGTAGAGGCAGGGGATGTGGCGTATGTCGGAGGGCTCCCGGCAGGCAAGAGCATGAACGCCTGGGGCGGAAACTTCAAGGGGTGCCTGCAGGACATTTGGCTGGACCACAAGCATCTGGCCACTGAGGATCATCCAGAGGGTGTGGAAGTTTACCAGGCAAGCACAAAGGAGAACATGCTGTCAGGATGCCAAAGTGATGACACATGCAAGGTAAAAGAGAAATATACAGTCCACTGTTTGATCATCACTTTAACTACAGAATAGACACAATTTATGATCATGTGAAATGTAGAGAAAGGCTGAACTGATATTAGGTTTTGTAATGTTACTGATATTTTTGTAAGGGAGTACAATTAAGAATCTTTAAGTCTGACTATTTTTACACCACAACAAAATAGCATTTCATTTCAAGGTCCCATGGTAATCCAACAACATTTAGGTCAGGGTTTTTTTAAACACAGAAAGCCAGAAAACTACACCTATTTTCACTACAACTACTGCTCAGCTGTCACTACAACCACCTCTGCTATTTCTACTACTATTCTCTACAACATCTACATTTTTCTACTACTACTACTGCTGCTTATGCTACTACTACCGCTAGTACAAGCACCACAACTAAACAAAACAACCAAACTATTACCGCTACTGTAAAACTAATAGAGAGAATATTAATGCATGTTTATGTGGAATCTGGCTAATTTGTTGCATTAGAAATAATTACCTATTAGGCTTGGATGAGTTGTACAATAATATGTCCAGAGCCAAGCTAGTGCCCACAGTGAGGCTGTAATGCATATTGTTAGATTGATGCTATTAGTTTTTTATCTCTAGAGGGGAAATACTGTACAGTAGGGTTTGTCTAACCGGATGTTGCATATTTATTATTACTAATGTGGAAGAAAAAAATCTTTCAGGTCCATTTCTGTGGCTGGTTTAGATGAGTTTTATTCACTGAGCAGTGGAGACAGAAATTCACAACACGGCTGTAGAATTCTCTGAAGATCGACATTCAGAGCAAGGTTTTGCACTGTTACAACATGGGTAGTCTAAAACAATAGGTTATTATGGTATTATTATGGTAAAAACAATAGGTATTATGTTTTGCAAGTGTTTGGCACTAACACTGAACCCATGCTAATTGTGTTAGCACCTTGCAGTGCTGTGTGATAGCTGGGCTGTACTGTTTTGCCTCAACCCAGTTAACATTGATCTGCTTGTGAATCCTCTTGATCTGTAAGTTACCGCTGAATCCTCTCTGCAGCTTTTACATCCGCGGTTGCATCAGGTGAGAGACTTCACAACTGATCATCTAATCCATCCATCTGTGTTTGTCTGTGCACAGGATGAGCCCTGTTTCAATGGTGGACAGTGTCAGGTCACCTGGAATGACTTCAAGTGCGACTGTTCCATTAACTACTCGGGCCGGCTGTGTGAGACACGTTTGTGGTGCGTCGACAACCCTTGTTTTGATGCAGTGCGTTGTGTTGACCTTCAGGATGGTTATGAGTGTGAGTAATCTTTTGGCATTGATTATCACTCTTTTTATCCAGGCAGGGCAAGTCACGTGAGGTCAGGTAAAGTTTATTTGTTTAGCTCTTCATTTCTTAAGAGTCTTACAGTCTTGAAAAGTTTCTTAAGGGCCATTTAACATCAGATGGTAAGGGCAACCTGACAACCTTAGACCCTCACTGACATCAAAGTAAAAATTCTGTAAGTTAGCACAAGAGAGGGAAGAAACTCCATGACCTCAAGAGTCTGATTGCAAGATCTGTTGAAAAGAAAGATTACAACATACAGAAATACAGAAACAACAAATATATAGTTTATGGTTGATGCTTTTTTCAAGTAGCAGAAATGAAATGGGAACAGGAAGCAACAGAAACACATGGGACATGCGATACTGACAACACAAAGCATAAAATAGTGGCTACCAATCATCTTTACTATGCCTCATTTGTTTACAGTAATTGCATCAAGGTATCACAATTAAAGGGGCACTCCACTGGTTTTATGAATGAAAATCAGTTTACTTATTGCTTATTCCAGTGATCATGATCATAATGAGATTGCTCATCTTTTCATTTTCATGTGTGACTGCAGTGGGATTTGAACTCCTGACTACTACTGTTAGTAGTATATTTTGCTTAGTTTAGCTCAATTCCTGGATGCCTATGGGATCGTGATTATGTTATTTGATCCCATAGACACTCAACAATTGAGCCAAGATAGCTTAGTTTGACATAACTTGACAGACTTCACCATATACATGAAAAATGAATTCAAAACTACTCCCCCAAACTACTGTATGACTGAACTATCTCTTTAACCAAATCACACACATTTAGGCTATTCTATGTGATCTCATTTAACTAATGTAATAACTAATGTAATATTTTTTCACTTTATTCACTGAGCCTCCCTTGAAACTGTTTGGAGCCCCCCCTGGGGAGGCCTGCCTACCACTATGAAAACAACACTTCAACTATTAGTTAGTATTATTATTGTAGTATTGCACTCCCATAAAGTTGATGGAAACAAAAAGAACGGACCAAAAGAATGGCCAAAATCAGTACTGCAGATGGCGAAATGACCTGGTATTTACTCCCTTGTATAGGCAAAGCTCCCAAAATGCTGGATCCTCCAATTGTGTGTGTGAATGATTAGTATCCAACTGATGAGCAGTTGCCATCAGTGTATGAATGGGGTGAATGTGATATGTAGTTGAAATGCTTTGAGTAGTCAGAAAGACTAGAAAGGCGCTATATAAGTACAGTCCATTTACCATTTAATTGTAATTACTTTAAACAAAAGAGGTATGGTCACGATGACGGTAGCTTCTATCTCATTCCCTGGTTGTGTCAGAAATATGGGAAAATGAAACACTGCTGTTAGTTAATGACATTTGTTCCTGCTCCATTGGGTGTGGCAATCCAGATGTGGGTTTATTATGAATATTCTGCTGACATCATTTATCTGTGACTAATTTATTATCAGCTGTGACAGCCAACTGGCAAACAAATCTTTTTTACGGTATTTGGAGAACCTCTGGATAGGACATCCAATAATGTCCTATCCTATATAATGCAATAAAAGAGTGGATACACTTATATGCAATTCAAGCTGTGCCTTTTAAAATTATTATACTGTATATTACCATATTAGATAAATAAAATCAGTGGTGAGCTACAACAATGGATTCAAATTGAACAGTTTTTTTTGTTTGATTTGATGGATTTGAATACTTTCAGAAAGCATGAGAGCTCTACTGTACAATTCCATCAACAACAATTAAACATATCTAAACCTTAGACCAAGGAGTACTTCAGAGACATTTTTTCAAGTGTTGCTTCCAGGGACAGCAGATCAGTTTGGGGTTTTCCAATCAATGCATCAATCGTGTAACATCTAAAAATTCTTGGTTTCAGCAACTTTTCAAAACTGTTCACATGATCTTCTCCCACAGGTTTAACTGAAGCCAATTTTCAGGACAATGCTCTCCAGTATGATGCCAACAGCTCCCTTCTGAGCCCTGTAACCAACATCACCATGGATATACGGACGAGGGATACAAACGGGATCTTGTTGCGGGCTGCCAGCAGAACCGAGGTGTTCTGCCTGGGTCTGCTCAACTCCTCCCTGCTGGTCAAACTGGACAGCGGGGCAAGTGCAGAGCTGCTGGCCTTCACAAGTGAAAGGGTAATTGCAGATGGAGCGTGGCATCAAATCCAGCTGACCATGGTCGATCCCATGCAGTTAGCGTCCCGCTGGCACCTCATTGTGGATGGGCAGAGAGTTGGTGGCAGCTTCGGCGTTGGCGGCAACCTCAACTTCCTCAATGACACCAACATCTGGTTGGCTGAGAAATACACTGGATGTTTAGGGGAGGTGAGAGTGGGTGGAGTCTACCTGCCACTCATAAATGTACCAGACGCCCCTCAGAGGAGCCGGTTCTCCAGACTGGGTGGGCACGAGCCAATCATAGGATGCCAAGGTGCACCAATTTGCGATTCCCAGCCCTGCCTCAACCGGGGTGTGTGTCAGGACCAGTTTAATGAGTTTAACTGCAGCTGCAGCGCAGGATGGGAGGGGGAACTGTGTGAGACTGAGATAAATGAGTGTTCTTCAGGTCCCTGTCTCTATGGTACATGTAAAGACCTTCTGGCAGACTACCAGTGTGATTGTGAGCCTGGATACACAGGGAAAGACTGTCAGGATGAGGTGGATAACTGTCTGGAGTTCAGATGTGTGAATGGAGGAACCTGCGTGGAAACAGTGGGAGTTCACACATGTTCATGTCCTCCTGGCTATGTCGGCAAGCGCTGCCAGTAAGTACAGACTTTTCTGTTCCTCTACAGTACATTTTAGGCTTTTACCTATTAGGCTGCAGTGTAATGACATTTTAGGCTGAAAAAACATCCTTTCTATTAGACTGTTTTTTATTTGTGTAGACATGCGAGTGATCAACCTGTGTTTCAGAGATCTGTGCATGGTGCATGGAGGATAGAGTGGGCCAAAAACCAAAAGCTCACGAGCCGTGAACACAGCTGTTGTGTTCACTGTTGTGCCAACATGATGCAGGAAGAGTTCACTGAGCAATACACATCCACTGTGTTTTTTAGCGGAACAAAATAGCTTTCTTTCAGCTTTTAGGAATCTAATGAGGTGTCAGGGTTTGCTCAATATTAAATCTGCATTAATTGATTTTTTTTTAACCACTTGGGGGCTTGCTTTGTTAAAAAAAAATTACATATATTATCACCTTTTATAAAGTTGATATGGCGAACGTGTCAACAGACACTTGCCTATTTACACATCTGACAGACACAAGTTGTGTTTGTGTCCACCTGATAAATGCCCAATTAAGGTGTCTATCTTTACAAACTAAATTTAAGGTTCAATGTCCATTTATTTATCATTATACAACACAGGGTTGTGCAACGAAATGCAAGCTGTAGACCCCTCATGATACACATAAAAAACTAAACAGAAAACAATTTATTTATTTACCCTCTGGTTCCCAAGCCAAGTCCCAACAAGAACTTAAGAAACTTAACAAAGTTGACAAGAACTGGGCACAGGAATTTTGCCTTCTTAAGTTTCCTTAAGAAATCCAATTGTTTCTGAGCTTTCTTAAGCAAGATGGAGATGTGTGATGTCCATGACAGGTTCTCAGTGATGCTGATGCCCAGGACCCTAAAACTGTTAACCTGCTCCACCTCAGCTCCACTGATGTAGACATGGGAGTGTGTCTTTGTTTCCTTTTTTCTAAAATCAGCTCCTTGGTTTTGCTGATGTTGAGCAGTAGGCTGTTCTCAGTGTATCACTCTGCAAGATTGTTGATTTCCGCCTGATATGAATTCTCATAGTTCACAACAGAGTTCTGTCCATGTCGGGGATTGCAGTCTTGGGTGTACAGTGTGAACAGTAGGGGGCTGAGCACATAGCCTTGGGGGGCTCCGGTGTTGAGCGCTATTGTGGAGGAACTGTAATTTTCAATTTTATTTATTTATATAGCATCAATTCATAACAGAAGTTAGGTCTAGACCGTAGACTTTATAATATTATTTACAGAGACCCAACAAATCCCACCATGAGTAAGCACTTGGCGACAGTGGCAAGGAAAAACTTTAAGAGGCAGAAACCTCAGGCAAAACCAGACTCAGGGTGGTTGGTCATCCACTGCTGCCAGTTGGGTTGAGAAAGAGGGAGGGGAGAGACGGAGAGAGAGAAGGGAGGTGGGGTAGGGTGAAGCACAATGCAAATTCCACCTAGAATTTTAAAATAGTAACAATGTAATGGTAATATTAATATTAATACAGTAATAATAATAGGAATGATAGGAATAATAATGACAATAATAGTAACAAGGCTAATAACAACAACTGTAGTAGCAGCACGTGCAGGAACACAGGGGCAGCAGGTGGCCCACAACCAAAGATCCAGTCTCTGCAGCTCTGGAGGTAGAAATACCTGCTGAAAGTGACAGAAGGAGAGAGGAGAGAGATGAGAAAGCACAGGAGAGAGAAGATGTCGAGTTAGTAACATACATTAATGGGATAAAAATGCATACAGATGGAGAGGGAGAGAAGGAGAGAGGAGCTCAGTGCATCATGGGAAGTCTCCCAGCAGTCTAGGCCTATAGCAGCATAACTTAGAGATGGTTCAGGACTCACCCAAGCCTGCCCTAATTTATCAATCAATTTCTAATTTATCAATTTTTCAGCATCATTCTGAGATAGGATGTGCCTGACTTTTGCAATGTTACATACATGAAAGAAGGCAGTCCTTGAAGTTTGTTTCATGTGGGAGTTAAAGGATAA
Organism: Siniperca chuatsi; assembly: GCF_020085105.1. NCBI lineage: Eukaryota > Metazoa > Chordata > Actinopteri > Centrarchiformes > Sinipercidae > Siniperca > Siniperca chuatsi. Next base: position 5,957,218 of record NC_058046.1, read on the forward strand.
ATCCTAATCAAAGATAACTCCTTACGGTGGTGCTGGAGGCCAGGGCTATGCCATCTAGAGCAACTATATCTTTAGATAATGTGTCCCAGAGGTGTTTGGGGCCAAGTACAATAACTTTAGTTTCATCAGAGTTTAACAAATTAAAATAAAAATTATTTTATTGCTAAAAAAAATAAATAAAACTTGATTAAATGATAATAACAATGCCGCAGCAGCATGTGACCAAACAATACAATTTTATCTTTACACAAAAGTTGCCATTAAGTTAAACTAGCAAGTTGCCTGTGCAATGAAAATGTTGTGATCGGTGGGACAGTTTACTCTTGAAAATGGAGCCCTTGATTTGATATAGCACAAGCTACTATTAGTGCCAAATCACAACACTCAAGTTTAAATAATTGTGGGAGCCAAAATCATTATATAATTGTGGGATTAATTGTGAAGTTCACCTCCACTGCTTTTGAGTCATAATTAAAGGTCACCTAATTGTACAAAAAGTACAAAATGATACATTAGAGTGTAATGAGTATGTTTGCGTGTCCAATAGGTGGCGTTTCCCCCCAGTGACATGCGATGCAAACACAGAGTGTCTCAATGGCGGAGTTTGTATAGGAGGTGACTTCGGAGGCAACTGCACCTGCAAGCCGGGATACACTGGTGGCAGGTGAGAGCAGCACACTGCACATTCCTCACGACACATCTGTTGCTCATGAGAAAGTGTGTCTAACCACATCCAAGTGTAAAGGTCAAGAGAGAGAGTGTGTGTGTGTGTGAGCTACTTCTCTGTCAGTCAGCATTGTGTTAAAACCCTGCTGTTGTGTTTCAGGTGTGAGACAGAAATAGATGAGTGCGAGTCTAGCCCTTGTCTCAATGGTGCCACCTGTCTGGACAGACTCAACCACTTCCAGTGTGTGTGTGTGCTGGGCTTCAGCGGCACACTGTGTGAGAGCAATGTAAGTGATGGACAGATCTTTTCACTGACACTGGCTTTGTCACTTTCACAGCACATGTGCTCAATTAGAACCTGAATCTGAGTGATGGGTTGAAAATCCATGGCTTAGATTCAGGTTCCATTTAGCTGCTATAGAGCATCATTCTGTGTTAATCCCATGATGTATTGTCCCGGTCCAGCGTAAATTGGATTTATCACCCAACATCAGTGTTACCAAATTGGTAACATTTCAGGATTCCTGAAATAGCATAAAAGGTTGTAGATTTTTCCCAACACATAGAGAATCATGTAAACTTTTAAATTACAATTAATACCTGAAAAGTTATAGTATTTATAACTAAAGGTGAATAGGTTAGAATAATTTTTGAATCATGAAAATGGGTTATTATAACTGCAAATACTAACTAGAAAAGTGCACTCAGTAGAGTGCAGATCTCTGACTGTCCTGGTATCACCAAATGGTGTATGAATAACACACCAATGTCTTAAGTCATTTTGCGTGTTATCACAATACCTTTATTGCTTTTTGCGTGTAATTTCACGCCATTTACTCTCTGCTGACCACGAGAGGTCCTTGAGCATACAATCAAAAATGTGCACAAAAAATATTAGGCTGATGGGTCCTGTAGTATGTGATTAGCTGCAGACAGACACACACACACACACACACACACACACACACACACACACACAAACCCATGATCCCCTCCAGGCTTGCACCTTGCAGAGATAATAAAATACAGTAAAGAAAACTGATATAAATGAGTTATATAACATAAGTTATATAAGTATGTGAGTGTACAGGGAACTAGAAAGTGAAGGTAAATACAGTTTCAGTATCATTGAAAAGTATGAAAAACTGGATTACAGCATTATGATGTATAGCATGCATGATGTACAGCAAAAATGTGCAGTGTGCAACAAAATGTACCAAGATAGAGATACAACAAATTAACCTATCCAAAAATATTACTTGCATTCAGTATGAAATATGTGAAAAATATATTATGTAGCATTCACATGCAAGATACAGAAAATAAAATGCTTACATTTACAATATGTTGGTGCAGAATGTTTATATGAAGAAAGTTAGTATTTACATTAACTTTCTATTGGCACCTTTTCCCCTTTTATAGAAGTTTTCCCTCACAACAGGAATAAACAATCAAATAAAATGACATACCACTTTCTGATAAGGCACCCTTTATAACAGGTCTATAAGTTGTAACTAATGGCTTTATAAATATTAATAATCATTTACAGATGAGTTATAGAGTTGTTATAAGACATAAATGTTGTCATGTTGAGTAAAAATACTTTTGGCTGGTGTTTAATTATATAAAAATAATTTTTTAAAATTCATTTATTTAGTCATAACATACATAGAGGTAATCAATTAGCCTTTTTGGGTTTGTGATCTCAATGCTCTTGTGGCTGAATGAGAGTAAACATTTCACATTTTCAAATTTTCATTTGTTTGATTTTACTTAAATAAAACTCAGACTCCTCAAAGATGACTCTTGTGTTGTCTTTTTAGCTCTTAAGTTCATCAGGAGGACCACCCCAATGGACTGTTTATCGCTGACCTTTTTGAAAAGTTATGCAGAGCATATTACACAACATATTAGCATGTGCAAATGCAGTATTGATCGATTGTTTTAAAAACTCTCTTAGCAACTTTTATAACTACAGACATAATGGCTTATTGAAAAATGAGTTCAGTTGTTAATAAATGGATTGTCATCCAGATTCTCTGCAGACAAGATAAATGTCGTGCTGGAGCAGAATAAACACTAGGCAAAAGGATTTTCCCAACCTAGCAAACCAAGTGATTGCTTATAACTTATCTATAAAACATGAACAAATTATTTATTAACCATTAATAAACTCATTTGTTACAACTTATAAACATTTCCTTATGGGTGCCATATTAAAAACTGGTACCAAAAAAGGTATGGTCATGTATACATAACATTCTTTCCTATCCTCTTGCAGAAAGAGGAGCATAAGGAGCGAGTCCCCTGGCTGGCAGTGACCATCCCCCTGACCACCCTATGTGTGTTACTGGCCATCCTGGTGGTGTTTTTCCTCATCATGACAGCACGGAAGAAGCGTCAGTCAGAGGGCATGTACAGCCCCAGCTCACAGGAGGTGGCTGGTGCCAGGCTGGAGATGGGCAGTGTCCTTAAAGTGCCCCCAGAGGAGAGGCTGATCTGAGGCCTGCAGCCCTGCCTCACAGCCTTACTTCCAGTGGATGTATATATGTACAGGGCGGAGAGAACATATGCTCTGCAGTGTCAAACTGCCGGGCCCTCCTGTCCTACAAGGAAGTGATGGAGGATAAAATCAAAGACTGATCCTCCACCTGGGAAAACTACTGAGGTTGAAGCCTCAGAGATGGCCAGGTAAAGACCAGAGGCTGAGAAAGACAGTCTCCTGATTACTCAGGCTGTCCTGTTGGGGAGAGTGTGGTCAAAGGATGCTCTGACCCTGGACGTCCCCTTGAAGAGTTAGGTCTTGAGGACAATCTCAAGCTTAAATTGTATGGGACCAAAATCATGTGCGGACCACATGTACTAAAGAAAAGCCCAAAAATCTGTGGATATTAAATTAATTCACACAGGCTTAAAATCACTGAAACTTAAATTCTCTGATGCACTCCATACGGTCATGTCAGGGCAAGTAATTCATCATTTTTGGTTTAGCAAAGCAAAACATTCAAAACCTTCCTCTGCAGATCCCACTGCCGATTCTGTTTTGCATGACAAATGCTGCTTTGCATGTTTTGCAGGGCAAAGAGGAATGTGTAGAAGGAGAAAAATACATATTAGAGTTTAATTTGAAGTATAAATTGCATGATATTATCAGAGGAGCCCTGTCTTCACCAATATTCTCCTTGTAGTAGTATTACATTACATATACAAGGGGGTGTCTGGTTAAGAGATTTTTGGAGACAGACACTAATTTAAATCCTGGCTTTATCTTGTTAGAGGTCCCTTAGTAATGCTAATACTGCATGACTTCAACTCTTCTGCCATAATGGGTTTTGCCACCTGATTTCCTCTTTATTTTCTCTCCTTCCACAGTAAATTTGTGATTTTAACTTTTTTTGTCTGTCTTAAAAAATGTAAGCAGCAGTTTCGAAATCAGTCGAAGAAGGAATGTATTTATGATTCAAACCTCATGTTCTCCTTAGCTGAATCAGAAATTTTGAATTTGTACGATATCGCCTTGAGCACCAGTGATTTCAGGTGCTTAATATTTATAAAATAATTCAGTCACATGGGAAAAGATCACTCTTAAATTGAACACAGTATTCTTCCATCATGTGTCTGCAGATTTTCATTGACTCAGTCACTGAGTAGTTCCTCCTTATCTAAGCTGCTGCAGTCTTTAGTGTGAATAAAAAGATGCAAACAGTTCATACAATAGAACATGACTGCAGCCTCTGCAGGAGTCAAACACTGTTGTGTTAATAATTGCTGTATTATTTAGTCAATGCACACTGTATGGCTCAACAGGCTATCCACTCTGCCCACTCTCTATAATGCGCTGCAAAAGTTCAAGTCACTGCATTTTCTTTTTTGTAATATTTTCAAGGGGAACAGTATTTAATTATAGGAATCTTATTGCTGTGGTCTAAGGTGGTCAAATCAGTATTTGTGGACATAAATAACTTTCTTCTAATGTCAGAAAAAGGGAGACTTTAATTTTGCAATGAATGTCTACTTGAATTGTAGATAATTTAAAAGAATAATTCAACATTTTTGGAAATCCACTTATTCATTTTCTTTCCAAGAGTGAGATGAGAAGATAAAAACTAAAAATATGGAGTTGGAGTCATGCAATAGTTAGCCTAGCTTAGCATAAAGACTGGGACCAGGGGCAAATAGCTAGCCTGGTGGTGTCCAAAGTGAAAAAATATACCTACCAACCCCTCTAAAGCTCACTGATCAAGAAATGTAAAAATGTTAATGTCATTTTTACATTTCAGTTTGTGTATGGATTAAACAAACAAGATAAAATGTTTTAATTAGTAAACTTTACAGATGTTTGTAGGCATATTTTTCACTTTGGATAGAGCCAGGCTAGCTGTTTCCCCCTGTTTTCAGTCTTTATGCTAAGCTAGGCTAACCATGTCCTGACTCCAGCTCCCTACTTAATACATAGACATGAGACTAATATCCATCTTGTCATCTGACTCTCAGAAAGAAAGCAAATGCAAATAGTGTATTTCCCCAAATGTTGAACTATTTCTTTAAGTTGTCATATCAATAAAAAAAAAAGTCAAGTCACCATTTTCCATACTATAATCTTATGGAGGTGCTCCAGACAAAACTGCATTTAACTTTAGGATAATTTTTTACAAATACTGATTAGATTGCCCTAGGCCCTAAAAGTAATGCAAACAATTCTTCATTTAAGTTAAGAGTTCTTGAACTGAGAATTAGCCCTTAAACTGTGATGCCACTGTACTCACATTTGTATTCCAAGAAGTCCCACCACTCACTTGCCTTTCACTCTGTACTCACCAGTGCTGCTAACTTTATTAAACCACTTAACCAGGATGCTTTTACAGGTCACAAAATGTGCTAATATGATATAAATTCAGACTGACACACTGTACCAGTTTCATGTTAATGGAACAGTTTGTGGATTTTGGATCATTATCTGTTTTAGGTAGGATTGGTACCAATGACCAATGACAATTACTTTCTAGATTTCAAAGTTTACTTTGACTTTATTTCATCTGAGCCAATATTGCTTACATGTGGCACAGATTAGATTTATATAATAATTATATGGCCAAAACTTGGATTGACCGACTATACTTTTGGGTGTTTTTCATTGTTTGGTCTAGGCCCCTTAGTTCCAATGAAGGGAAATCTTAATACTACAGCATACAATGGTATTTTAGTGTGCTTCCAACTTTGTGGCAGTTTGTGTTTGTCCCCTTCCCGTTTCACCCTGAAAATGCCCCTGTGCACAACAAAATGGTTTTCAGTTTGCAGACTGGCCTGCACAGAGCCTTGAACTCAACCCCATCCAATACCTTTATGATGAGCTGGAACACTGTTATCACTCAACATCAGCGTTGGACCTCACTGATACCCTTGTGGCTGAATGGGAGATAATCCCTGCATCCAGTTTCAAACATCTGGTGGAAAGACTGAAACCAGAAGATATGAGACTGTTATAGTGGCACATTATTGCCTATGGTTTTGGAATGAGATATTCAGCAGTTAGATATTGGTGTAATGTACAGGTGTCCACATACTCCTGGCATGTGTATTAGTGAAGGTGTAAAGTTTAAAAAATATAGAAATGTGATATATCCTCATCTTTTTGGGCCAGATCTGCTTGAGGTCAGGAGGCCCTGCTAAGAACTTTTATCAGAAGCCCTCCAGCATCAGACCTGGGCTCCAAGTCTCTACAATAGAGGTCTTCCGAAACGGATCTGACTGATTTCCCCAAATATTTTCTCCCGTGGTGATGGTGATTAGAGTTTATAGTACTTTCCGATTCGTTCAGATCCACTTGAGTATTAGACATATTGAGACTGACCTGAGACCAGTGGCAACAAAATGAGACCCTTCCCAACCCAAGTATAATTTGGACCCTGTCCGACTCACGGGTTCACGAGTGGACCTGTGAAGACCTCTTCTCTCCACCAACCCAAACTCACCCCCAGTTCATTTATTATATGTGTTTTGTTTGCACCTATTGCAGATAGCAATATGAATATAGGTTAGGCTTATGTGTTATGTCTATGTTTTTAGGTGACAATAGAAAAAAATATACAGTGATATACAGTATATTCAAACCTGACCTCCCAGCATACTACTGCTTCTCACTGAGTACGAGGATGCAGGGTTGTTGTCATTCCTGTTGGCTACCTGTGGGGTTTAATAAAGGTCAGAAATCACTTAATACTCCTTTAATAATGACTGCAGGGAATGTTCATGTATGTGCATGATTAGATGATAGTATGTGCCTTCATGTTTTCCTGCATCCATTAAACACAAGAATCCTGTGGTCTGTTTTTATGTTACTTGTTCAGACAGATTAAAGCCTTTGCGTAGACTATACTTCAAAGGATTCAAAGAAGAGGTCATTGACAGAAACATCACTGTAAGAGGTGCTCTATTATTCAAATGATGTTAAAAGCATTATGGTATTGTTCAGACATACAGTGTTATACAGTGCTGTGACTTAACAACAGAACATATACAGGGCTGATAAGTACCCCAGCTATGTACAGAATGGTAGTGATTTTACACTGGAGTTGTTTTTACTAAAGCTGCACCATGTACAGCAGAGAGATCAGTAAATGATGAGTTCTATTCCAAAATATTATATATTCACTTTAGGAAATAATAATCATTCCCTGGAGTTGTTTAAAGACAGGATTCAATTTGTGAGTGATACTAATGGGTCAACCCAGGACTTCTACTGTAATTCACCCACTAGCACTCATATTCAAATATATCAATGTTTTAAAATGTGTTGTTTCTGGGCTGCCAGTGATTTCTAAGTAGTTGCCCCTGTTCTCTAAAAGTGAATGTCTCATTTTGGAATAAAACTCTTGCTTGTTTATATGTGGGGGATTTTATGATTTGTCTGTAAAGTAAGATTTCAATCCAAGTGGATAGTTACACTGTAATTTTGTGTATATAGTAGGAAAGGCCACTTTGATTGGAATCAGAGTTGGCAGGTATATGTCTTAAACAGTGTTCAAGGAAAAATAAAACACAAATGAAATGAATAACCTGGATGGAATTTTTAATTTTGTAAAAACATGCTTCCATGTTGATCATTAATGCTTGTTGGTGATTATATATTAAAAAGCCCCTTCTCATCTCTGAATCACCAAAGATTGCCAAGAACGCATCTGGTTTTATCTCTTTCTTAAGTACCCTGTAGAAAATCATCTGAACACCTAAAGCCACACACAGAACAAAATGAAAATAAATGAGAGTGACACTTTAGCTAATTTACTATCACATAATGGTGATACAGATGGATAGATTTAACTTTGTATAGTTTTGGAAGAGCTGAGCTATATGAACAACTTTAAAATGTATTCATTTGTATGTGTGGTTTATAATCCACCTCTGTGATATAAATAGTCCCTTATTCCAAATCTCATGTGGTAGTCAGCACTCAAGTCAGACGTTCATGCATCTCCAAGATGTTTACCCCAGATATAAAAGCTGCAGCAAAACAGGAAACTGAATGTCTAGAGTGATGGGGTAATGAAAAAAAAATCATACAAAACACAACATTTTGGCTTAATTTCATAATGAGGGGTGTTACGCTGAACATAACATACATGTGTAAAACACAACACTGTCTCTGACAAAGATTATATTTGGTTTTAAGTTGGGAAAAAGAAGCAAATTTGTAATTTATATAAAGATCATCTATGCAACAGTCCCTCAAGACAAGAAAACCTCCATCCATCAAGGGCGGAGGAAATCAATGACTGACACTGTTCAGGGTTTTGCTGAACGTATTTGTTCAAAATGAACGATATTGCTTCACCAATAGAAAGAAATATATGGAAAGAAAATAAATATACCAGTAATAACTGCTCTCAACAAACCAAAACAAATAAACAAAAAAGATTGATATCTGCCTTAATAATAAAAAAATGCATAGTTGAACTGTTGAACTCCCTCCACATTCCCTGTCCTTTTTAAAAAAACATCTTCTTTTCCCACTTTGCACTGCTCACTCTCCCCACCCCTGCCCCCTCTCCCCTCTTTGAAGCTGTATTGGTGCATTCCTTTGTGTCTCTGAGCGACTCCCATCCAGGCTGGCTTCTGGCTGCTGGCTTGGTCAGTGCTTCTCCTCCCTAATGATGGCAAATGAAGCAGGACAAGCATCCTCCTCCTCCTCCTCCTCCTCCTCCTCCTCCTCCTCCTCCTCCTCCTCCTCCTCCATGATCCTAGTGTGAGGGAGGAGGAGGAATGCTGGCATGAAACCCTGAGGTCATCCTACTCCAAAGCAAGTTAGAAAAGGCCAAGGAATTGTTTTCAAAAACTAAAGAAGTCAGACTCAATGGAAAGGTTCTGCTTTCATTGAAATATCTAACTTGGAAACTTGAAAATGATGTAACAAACTGACAACAAATTCTACTGTCACAAAAATCACAACCTGGGCATTGTTTGTTGGAAAGACATTGCTGAATCATTTTAAATGTAACTTTTCGATGCTGTGAGCACCACAAACTAAATCCCATTCACTTCCATTGTGTTGAGGTGGAGGCAGAAATCTCAGAAAGATGTGAAATGTGGACAAATATCTGCATTGCTAGATACCACTGGAGGTAAGTAAAAAAAAAATGTTTCTTTTGTAATTAGGGTGAACTGACCCTTTAAACCATGCTGTGTCACAGAGCTTTTCAACCTCTCCTTGTGCCAGTGTGCAGTCTCACAGTCTTACCTTTGTTGCAAAGTTTTAAAACTACACTACAATTTTTAACCAAAACTCCAATTGTCTTATTGTCCTCAATGTGTCATGGTTTTGGGTTTAGTTTAGTTATTTCCTGTTTTATTTTGATAGAGTCCTTTTTCATGTGTATTGGGTTACTTTACTTCCTGCGTTTGTATGTTTCTCGCCACTTTTGATCGTCTGACCCACCCTGATTAGTTTCACCTGTGTCTATGTATCCTTCCCTCACTGGTGTATTTAGTCCTTGTGTCTTCCCTCTTTCAGCTGTCAGGTCGTCTGCGTCTGTTGCCCACTCCTGTGTTTTTCTGGTGTTTCTACGGTTCTCCCTGTTGTTGCTGCTTGCTCCTAGTGAACCTTGTTTTTTTTCTGGATTTTTCTTGTTTTGTTGGACTACTTTTGTTTAGATTATTCTGTGTTGGACTCCTGGAGTCCTCAAGTTACCTTTTGTCCATTCAAATTTCCTGTGTGTCCTGTCTGCATTTGGGTCCACCTTTGAACTGAAACCCTGACACAGTAGGTCTGCAACAGAGAACAGTCCTCCATGCAACTAAGATGCAGATAACTAACTGAGATGCAGATAGTGATACATTGATCGTGACAACCAAAAGTGTCTCCTAATTAAACAGCAGTAATGAGCATTCTCATCCAGACAGAGAGAGACCCCATTTACACCTGAAAATAACATGTGATCAGTATCTGGATGCGTTATTGGGATAATGACATCTGATCATGGGCCTTTGCCTTTACACCTAGTATTAGTAAGTGTTTTAATTATCTCCATTCTGCCAGACTTGTTACAAGATCTCAATATGTAAATTAGGTTGGCGGAAATGGTGGTCTTGTCAACAAAGGTTAAAGGAAGTGATGCAGGATGCTCTCAAGGGACCACTAAGACAGCCAAAGGCATCCGTAGGCTACTTTTCTGTAATCTTGCTAACTAGGCTAACATTACCTATGCTGTGAAGAGCCAAATATACCCCAAAACAAACGCAGACAGTGTATGCGCACAGGGGTCTGTTTATACTACACCGGGTGTCTGCCTACACGGATATGCTCGCACATGTTTGTCAGCACATATGGTCCACACAGACTTGGGCATATGATGAAAAGTATGTTAGGCAGACCCCTGTGGTCATTACTTAGCAATAGTTAGAAGTTTGGGGGAAAATGAGGTAATGAGTTCAGTAGCATTTTATAAATCTGCTGAGTTAATTAAAATATACTACCATATACTACATACCTACACTGGAGGGATTCAGATAATAACAAAAATTGGATAGGCAAACACATAGTGGTAATAACTACTGGATTTGTGTTTTTACTTTACAATTCTGTGATTTACGGAGTTTCCTGATGGACAGATAACTTGTTGTTAAAGTACTTATTAATATCAGACATGTCTGATTTTGTCAGAACAGTCATTTGGTGGAACAGCCAAAATGACATAAAGACTGTAGGCTATTAAGACAGCCCTGACTGAGTTTTTGATCAGACTACATCTAACGACTAGGGTGACGGTGGCGTGCACCAACTGAGGTAAAACTCTCATGATTTTATTACGACATTGGAAATTTGTCTGCGACAGTAAAATCGCTTGAAATGTCGTTTGGTCTAAGACAGCCTACAGCCCTGCAGTCACTGAACTGCAGGGAGAGTGTGTGTTTTTGGAGCAATGGGCCTTCAGAGCAATGGGCGTTAGTTTTCAGGATAACGGGCTGTCAGACAAATGGGCTTTGGGTCCAATGGGACATTTTTCAGACTATTGGGGTTTCAGAATAATGGGCCGTCGGAACAATGGGCAGTCCCCGGTAAAACAGGGTGACGTACAGAACTTGACATGATACATGTATAAAACAAAACAAACAAGGATCAAATAATAGTTATAATAATAACATCAAGTAGTTACTGTGATTTAAATTAGTGTTTTAGGGGAAATCTGTTTAGTATGGCACACATGTTAATGTGTATGATTGTGTGTATATGGGAGAGAAAAAAAAGATGATGATAATAATAATACATCATGTATTGAAAAATAAATAATAGGTAATATAACAGAAGAATGAAAAAAAATAGTTTGTAATTGATATATAGACATGTCAGCTATTGTAGTATGGGGGGGTCCTGGCAGGGCTTGAGAGCTGTCTATTCCATAGTTGAAGTATGTGGAGGTAGGGGCACTGATGTCACCGGCAGTAGGGGGAGGTTGTGACCCGGGTGAGGATGTGTCCATGTGTGTATGTATGTATATTGGTTTGTGTTACACGTGTAGGCAAGTGATGTTGATGAATGGGGCCCAACATCTATTTTGTTGTTTTATATTTTAAAGCAATTTGTCTTTCTGTTGAAATGTACTCGGATAGCAGAAGGTGCCATTTGGATGTTGGAGGGGTTATTTCTGTCTTTCCAGCTTAGTAAGGTTATCTTTTTAGCGATTGTTAAGTGACCAGTATGGGTTGTTCATGTTTCAGTGCAATGTATCCTCATACAATGGTTCATAGGTATCTTAGGAAAAGTAGTGCACCATTTTTCGTGCATAATCCTACAAATGTCCAACAACCAGCAATGGGCGTACCAGACCTTCGTTGTCATGTTAACAATAAACATGTGGTTAAGTGTGAATCGTCATTTAGTTAGGTTTAGGCACCAAAACTACTTGGTTAGGTTTAGGAAAAGCTCACGGTTGCAGTTAAAATAAGTAAGTACGTTAGTTACGTTAGTAACTCACAGTAAGTCATGTGACATAAACACGTAAGTCACATAACTTAACTTACGTACGTAACTTAACATAAGTAAGCGTAACTTAAAATAACTCAACATTGACTTTTGGTTTCACACGGGACACGAACCATGATCTCCCAGGTTAAAGTCCTGTGCTTGCCATGGCTCCCTATTACATGGGTTATATACGAATTAAAGTGCATTACTTTTCACAAGTTTAAATATGAAAAGTGAACGAGAACAGCCTCTTCAGTGGTGGTTCAACTAAGGAAAGATCTCCTAGCAGACATAGAGATGGGAAGACTGAAATGCTGCGACCTACAGTTGAGGATAGTTTATGTGTAATGTTTGTCCAGAATGTCTGAATGGGTGGGCAGAGCCAGGTGGAATGAATGTAGTCATCTGCAGTGTTTAATGTGCAGTGTGTACAGGTGTTGTTGTCTGTGAGTCCCATTTTGTGTAGTTTAATTGGGTGAGGTGATCACTGTGTAGAATTTTGTATTGAACAAGTTGCAGTTTGGAGTTATAATAATAATAATAATAATTTGTATAGCACTTTTCTAAAAACAATGTTTACAAAGTGTCTTGTAAGACAAGATTTCTTGCGTTGTGCTGAATAAGAGTATTTCAGTTTTGCTTTCATTCAACTGAAGAAAGTTATTTGACATCTAACATTTAATGTCCTTGAGACAGTTTCTGAGAGCCTGAACACAAGTCTAAAAGGATTAAGACTGAGCATTCTTCTCCATCTGCTGTGAGGAGGAGGTTCTTTTGCAACTTTGACAAGTGCTGTTTCTGTGCTGTGTAATGCTCTAAAACCTGACTGGAATTTAAAACAAATATTATTATGATTATTATTATGATGGGAAAAAAATTATAAAAAAAATGTTTTGATAAAAAAGGCAGTTTAGAAATGGGTCTAAAATTAGTAATAGCTGATGCATTGAGAACAACATCAGAGCAGCAAGTAGAAGACCTCATATGAGAGACAATATCCTTTAAAAACAATAAAGAAATTGGTTGAAAACTATGTAAAACCACTGAATTTCCCAGCATAACAGAGTTCATGTCATTTGGTGAAATCTGGCCTCTTATATTATCGACCTTCTGAGTAAAATAGACTGAGAATTCCTCACACTTCTCTTTGGAGGCTTCGAGGCTGTGACTGGGTGAGGGGCTAATGACAGAAGCAATGGTTTGGAACAGAACCTTAGAGTTGCGACAGTTTTTAGATATATGGTCTGAGAAAAAAGCAGCTCTTGCATCCTTAACCAATTTCTGATATATACACATTTAATTTCTCAAGATATCATGAAAGATCTGTCATTTATCGGCCTTCCATTTACGCTCAGCGTTTGTACATTCTCTTAGAATAGTAAACCCACTTTGTACTTCACACTTATTATATTTTATACTTATACCCACTTGGTACTTAATTTATTTTCTGACTTGTATTATAGTGTATTATATTTTTTTGCCTAGTACTTCTATTCCTGTGTGCACTGACGTGATAGTGAGCCACTGTAGCAAAAGAGTTTCCCCTCGGGCATCAATAAAGTATTTCTGATTCTGATTCTTAATTCTTAATTTCAATTTTGGGTAGAATGGTCATTTTTACTGCTGCTATTCTTGCAATTAGTGAGATGGGGAAGTTGTTCCAGCAGGTGAGGTCTTCCTCGATGCTTTTTAGTAATTGTGTGTAATTCAGAAGGAATAGCTCTGACAGCTTGGTGGAAACATTGATACCAAGGTATTTAATGTTGCCTCTTGTTACTGTCACAGGGAGCTTTTTAGATGCAACATTCCAGCCTCCCACGTAGAGTGCTAGAATTTTAGATTTAAACACAGCTTTTGGTTCTGATGGAGCTGCCGTAGTAGCTTACCCTCACACAATCTGTTGTATTTTACTCTATTGTTTTCATCTACTTAGTCATATACTCATATACATATACTTTTTTTTGGGTAGTGCATTTTACAATTTTTTTTTTTTTTACACTTTTTTTAACTATCATTTTCTACCAAAATATCTCACCAACTACTGCCCATATTCCTATTCCTAACTTGCTATACACATTCATGCTCCCCAGAGAATAATTTCAAATATTACTGGTGGCCCCCTGACTTTCCCCTTATACAATCATTAGACAATAAATTCTACTTTGTCAACATCTAATAGGCATATTATCATGAAATTAACTGAGCACATTCTTGCTCCTCAGAGGATGAACCCTTTTGATTTTAGACCTTTTTAGTCTTTCCTCTTGCACCACCTTCAGGGCAAACTTTACATGTTAGACCCACAAAGAAAAGGTAAATTCAGTATATTGTGAGGTGTAATGTAACTTGCAGCCTCTAGTGCTCACTAGTGGGGCTTAAGACTTTTGGTCTTGATTATCATTAGTGTTTACCATATATTTTTATCCCTTAATCATCTCCTTATTGCTCTACATTTGTATTATTTTACGAGAATGATTTTTGCGAATGCAGGGTGTAACCCTGGTTTAAAATCATAGATAAACTTAAAATTTGCTGTCACGACACTAAAATGTCAACCATAGCCCACGTGTCCTTCAGAAACTATGACATATATTGACATTTTGCTATACAAATAAACTTCATTATAGTCTCTCCCTCCCTGGGGGTGCATGGTGCACCCTCCCACCCTGCGCCCCCGCCCTCGAGCACCTCCTCCACTCATCTGCCCCTCGCTCTCCCTGACTGGCTGGCTGGCTGGCAAGTGACAGGACTGACAGACGAGGCCTGTTCCTGGGTTAGTATCATGTCGGCGGGGAGCGAAGCCTCCCGGCGGTGTCAGCCATCATGGTGCCAGTTCCAGGTCTAATGAGGGAGACTGCCGCCTCAGCATTCCCTCTCCGGTGTCAGGAATCGGCCGACAAATCAGCAGTGCATCACGGGCCCAGCACAAATGATATGTTGACAAATGCAGATATTTCACTTTTAATTGACACTAAGAGACGGAGATGATCCGGCTGCCAGGGCTTCTGAGGAGACAAGGACAAGACAAGATGGGAGAGAGATATGGAGATGGAGAGAGAGAGCAGGGAGGGGGGAGGGGGGTAAAAGCGTTAGTGAAAAGAAGATAATGGAAAAGGCCTTGGAAGATGTTTAATATTTGCGCAGGGTGTCATTTTTTCTGTGTGTTATGGTTCAGGGGTAGAAGAAAGGGGGGTTGAGATTAGAGGTGTGCGTTTCTGAGACTTGTCAGCGCTGACAGCCGCTGTATTATACGGCAGCCTCACAGCCGACTGACTCTTCTAAACCCTGACAACATTGCCTATTCATTTAGCCAGGTGGGCTTTCTCTGTAAAGTCCCCTATCTCAACTCTGCCTGACAAAGGCTGGATTAGGGAACACTTGATACTCTACTATGTGTTTTGCTCTTATTGTCTGCTTGCTAATTCATTTTTGGGGCTATAAAGGCCTTTCTTTAAAAAGTCACACCGCTATTCATAAATTACAATATACATATAATACAATTTTTATATAGATGATTATGATGAAGTTTTTATATTGTGTCATGACACCACAAGTTAAGATAACCAGATCCAGTATACTGTGTAAACATTTTCAAACAATACTACAAATAAATAAAGAATACTCGTTTACATAATTTTCCATAGTCAGATTTTCAGACCTTTTATGTGTACAACTAAATTCACAGATTACTGGTAAAGCAAATGGTACTTGTATAGTGCCTTTCAAGTCTTCCGACCACTCAAAGCGTTTTACACTACATGTCACATTCACCCCATTCTCACACATTCATACACTGATGGCAGAGGCTACCAGGCAACGTGCCAACTGCTCATCAGAAAGAAACCAATCATTCACACACGCTCACAAAGCGATGGCACAGAGCCTTCGGGAGCAATCTGGGGTTCAATATCTCTAAGTAACTCTAGCATGCAATTAAATACATAAAAATTAAACAACCCCTCCAATTTTTAATTATCTGTACATCAGAATATTTCAGTTTTGTTGAGCAATTCCCTTTCAAGTGATCGTACTATGTACTTTCCACTTCTCCCAAATCACACAGCTTACACAATCTGTTTTCTGAAATCTACTAACTTCAACAGCTTGAGGAACAATACTAGTTCTTAATTGTGTTACTTAAGAGCTTTGGTTTCTGGATAAGTGTGATGTAACATTTGACTCAGGGCTATATTTTTGTTTGATATGCATATGTGTTCTTAATACTGGGTTTTGTAGGATATATATATATAGGACCATTTTCATGGATAAAAGATTACTTATGATGGTGTTAACAGTACACCATACAGTAAGTTATTCCATTAGAGAAGGCATATTAGCCATTGATTAAAGATTTTTAGTCTATAGCAATACCACAGTCGAATTGTCTGAACTGTCAACATGGGAGTGAATCAATGAACCGTCAGAAAACAGGGTCTGCAATTTTGGATTCATGTTTGACACAGGATGAATCCTACTGACTGTGGAGAGGCAAAAAGGTGAGGCTTAAAATACAAAAATTAACAAATCGCCTACTGCTTATGATTACATGTTACTCACCACGCAACTCCGACTTGTTGAAAGGAATAAGGAATGATTGGCAAAAGCATGAAAACAAGACCCGGACTGATAATCAATAAAATGTGTTTTATTTAAACTGTTTTGTTTGTAACTGTTCTTTAAGAATTTTGATTACAGTCTGTTTTCTTCTGAAATGAAACTCTTTGGAGTTTTCTATCAAAAATTCTGAATTAGTCTAAGTAATACTAAACCGAATTCACATAGGCACAAACATGTTTAACTGTTTTGTATGCAGTTACAAACTGCCTTTCTAGTCTTCTGACCACTCAAAGCGCTTTACTCTACATGCCATTCACCTACATTCATACATTGATAGCAGGTGCCAACTTCTCATCAGATGAAAGAAACTAACCATTCACACACACTCACACATCGAAGGCACAGCCTTCAGGAGCAATTTGGGGTTCAGTATCTTGCCCAAGGACACTTTGACATGTGGGCTGGGGGAAACCAGGGATCGAATCACCGATTAGTGGATGACCCGCTCTACCACTAAGCCACAGCTGGCCTAAAAAAATGGTTTACACAGATTTGTGAGGATTTAAAATGATGTATGGTTTGTTCAGTGACAATTCAACCATTCCAAATAAAGTAACAAACCCCACACACTGGCCCATATTCAGGCCATGGAGAAAATAACTCCAACAGCAATTGAGTATTCCACTTCCATAAAGTTGGGGGTCTCACAAGACAGATAAAAAAAAAATAAATGGTAAAAATCAAAGCAGCTGGGGCCAAGATACTCTGACTTTTAGCTGTTAGTATAGGTCAAATTTCTGTAACAGTATTGTATCTCTTCATTCCTTACGGTGGAGCTCATTGCACTGCAACTTAAGAAAACACATGCAAATAGACAAAACACAAGCAAATTATGAAAACATCTTCATAAATTTGACAACACATGCTGCAAATACAGAAAACAACCAAATACAGAGCTAGAAAGTGTTGTGATAAAGTGATGAACATGGCTGAAGGTAAATGAAGGTACATTTTTAAGGAATTTGAAATTAGTTTTTTGGAAAAGGTACCGTTAATCAGAGATAATAACCAGGTTTATCAGGGATGACAGACAGACATTAGCCTGTTATCAACGTAGGACAAGTGCACATAAATAGCGTTTCCTACAGTGTGAAAGTTTTCCGGCATTAAACCCACCGGTGAAATCATTTTTCCTCCTCACCAATATGTAGTTGTCTGCATGGCAATTGCTTAAGGAAGGAAGTCTTCTGGGAATGAGTAGATATTTCTAGTTAGCAAATACAAAACTAAATGTCACTAGTTTACAAATAGACATCACACACACAAAGGCAACATTCAAGTAAAAAATCTCCTTTCCCTCAAAAAATGTGATAATGTGTGATGAGTAATTTTTTGAAGCTGAGGATATTGCATTCATCATTCATTCATATATCATTACATTGCCTGGCCTACTGTAGCCTATACCTCGGGATATTTCTGGTCGAATAATGCCTATATGATTATTACACAGGCTACAGGCCATCTGTCAACACTGGTGAATAGTAAAGGATACTGGATAGTAAAGGTTAATATCTGTCATAAACCCTAAATCTCCTCAGAAATCATTAAAATGTCTGATGGAATTACACTTCAATTTGCAAGGTCCTGCGAGGTGCGTGCAGCAGTCACTTTCAGCAAATGCGCATGGGGAAGAAAAGTCAAAAACAAAAATTTGACTTGTTTGGTTTTGGTTTTCTGTTTTATTTGATTACCCACTTCAGTATGAAAGTAGGAAAACAATAACTTCATGAGTCACAACAAGCGTGTCTCAGCCATGTTCATCACTTTTTAGTGTCCTCTGGAAACACTTTCCGTTGTCATATGTGCTACTTACAGCAAATGTCTTCATTTGGTTCTGTTTGGTTGTTGTATTTGCAACGCATTTCTGTATTTGGTTGTGTTTGTGTATTTGAAGCATGCTTTCTAAATGCTGTGCATGTGTTATCAAATTGATGAAGATGTTTTTTTAATTTGCTTGTGTTATGTCTATTTGAACGTGTTTTCTGAAGTTGCAGTGTGTTGAGCTCTCAGGGCTTCACATCTTCTGTCTCCATCTGTGTCCCCTATGTTGCAGTTCCCTGCCATGACCACCAGAGGGCAGAGACAAGCTGCAGCTTCGACTGAGCGCTGACAAGCAGAAGCAGAACATCCAAGTTTCAACGTGTTTATTTCACATCCTTGGGCTTTGCTCATCAGATCAGTTTAAATTACTAACCCTCCCGCCGCCACATTTCTCTCATGAATAAAGCTGCGGCCCTTAGTGGTGCCTGCACTGTCTCTTGGCAACACTAGACTGCTCTCTGAAGCTTAATACACAGTCACTCACACAGACACACACATGAAAACCCACAAACACACACACGGCATGGGTAATAGTTGCGGGTCACAACAGAAACATCATTAGATATCCAGCTGTCAGCCACTTTCTTGGATTCTAAATTGGACGAGTGGATGAGAGTGATACAGCACAGCCGAATAATGACTCAATTGCATATTGTCTGATCTGTTAAAAAAAAAACCGTGGTGTCTTCTCACCTTTAAGTGTCTGCTGGAAGTGAAGGCAGACAGACTTAAAGCACCCCAGGAATCAAGTCGAGTCTGGGCTGAATTGCTTGACTCGAGGGGGGGCCAAGGAAGGCCCGCTTTCTCACGGAAGTAAGAGTTTAAGAGAGGAGTAAGTTTCACACGAAGGCAAGAGAGAGTATTTACTCTGCTGATGAATTTGTGGTTAATTGTGAGTGTTGGTGTGTATGACTATGTGGGGAGAATGTTAATGTGTACCCTTGGGTAAGGCTGATAGAGAGGGAGACATCCCTCATTAAAGTAATTAGACCTGCAGGAGAGGATCCCCCAGCCCAGGAATAGATATGCACACACACACACACACACACACACACACACACACACACTGTGAAGACCTCTCACACTCTAGACACTAAGACATATGCATGCATGCACACAAACAACCCAATGCATGCATGCACACACAAAACTACACACTTTTCTTCAAACCTACATACACCACACTACCTAATCCAATTGTGCCTCAGACTCTTACACATTAATCCTTCGATATGCCTTAAAACAATATAGCTGGATTTTTTGGAAAAGAATAACAAACATATAATACATTCTATTAATACTGTATGTAAAGGATAATTCTGGTTTATTACAACTTGATTCTTATTTGGGTCTGACTGTGACTGCATGTGTTCCAAAGTCACCATTTTCCCAAATTACAATTAAGTAATTCATTTAGTGAATACAATGTTATCATAACTGACAGAAATGATGACAAAAGGAATAAAAATAAGATGCAGGGTTTTAATAAACTGTCTAGTTTTTGAATCTTTACATTTTTATTTCATAATGTTTTAACTTTGTTCGATGGTCAAATTTGGTGCAATTTCTGGAGCATCATATGCAAACATGTTTCAAATTGATATGCGGTCTTAGGCCGAGATATTTGGGGGAGCAAAATGCTACAACTGCTAAAAGATACCCTTTAGCGTTTGTATGGGACGCACAGGGCTGCCAGAAAGCCTAAAGGAAGTCAGGTGACGTAGTACAACAAGCGACATAAAGTGCTAGAAAGTCTGTGAAGGCAGTGGGTGGGGGGGGTCGAACAACACAGGACTTTAACCCAGGAGATCGGGTTCATGTCCCGTGTGAAACAAAAAGTTAACGTTGAGTTTTAAGTTACTTTACATTACAAGTCACGTCACATGACTTACATCACTTGCGTTACGTGACTTCCTGCTACCTAACCAAGTAGTTTCTGAAGGTGTCTCCAAAAGACGCTAAAGTAGTTTCTGAAGGCATCTCTTACAGATGCTGAAGGGTACTATGTGCGTCTGTATACAACGCCGAGGGGTGTGGCAAAACGCCGGTATTTGACGCCCTGGGAATGATGATGGGCTGAAATAATTAAATGAATGATGGCTGAATTCCATATAACTGCTTCAGTTTCATCGTCCTGGTGCATGCTGGTTCACTGTCACACTGTCACGCAGTGGTGGAAAGCAACTAAGTATTAGTATTAGTAGTAAGTACTAACTATTTACTCAATTAAGTACAATTTTGAGATACTTGTATTTTACTTACGTATTTCCATTTTATACTTCTACTCCACTACGTGTCAATGGAAATGTTGTACTTTTACTCCATTACATCTGACTGACAGATATAGTACTAATTACTTTACAGATTTCAATTTTACATAAATAACATATGTATGACAAGTTCATGAAATACAATGCATTGTTAAAGATGAATCCGGTGGTTCTCAACTTTTTTTGTCTCCTTGCAGGTTGGAGCCCCTGGTCACATCTCAGATGTCTGAGTTGTTAGCAGACATTTCCCCTCCAAATTTCTTAGATGATTTCATTTACTCACTGTTTGAGGCCCAAAGAGATTAAATTATCCAGTGTTTTGCAAACATTTCGAGAAAAGTCTCAAATATGAATGCAAATGTGTGTAGCATAACTTTTTTTTTCTCAAACCCTATTAATCATCTCACAACCCCCATATTTATCTTGTGACCCTTTGGAGGGGCCCGACCGCTGTTGGGAATCACTGGACTAAACTGTATATAAAGTAGTTAAAACTAATTCTACTTTGACTAGCTACAACAATAAAATGGTGCTTACACATTAATCCATCAGTCTTAACAATCAAATAATATATATACCGTGTCAGTCAGAGCGGCCAGTTTTCTGCAGCACAGGTAATTTTAGTTTTGATACATTAAGCGTATTTTGCTGATTTCTGTACTTTTACTTCAGTAGCATTTTGACTGCAGGACTTTTACATTCATGTATTGGTACTTTTACTTTAATTATAGATCTGTATACTTGTTCCACCACTGTTGTCATGGCTCACACTTAAATAGAACAGATAGTTGGTTCCCTCAGTATTGACTAACAGCAACATACAGTAACCTGTCTCAACTGTACTAAAATCTGTACAGTCAACTCTGGTGTAATTGACAATTACAGTTGAAGCTTCCCTTGAGTGTGCTGTACAGTACACTCCCAGCAGAGGGGTCAACAGTTTTGGGTGAGGTGCACGAGATTCTGTCAGACTTTGTTCACAGCTGTATTATAGAGGAGATGGGGAGGTATACATGAAAGCCTAGTGCTGTTTGTCTGTACTGAAACAGAGGGATTCTGAGAGGAGGAGAACAACAGAGCTTATTAGTCAAGAGGAGCGGACATAGCCCAGCCAAGTGGCTCAGCACCAGTCAGGAAGGGGGAGGCAATGGTGAGGGTATGGACATCAGGGTTACACAGAGTTACTCATTTATTGGTGCTAGACTTTTATTAAATATCACATATTGTGCAGCTAATCATCAACCACACTGCAGTGGCATGGTTGCATGGTTACATGTATGAATGTGCTTCATTATTGTCGCTATTATTATTATCCAGTGATTTTAGCAGATCCCTTAAAGTATCCCTCCACTCAAAAATGTGTTTTTCTTATATTTAAGTCCCCTAAAATGTCAGACATTGACTTTACTGACTTGTGTGCAAAGTTTCAGTACAAAGTTTGTCACTAGAGAGGTGTTTTCACATTCCTCTACTGAGATACCTGTACACTTTCCTAAAATCTGAGATTCAAACGTACTCCGGAAAGTATTTACACACATTTGTGGATTCATTTTTACATGTGAAACAGGTTTTGCACATTTGTGGATTGCTTCCTGTCAGCTTCGGAGCCACGTGACATTTGTGACTTCCCTCCTATTTATTTGTGGCATTTTGTCCAGTTCGTACCGCAGCAGATCTGTAAAAAGGAATCTGTAAATTGAGGTGCAGTTACTAGCTACACCAGCAGGTGGTGAGATTCCCTCACATGAATAAAAACTCTGAGGGAAACTCTGGGTTTTCTGTTCCAGCAAGAGAGGTAACTTAAACTCTGGGTCACTTACCATGGTAAGGGCTGGACAGGTGCGGGATAGAAGACCTCAGGCAGACGGCCCGAGGGCTGGACAGAAGAGCAGAGCAGGTCTGGAGAATGGCCAGATGTGTCGAACAGCACAGGAGACCGGCGACGAAGGCGAAAGCCCTCTGGAGGTCGGACAGCATGCCAGCGGCAAAGACAGAAGTCCTCTGGAGGCCGACGATGAAGGCAAAATCCCTCTGGAGGAGGGAACTGGAGGTGGTTGCGGCCCAACTGGAACTGGGGGTGGTTGCAGCCCAACCGGAGCAGGAACAGGTGTCGCCCGGGATGCCCGACCCCGGACCAGAAACGGGTCAGCCGGGACGCTGACTGGGGACCAGACAGGACTGGAGACATCTCTGTGGCATTAGACAGTTAAAGATCTGTGGCGCTGGGTAGCTGCGTGTCTGTGACACTGGACAGCTGAGTCTCTGAGGAACTGGGCAGCTGAGTCTGGACAGCTAGGCAGCAGGGAGGCACAACTTTGGTGGGAGCCATGCTTTCTTCTGGAGGACCTCCTTGAAGGTGACTCCAGGACAGGCAGGGAAGTGGGCTGGAAGCTAGATGTCTGAAGGCTAGCAGCCTGGGGGTTAGCTGGCTGATAGCTGGGAACTAGGGACTGAGGCTTGGGTGCAGGGGAGGCTGTAGGGTCAACAGACTCAAAGGCATGATGATCACCGGGGAGCTCAGGGAACGTAATCCAGCAAGCTGCCATCAACATTTTGGACAGAGCTGGTCCAAAACATAAATTGCTATCAAACAGGACACCAAGATTTCTTGCAACAGGCTTGATATGTTGTGACAGGTTACTAGTAGATGGCAGTAGTTGTTTAGTGGGTGTTGGGGCCCAATAACAAGGATTTCAGTTTTATTTGAGTTGAGCCGAAGAAAACTTATCGACATCCAATTTTTTATGTCAGACAGGCAGTCCTGCAGATAACTCAGCATACTAAGGTCAGTGGGCTTGACAGAGAGGTACAACTGAGTGTCATCTGCATAACAATGAAAAGAAATACAATGTCTGTGGATGACATCACCCAAGGGAAGCATGTATAAGGAGAACAATATTGGTCCCAGAATTGAACCTTGAGGCACACTGTGCTTGATATGGGAAAAGGATGACATGAAGTTATTAATGCTGACACAGAACTTCCTATTGGACAGATAAGATGATAACCAATCTAGTGCAGTGCCAGATATGCCCACCCAGTGCCTCAGTCTATCTAAAAGAATGCCACAATCAATTGTGTCAAAGGCAGCACTTAAGTCCAGCAGCACAATTGAACACATGCCTGCATCTTCTTGTTCATTAAAATGTCATTAGTGACTTCAAGAAGGGCTGTCTCAGTGCTGTGGTGCTGACGAAAGCCAGATTGGAACTTTTCAAAGGTATTATTGTTTTCCACAACAGCAAGAAGCTGCTTAGAAATTTTATTTTTGAGAATCTTCGAAATAAAAGGCAGTTTGGAGATTGGCCGATAGTTATCCATGAGGGTGGGATCAAGACCAGGTTGCAGGGTTACTTGTGGTTCCTAGAGTCTGCAAAAGTAGAATGGGTGCCAGAGCCTTCAGTTATCAAGCTCCTCTCCTGTGGAATCAGGTCCCAGTTTGGGTTTGGGAGGCAGACACCATCTCCACATTTAAGAGTAGGCTTAAGACTTTCCTCTTTGATAAAGCTTATAGTTAGGGCTGGGTGAGTCCTGAACCATCCCTTAGTTATGCTGCTATAGGCCTAGACTGCTGGGAGACTTCCCATGATGCACCTCTTTCCTCTCTCCTTCTCTCCCTCTCCATCTGCATGCATTTTTATCCCATTACTGCATGTTATTAACTCGACATCTTCTCTCTCCCATAGCTCTGTGCTTTCTCGTTTCTCTCCTCTCTCCTTCTGTCATTGTGCCTCCCTCTAAAAAAAAAGAGAGAGAGAGACTGACAGACGTCAGGCTGACAGGGAGGAAGGGAGTCAATGTTGAAAGTAAGAAGTGAGAAATGAAAGCTTGTTTTATTAAGCTGAAGCTGAAAGAGCCCCTGCAGACCAGCCTGTCAGATAAGCCCAGCTTTCTGTTACTTGTAGCTGTTATTCACCCTGGGAACATTTGCTTATGTACTGTTCTTCAGCTATACACTGTCTCTCACACTTTCAGTTACAGTACATGGCAGCTGCCCAGCTCCATAGTCTATAGGAACACTTAAATCTTACTAATCAATATTTTTATATAATCAGTGGATGAAATATGTGCAATGTGAAAGTTATCGCTCATAGTGATGAGCCAACGGGGAACTATCGCCCAATTCACTGCTTCAGATAGCTGCAGGTAGATGTAAAAAAGCTTGGTAACAGTTTATTTGAAGGGGTGTGCATAAGATGTACATGACACCATCATAACCATGACATGACACCTATCATGACATGAAGGAGTCTTTATGAATGTTTGATTGTTGTCATTAATTGTCATTTGTTCAATTATGTAATTTTTATTGCAAAGTTGATATTGTTTGAGATGTCTTTGTTATGACAACTTGACATTAACCAAAGCCGTTTTCTCATATGAACTCCGTACAGTGTCCTGAGAATCAGGTCGGGACATTGTCTGGAGTTGCCCTTTCACACATGTAGCACACAACAGGAGACTGTCCGTGTCAGACGCATTCGGGAGATGACGCAAAAAGTACGCTGCGGACATCAAGCGTTTTGTTTACAGCATGTTGAAGATGGCGGACGAAGTTACCGACTCATTCTTAATGATGACAGCTTTTGCGTTTATATCAGTACTGCATGTATTTGGACGTTTCCGCAGTATCACTGAAAGAGTGGAAAACAATATACAGGTAAGCAGAAAAGAGAACAAAGCAGCTACACTCTGCACATGAAGATCTCAACGGAGAACGGAAGCTTCAGCGTTTTGGATCTGTGTCCAGCAGCAGCAGAGTGAGAAGGCTGTATAGGAGCGCAAAAGACAGAGCATGGAAATTTTCTGGGCAGATGTTTTATAGTAGAAATGTCATTATCGCATGTCCTGATGTACGTTTGAGTATGTGTTACGTCTGGTGAAACCCTCGCTAACATGAAAGATTACACAATGGCGAAAACCACTTTAGACTGGCCATTGTTTTATGGTGGAATACCAAGTGGGCATTGAACAATAAGCTGTCCCTTTGGTGCAGGACTGTCCACTGTATGTGTCCTAGTGCGCAAAGTTACATCTGCTCTAAAGGACAACCTATTCAAGCGTTTCATTTGCCTGCTGAAGGGGGAACAACTTCAGAAGACCCAAGATGGATTTGCAGAGCGAGGTTATCCTATGTGTGCAGCCACGTGCCCGTAATTGCTCTGAGGGATGATCCAGCTTCTTATTACAATTGGAAAGGATGGTATTCCATTTTACGGCAAGGGGTCGTAGACCACAATTTCTGGTAAGAATTATTATTATTCATATAATACCAGTGGTGGACGAAGTATTCAGATGCTTTACTTAAGTAAAAATACTAAAACCACACTGAAAATACTCCACAACAAGAAAAAGTCCTGCATTCAAAACCTTACTTAAGTAAAAGTATGTAATTATTATCAGTAAAATTTACTTAAAGTATCAAAAGTAAAATTGCTCAATATGCAGTAAAATGTTCCCTGTCACTGTTTGTTATTATATATGATGTTTTTGGATTAATATTACTGCTAGATAGCTGTAGATATTAAGGCTTGAGCTAATTTTAACTAATTAATAAACTGTTGGGTAGTTTAATCTACAGCAATGCATCATATACTATAAGCTGCCCTGTGAATACCACATATCTCTAAAAAGTCAACTTTTCATGAGCTCAGAAAAACAGCCCTGTTTTCTAATTTGTGATGATGCATTTTTGAGCTTTAAATACCTCATACCCATAAAAGAACACTTAATCCTTCAGTTTATCAGAAACATTAACATTCAAAATCACCAAATTTGGAGATACAGGAAGGATATGAAAAAATTGTAATCTGAAAAGTAACTAGTAACCAAGGCTGTCAGACAAATGTAGTTGAGTAATTTGAAATTTGAAATTTAGTGGCGTAGAAGTATAAAGTAGCATAAAATGGAAATACTCAAGTACAAGTAGCCCCGAATTTGTACTTGAGTAGAGTACTTGAGTAAATGTCCTTAGTTACATTCCGCCGCTGTATAATACGTATTAAATGTAAACTCTGTTGTAGCTAAATATTAACTGTTGAAATGTGGTATGTTTTGCTCATGGTGGTTTCCTTTGTTCAGCTTCACAGATATATATGTAGGGGGGCCAGGTCGAATACATGTTGCAAGAGTGCTAGGCAACTCTCCTATCTTCCAGATGGCTGAAGAACAAGATGGTTACTTGTTTCCCCGTGATGTACGTATCAACAATGACTGCGTTCAATTTCCTAGGCTGCAGCCCAGCTATTTTCACTGACCTGCAAAAACGCATATCTTGTGAATGGCTATGTGGCTATGTGTGTTGGTCACATATTGTGTGTGTTTCACCAGCCCCTCAATGTAGTAGGTAACAAATGTACATATATTATATTTTTATGCACAGAAATCCATGACTGTAGACAATGTGGAGGTCCCCATTCATCTGGTCGAAAATGTATTTGGACGTTTGAAGGGCCATTGGAGGTTCCTTGCCAAGTGCAATGATGTGGACATTTCTATAATGCCTGACATTGTTGCTGCTTACTGTACAATGTTTGTGTAAACAAAGAATTTTTTGGCTGAGTGGAACATTGATGCTACTACCGACCTCCCAAAGTAGCACAAACCCATTCTCATTCCCAGGTTGTCAAATACAGACGTTTCGTCATGTCCCTTGGCGTCTCATACAGACGCACCCTTTAGCGTCTGTATGAGACGCACCGGGCTTTCAAATAACTCCAATGTAAAATCTGCGGCATTTCTAGATGCTCAGAGGAACTTCTCTGGCTGTCCATTCACTCCAATAATCAACCTGACCGCGGCGCTATAAGACGCTGTGAGCATCAGTTCCATTGGAAAACCGAGGATGATGTGAGGAATATGATTTATTTTACTGACATTTTAGATTTGTTTCCAGTGATGAGAACAGGTGTGGCAGCAATCATGCCTGGGTGTGGCTAGAGAAATTGAACTCAGGTGTGATAAACCACAGTTATGTTTTAACAGGTGGGGAAATCACTTTTTCACACAGGGCCATGTAGGTTTGGATTTTGTTTTCCCTTAATAATAACAACCTTCATTTAAAAACTGCATTTTGTGTTTACTTGTGTTATCTTTGACTAATATTTAAATTTGTTTGATCTGAAACATTTAAGTGTGACAAACATGCAAAAAAAAAAAAGAAATCAGGAAGGGGGCAAACACTTTTTCACACCACTGTATACTACATACTAATTAAAAGTCATTTTAAAATGTTTTAGCAGTTAGTAAACAAAAAATCAATACACTATACCGCTTTATACTAACAGGAAATTACGCAATATTGCAACATCAGACATCCATCAAACTGCAACATTGACTACTTTTTCCCCCCAAGATCTTTCTGGAGTGGTTTCGCCACCATCCACAACTTATTTTCATTGTTTGCAGCTGAGAGCAGCATGGATGCATTAAGGAGAACTGGATACCACGTTGAAAGATGGCGCCCCATTCATTCCTATGAAATTTGCTCACTGGGTGCATACACAGAAAAGGCCCCTGTGAGTTTCCTCACACGGTAGTTACAATAACCGGTGTGGCCACAACACCAAAATTGCTTCACAGCCCAGCACTGTTCCTAGGAGCTTGGTGAGCAGCTCCTCCATTTCCTTTGTGCATTGTATTGTGGGAGAATAGTGTCCATCAACAGCACACTCAAAAATGTACCATATTTACAGTTTCACTGTCTCAAGGCTTTTACGCCAGAGTCTTTAATACCTGAAGAGCATTAGATTTAAATTAAATTTGACCTGCTACTTTTCTGACGATTGGGTTCTAGGCTCTGATTGGGCTACTTTGTAACAGTCCAATCTGGCAACACTGATCCTGATACTGATTTTAGAAGAAACAGAGGATGCAAACAACAACTTGTGTAGCTGTAGAAAATGAATATAATGTCTGATTAACTAGTGCTCCACAACAGTAATAAACATGACTGAATAACAGTATTGAGGAATGTATTATATTTTTTAGCCCAGCACAGGGCTAAAAATCCTAATGTCAGAAGTGCTGCCTGATCCTCACCTGCTGTGGCAGATAAAGGAGTGGGCTTGGTGCATATGAAAAGATTCATACATATTGAAACCACAGCAGGTCTGATCCAGGCCTCATTCATAATCCATATTCCTTAAGAGTCTCAAGAACAAAATACCTCTTAGTGCTCCGCTTTGGCATTCATTACGATACATTCTCCCACTGTTGCTTGGTTTGGACCTGACTGAATGTAGAAAAGGGTTATAGAGAATAAAACTGTGTGGCCCAAATATAATGTGATTATAAATGCAAGGCATAATGCATTTGGTACCAGGGAGGCTTTTTTCAATAGGTAGATAGATATGGTCAGATGACAAAGGAGAAGGAATGGCGAATTGTGAATAGAGGCACCACTGTTATCTGGCTATGCTGCAACATGCACAGTATGGCTGATGTTGCTAAAGGGGAGAGTTGCTTTCCCACTTGGTGTTCATTTAGACACCAAGTGTCTGATAGTAAACCTTTCTACAAGAAGCTATTAATTCATCAGTTCACTTCACGAGTTTCTATTGTCTTTTTTGTGTGACCACTTTTCCCATCCTATCTTGCATCCTTGTAGTGATCCCCTATGTTTCCTTAAAAGTCTTTTAATAACCCAAAAAGTGGCTGCAGTTTGAGAATGATTTTAACTTTAACCCTGTTACACCCTATTATCACCACTGACCTTTCAAAAGGCGCCTGATCAGATTGCGAAAAGCTCTGAGACTACAAAGTGTCCTTGTTTCTGGGGATATAATATTATTCTGTTACAAAAATAAGTGTGTTGGCTTTTATTCAGCATTACTTTTTTATTTCTTCATTATAGATTATATAAATGATATGATGACATATCAGCATTGGGCTGATCTCAGTGCCAAGAACTGACTAAGTGTAGATGTGGCACACTTAAAATAGTGTGACCACATTTATGTGAGAAAATTTGAGTAATTATTATACTAATAATTAAGGGTTATATACATTTATGTTTGTATGGGGGGGGGGGGTCCAAGCTAATTGTCATTGCACTAATGGAGTGAGGAATACGTTATTTTTTTATTTTTTGGGTAGCAGTGAGACGGAACGTTCGTGTTCGCTTTAGTTGATCTGGGGTATTGGTGAGAGAGTGTCCGTTTCTGCTGTTTCCTCAGAAGCAATCTGCCTCTATCCTTGACCCTCGATTCCAATAAGGAAAAACTCCCCAAAAAACCCTTTTTAACAGGGGAAAAATGGAAGAAACCTCAGGAAGAGCAAGTGAGGAGGGATCCCTCTCCCAGGATGGACAGACATGCAATAGATGTCATGTGTACAGAATAGACCAACAGAGTAAAATTACAGTATGAACAATCATGATGACAAAATTATGAACAGATTGTAAACACATATAAAAAATGGATTGAAGAGGATGTTGAGCAACTTCAGGTGTCACCTCTCCACCACGGAAACCGGAAGAGGACAGACTATACAAACAAGGTAAAACTCAAACACACCATTCAAATAGATGGTAAATGGACTGCACTTGTATAGCGCCTGTCTAGTCTTCCGACCACTCAAAGCGCTTCACACTCTACATATTCACCCCATTCACACAATTATGGCAGAACTGCTAATCAGTACAAAGAAACAAATTAATCTTTCACACACCAAAGGCACAGCCCTCAGGAGCAATTTGGGGTTCAGTGTCTTGCTCAAGGACACTGCAACACATGGGCTGGGGGAAGCCGGGATCAAACAAAGGAGTACCTTCAGCGGAAGACTCATCCCCCCAAAAAGCACCACAGAGCACCACAGGAAGTCATTCCTGCCTGTGGCCTTCAAACTCTTTAACTCCTCCCTCTAAGTATTAGTCTATATGACCCTAAGTCATTAAACTGGACATTGATCATTAACATCACTGCAATACTTGACATAATTGTGCAATATTCTGTGTTAATACTCCTGGGCAATATACTCTTTTCAGTTTAAAATTCCATATTTATTGATATTTATTCACACCTCTATTACTGCAGTGCAATATCCTCCGTCTCATTATAATCTTAATAAGCTACACTTAACAGTTCATGCACTATTACTTTATACTGTATTATTATCATCAACCGGCAAACCCACTTTGTACTTCACACTTATTTTAATTTTATACTTATACCCACTTGGTACTTAATTTATTTCCTGACCTGTATTATAGTGTATTATATTTTTTTCTTAGTACTTCTATTCCTGTGTGCACTGACGTGAAAATGAGCTGCTGTAGCAAAAGAGTTTCCCCTCGGGGATCAATAAAGTATTTCTGATTCTGATTCTCAAACTTCCGACCTTCCGATTGGTGGACAACCCACTCTACCACTAAGCCAGAGCCGCCCTGGGTGTGACAAAATAGGAGAAAGGAACAGGGGGAGCGAGAGACAAGGACAACGTGCACACAAGGGAGAGAGAGAATGTTCATTGTTTTTTTTCTGCTATTTTCCTGATTTTATGAATCATACTTTTTTTGTTTTTTATTTAATCTCATTATTACTCGACGCTTTGGCAATATTGTCTTTGTTATACTCATGCCAATAAAGCGAATTTAACTGAATTGAACTGAAACAAGATGAGAGGCTAAATCTCCTGGAGGACAAAGATCCAGATCTAAACATCTGGAATGAGGCAGCAACAGCCAGGGGAGAGCGAGAGGTCCCAGGCTGGCTGATGGTCCAGCCTGAGTGAAAAGAGAGGACAAGGAGGAAAAACTAAGGAGAAAGAGAGGAGAGAGAGAGTGTCCCATAGGCACACAGCTGTGCGTGTGTGTGTGTTTCAGGATTGTGTGTGTTTCAGGATTAAATTGTCTTTAATTTAGCCATCTCCATGCCTTATTTCAAGATACTTGTCTGTGTCTATCCAGACAGATATACACAAACTACATGGAAAGTAATGTTGGCCAGATGGCAGATTGTTTTTTAATTTGTTTAAAGCTGCATAAATCCTTGTTTGGCTAATAGAGGGGACTCTGGAATTCCAAAATAAGCTGACAGTAGTGTTGTATACAGATGTCTATTTCTACATGCAGCATTCATTTAGTTACGTGTTTGTATCCACCATGATGAATTTAAGTTCAATATTCACGCTCCTTTTTCCTCTGGTTTGGTCTCCACCAGCTTGTCGATTGTGTTAAGGAATCACGTGTTATCACATCTCTCAATTACTTTCCATCCCAGACTGGGTTTGCTGTTGAAGCTGAAAGGCAATGAGATGGTTATAGTACACTACATAGACCACCAGCAGAGACTGGACGTAATTAGCAGCAAAGTTTTCCAATATGTCTTAGTATTCAACTTGAGATGGATATTTAATTGAAACATGGGGTGTTGCTGCAGAAAGGGAAAGCCTCTGACACATGTTTGGAATAGTGGGTACACTCAAAGGCTTTATTGAAAATAGTCCTCTCTTGATAGAAACTCTCAGACGTGGTTTAGCAACTGGAGTCTGGTTTTTAGCCATGCTAGCATTGAGGCTCTGCAATGTCCACCCACGAAATATATCAACAACCGTTTTATGCCATGACATTTTGTACAGACATTCATGTTTTCCAGAGGATGAATTCTACTGACTTTAATGATGCCCTGGCTTTTAATCTATCGCCAGAATGAGGTCTATTTGTATTCTTTCTATTTGTTCAGTACTTTGGTTTATACCTGCAAAACTAATGGCATTCCCATCTGCCTCATGCTTGCATGCTAAACTAAGATGGTGAACATCATAAACATCATACCTGCTAAACATCGGCATGTTAGCGTAGTCATTGTGAGCATGTTAGCATGCTGACATTAGCATTTAGTATAGCATAACAGAGCTGCTAGCATGGATGGATGGATAGACAGTATCAGTTTAATATATCAGCTCCTCTAACTCTCTCTTTTTCTTCTTCTCATTACTGGGTAGTAACAATCAGGTCCTTATGCAGTTGTACGTACAGTTTGTGTGTGCTTACTGTATAGGCTACATATGTGTGTGTGCACATTTCTTTGTGTGTGTGCACATTTCTTCATGTGAGTGATGGAGAGCTGATTAACAGAGTGATAAGCAGCCAGAAAAAAAGCACATCCTGAAAAACACACCGCATGCAAATGCGTTTGTCACTCTGACAGTATGTCTCAATTAAGGCCCGAAAAGCCGAGCAGCCACGGTCTGAGCTGCCAGCTTCACTGACCTCCACCACCAAACACACACATACACACATTATGTCCACACACTTCCTTACAGCATAGCGAAGAACTGAAAAGAACAAAGAAGAAAGAGGGAAAACTGAAGGGAAGGGGAAAGAGGAAGCCTTCAGCGGCGTGTCAGCGGGGGAAATTCTTGAGAGGAGTCTGTACGGTAAATTGACAACCGGAGAACCACGGCGAGGCAGGATGGTAATGATAAGACTGGCTGGAGCACACACACCACTGATGCCAGCGCTAGCCGTTATGACAACAGTAATGGTAAACAATAAACACTCAGATCCGACGTTCCCCCCACGGCTGACGGCTATTGTGCCACAACTCTCTTCGGGAGCATGGTTTATCCTGCAGAAAATACACACATATAGAAAACACACCAGAGAAACTGAAACACACACAGAATACACACATAATGTATATACATAGGCAAACTGTGGACACACACATTCACACCAAACACAACAAATGCATAAGTACAACTATAATTGGACACACATTCTGTGTAGTCGCAAACAGCTGAACACATATCCACACATTCTGTACAACTCTGCTCACACACGAATACACGTACCATAAATTTAATTTCCTGCTCACAAACACACACTTATATGCATATATATATACACACAATTACACAGACAGAGCATGCAACAATGCACTTAAAAAATGTCACTGTGTGCAGCTGTGCACAGCTCACACATTAGAATATACACTGAATAGGTAAACACAGATACATTTTAATAGTCTGTGTAGCTGCACGCACATGGACAGACTTGCACTCTCTCCAGCGTTACTGCAGCAGGGAGGTGATGGTGAGGAGAGGCTGACGATGGCTGATGTGGCGGTGGCTGGCTGGGTAGCCGTTTAATTAATCTCCAGACAGACAGTGGCATCAGAGAGAGGGAGCGCGTGACAGAGAGAGGTAGAGGGAGAGAAAGAGAGAGTGCATAAGGAAAATAAAGACAGAGACACAAGCAGCGACAGCCACACAGAGGCTGTGTCTCACTTTCTGTCAGCCCTCAGGACACATCAGGACACACTGCTGGATTTGCGACATGCTGAATCTCAGAGGCCCATCTCTGGCTCAGTGGAACAGTCCCAAGTCTTGGTTTATAGAATATGGAGGAACAGAGAGATGGGTTGAAGTCTGAAGAGTGGCTGGATGGCTGTGCAGTGAGTTTGGGGGGTCCATGGAGGCATTCAAGAGGAGACACTACCATCTTTTTACATAATCATAAATTACGATTGAGTTACATAAACTCATAAACTGAGTAATTCAGTAGTTAAGAACACCTTTAGGTATATGTTTGTATTATGTTTATATGTAAAATTGGCTCTCAAAATAATAATTATTTCTAAGTATTACATTTAACACTATTATGGTTATTTTGTAGTGAAATTATTTGAACAAACGCTTGACTGCTGCATCTGAAACGCTCTGCTCCAGTCTCCAGACTGTTGTTGGGAAGCACAGGGGAGACTCCTTTAATGTTCCATGGTTAAGTTGTAGCTAACTTCAGGGTTAACCTCCCCCACTACACTCAGATGCTGTGGGACACAACCCATTGGGAGCTCTGTGTTTACATTCAGTGTGAGGACCCACATTGTGATCAGTGGATTGATCTGTACAAGCTGAGCATTGAAGCCATGTGTTTTGACTGTGAAGACAGGGTCATTAAAACTTGTAATGTGAATTAACACAATGTACAATTTATAAAATTGTACAGTGTCTGCACAGCTTAAGCGGGTAAATCTAGGAATAATACCTCTGCACAAGCTTGCAGAGGAGCTGGTGCACACACTTCCCAAATCTCAAAAATGCATTGTGTGGCCCTGCACAACAAACAAGCTGATTGGTTGACACAACTTCCTGTCAAGAAGAATATTGGAACAGGAATAGATACTGGAAAAGAATTTGACATGTTAATATTAAACCCAAAAGTATAACACAAACCAGCCATACATTCGGAGCAGCCTTAAATATAAGAATGCATCTTTTCTCTCTGTTTTGGCCTTCCATCCATCCTAAGCCTTGTTCAAACCCAACTGTGTTAGGAATGGACAGGGATGAGGCACGGGTCAGACTGTGTGGCAGGAACGTTAAAAAGATACATTTTTGCTACCTCTAACTCTCTCTCTCATTTTAAACAATATTTCTGATACAGGTGTTGTCATTAACCTGTATTATGTTGATTTTGCCAGACAGCCTCATTTGATTGAAGTTTTTGACCACAATCAAATCACTGTTTATACTTGTTCAGTTGTCAGACAAAAGATACAGAAAAATATGTAAATTAGAAGCTTTTTCACATACTCACAAAAGGTAATAACAAATAATATCTGGACAGCTCAAAATTATTTAGACATTTTTTATTCCATACTTTCACCTCTTAAGATGCAATCAGGCAGTTAATGGAGTTTAGCCTCATGATAGTAATTGCTATACTGTACTAACCAAATACCATAGCTGCCTATTCAATGAAGTCTCTAGGGAATCTGAAAAGTCAAATCCACTGTTGCAGAGTACCATCACCACAGCAAGCTAGCAGTTCAAAAATGATTTCATTTTCCATTTAATTTTTCCAGTGGATGGACAGGGGATTTGACAGTAAAGAATGTTGCTGCTAATTATGTGAAATTACTGTATGTAATGTTCTCAGCAGCAAACCAGCCCTCCTCCATTTCAGCTCTTTCAATAAAGTCTGTAAATTATATAGTGACAGACTATTGAATACTACTTGAAATAAAGCTAAAGATCAGTGAGGTATTTCCCGAAATTTGAGATTGCCCTCCCAAAAAATCCCACCATCAGTAGTTTGTTCAAATACTATGGTTGTCTGTGTTTATTTTGGAAGGCACTGACAAACAGTCATTCTGCCGGGGTCATCAGGATGGACACCACCACAAAAATGTTTTATTTAGCTTTGAGGACTTGTTGCTAAATTCAAATGAGCTACTGCAGTGTTCATGCTTGTATCGATTGGCACAATGAATGATACATACCTGATATAATACATGAAAGCTACAATAAAAATTCATATTCTGTGTTTGTTTCACAGGAATTTTGAATCAAATTAGTCCAGAGGTCTAAATTTCTAAATTTGATTATAAAGAAAATTCAGCACAAAACATCATCATAAAGAATTTAAATAAAGGCTTTATTTTCACTATAAGCGGATTTACTTTATGTACTTGGATTGAGTCTGCCACAAACTGATGATTTGACCAAATGTATTTCTTTCATCAGCCTCAGCTGACTTGAGTATCCCATATTATTGCCATGACACTTCTTCTTCTATAGTATATAGTTAATCTATCAAACTGCATCACATCCATTATATCAGAGTATGACCTCACTGACTGGATGAGATCTGTTTTTAATAAAAAGGACGGCATTGGCTCTACATAAATATTGGTCTAGTTTAAATTGCATGTGCCCTGTTTGTGATTGCACTGTGAAGTGTGTGTGTGGACTATCATGCTACATGTATGGGCCTGCACATGAGTGAGGCTGTTACCTGTATATGGTGGGTGTGTCTGTGGTCCCTTGGCATGGAGGGTCAGGTAACAGGGCTAATTGGGTGTAAAGGGAGGGGTGAGTGTGTGGTGGGGTTGGGTTATGTGTGTGTGTGTGTGTGTGTGTGTGTGTGTGTGTGTGTGTGTCAGCTGCACCTGATCTGGCTGCCTGATTAAGCTGTGTAATCTCCTGCATGAAACAACAGCTGACCAGCTCCCTGGGGTGGTGCCCACACACTAACACACACTCACTCACACACACACACACACACACCTGTGCTGGTGGCCATGACAGCAGGCACCTTACGTTCCCAGAGGAAGGTACTCTCTTATCACACACCTGGTATCTATACCTCCCCTGTCTCAAAGGTGAAGTCTCACAACAGAAAAAACAGTTGAACAAACCAGCAGTGTGTTTTTTTTTCTCCTGTAAAGGTTTTGGAATCACAGCTGTGTTTGTGGGGAAATGAAAACTGATCCTCATATTTTTCTGGAGATATTTTATCTAGACCAAGTTCACTTCTGGCAGCATCTACTAATCTTTGCATTAATCCTCATAAATAAGTAAATAATGTTATTTTTCTTTGCAGCAATAATGGAGTAGTAAACAACCTGAAACCATCTGTATATATGATGTATATATGTATGTTTATGTATATAAATAATAATCTATAATCACACTGAGGTATTTCCTTCTGTTGAAACAGGACCTTCTGACTGCTGCTTACACAATTAAAATATCCTGTATAAACCCCTGCAATTTATTTTAGAACATTTTGTAAGCTCTTAGTTCTGCAGGAGGAAAAGCTGTATCCATTGGTGGTAAGTAATTGAATACATTCACTCAAGTGCAGTACTCAAGTACAATTCAATTTATTTACATAACACCTATTCATAACAAAAGTTATCTCATTGCACTTTCCATATAGAGCAGGTCTAGACAATACTCTTTTTAATATTATTTACAGAGACCCAACAATTCTCACCATGAGCAAGCACTTGGCAACAGTGGCAAGGAAAAACTCCCTTTTAACAAGCAGAAACCCATGGACGTATAAAAAGAACTGGATACGGAGCCGCCGCTCAGCCTTGCTTCCAATTTTTTCATGGAGGTTTTATATTTGTAAAACGTTCATCAAGCCGAGAAAAGTGAAAATCCGTGACATCATCACAATGTAAAGTCTATGGGCCGAACGGAAACTTGCAGGCAGGGCCAGCGGGAGAAACACTACTGTGCATATTCAGTGGGCCGCATACTCCGGAAGTCAAGAAGTCAAACACACACTCAAGCTCAGCTGCAACATTTCACAATTAAAAAGATAGCCTACCCTTTCTTGTAATCGGATACAAATCCATTGCAAACAACGTCCTCTGAGATATTAAATCCACAACATGAGTTTCAAGCGTTACGTTCAACACATTAAATCCTTAACGTTGTTCTTGAGTATCCTACTTTGGCATTCATCCAATTTAATCCAAAACACGAGTCTTGTATCCTTTCGTTGCATTAGTAAACATTGTACTCAATAAATAACCCTACCCTGGAATGTGGGCCAGAGTTCCCTATTTCCATTAGATTAGATGTTATCTGTGTCTACATTTCTTCACTTCACGTTACTTCATTTGCAGTCATAAATTGTCAACATGTATCTAATTGGCCAACCCAATCTGACAGCTAGACTATGCAGTATGGAACAATTTTGGTAGCCTTGTACAATGAACAGTAAGATTAAGAATAGGGGGTGCAGGTTAATTTATGTGAATTGTTATCTATTAGCCTACATTATATTCTCAGCTCAACTCAACTTTATTTATATAGCACTTTACACACCGCACAGTTGATCCAAAGTGCCTTACAGAACAAACAGAGGAAAACTAAATTAAAAAAACAAACTCAATAGAGGAGAAGAAAGTGTGATGATAAATAATAATAATAATTCTATATATATATTTACAAAAAAGATGGGTGACAGTCACCCACTTGTATGTTACATGGGCCTGTATAATATTAATTTCATATGCATGTCTCTGTTCATTATTTGCTTTATTCATTTCAGTTTCTGGTGGGGATATTTGATCTAGGGCATTGTTACCTATTTTTGGCATTGCACAATCAGTTGCAACTTGAAATTTAAGAAATCGTGTTGTTTTGTTTCAATTCAATACAACAATGGGGTTATAAAATAGGTCCTAATGTTATATGAGATGGCAATGTACCTTTGTGACCTTCAAATACACATTAATTAATTCTTATTTACATTATATTATGATTATGTTTTTATTAAAGTTAGCCTAATTGTGCCACGATCACTAGATTTTATATAGATGTTATCATTATCGTCATATGTATACTGATTTTAGATATTGATCAGCCACCAAGTGAGTGATCAAATGGAAGTTAATGCCTTTGCCTTGGCATGACACCCTATTATTTTGAAGACAATGCAAAGGCAGAGTACATTAACTTCCAAATAAGGGTCAAAGGTCAAGTTTTAGCTCAAGATTTTTATGTAGGTAAAAAACACAAAGAACTGCCGCATTTCCAATATTCTGCCTACAATTCATTTGACTAGAAAACAAAAGAACTTTAAAGTTATTTTTATCAAGTCTCTTTTGCCTTTGTAGGGGAAAGTAGCACAATACAAATTCCACATAGAGATTTGAAATAACAGTAATGGTAATGGTAGTGGTAATATTAATATTAATAAAAAAATAACAATAGCAATAATAATAGTAATAATAATAATAATAAAAAAGAAATAATAATAATTGTAGCAGCGGGTGTGTAGCAGGAACATGAGGGCAGTAGGTGGCGTGCAATCATAGATCCAGAGTCTGCAGCTCCGGAGGCAGAAATACCTGCTGAAAGCGACAGAAGGAGAGAGGAGAGAGATGCACAAAACTACAGGAGAGAGAAGCTGTCGAGTTAGAAACATGCATTAATGGGATAAGAATGCGTACAGATGGGGAGGGAGAGGAGGAGAGAAGAGCACTGTGCATCATGGGAAGTCTCCTGGCAGTCCTATAGCAGCATAACTAAGGGATTGTTCAGGACTCACCTGAGCCAACCAATTAAATAAAATATAATAAAATCCTATGATGAGCATACAAAATATGATGCATTATTATAAAATTACACTGTCCAACAGAGTAGACATGAAAATTAATAACAGTAAGATGCTGCTCAGATGTAAATCCGAGCACATACTTATAAGAGGAACTTTTAGAGGTCATATCGAGCTGCACTGATTTTATTTTTTTCATTTTATGTTACATGTTTTGTGTTTGTCCTTTCATATTTTGGAACTGTGTTGGACTTTCTCACTTTAACATAACATTCCTTGAATTCAGTGTGTTTTGTAGATGCATAAAAACCTTTTTAAATCACAAATTATTTTAATAAATTTTAGATACTTTCTACTTTCTGTTCATATTGGGAATTTTACTATGCTTTAAATTATTTGAACATCAATTCTGGAAGCTATTTATGCACAATGCTTTGTGGAATTGTTTGCTATATGCCAGCTTGCTATTCGGCAACTTTGCAAGAAGCTGTAGATTTACTTTTTTTTAGATCCCTTCTAGTGACTTCATTTTACTGGGTTTTTCCTAGTGACATTATAACTGTTTAAAATAATTTTGTATGATTGTATTTCCCATGGTAACTATTTCAACTGATTTTATTTGTTGATTTTGTTAATTTGTCTTTGCATCATTGTAAATGAGGGTCACCCTCAGTGATTTCTACAAGAATGTTAAATAAAGGTTGAATGAATGAATAAAGTGATTACAGTAAATTTGCATCCCTGTGATGAGAAAAAGCTCCTAAAAAGTTTCAAAATCACTGTGCTATAAACCCTGCCTGTACTTAATATATAATAAAAGAGCAGGATGTTTACATTTTTCAAAATAAATGAAAGCAAAATCTTTAGAAATGCACATTTTAACATAAACCCACATCTTTAACATAGCAAACCTACCACAGAAGTCTGTGGAGAGTATCAGTTATTTTCCTGTCTGAAGCTTTGGATTTCTGCAGATTATTTGCAGATTATTCAAACATTACTGCATGTACAACTCCACTGGAGGTATCCAATGCAGACACACACACCTACACACACACGACTCCAATAACTTCCTTCCCCCGGCAGCGTGCTGTGGGAGCTGGTCAGCGGCGTCAGTCAATTGATTGAGCTCAGAGGAGGAGGAGGAGGAGAAGGAGGAAGGAGCCGCAGGCCATGAGCAGCAGAGGAGGTGAAGACCTATCGGAAATCAGTGCACCATGAGCATTTCTGCTCCATATGGGCAAAACATGCGCTCAGACAGCTGCCACAGCCTTCTGCAGCCGGCCCACTTCTCATTTCATCAATTAGGGTCCTTGAGATTGAGGTCCATTCTTTGAAAGAAATAGAGTAAACATATTCATAAATGTGACAAGAAATACACTGTAATGCAATTTAGGATAACAATGTTTTTGTATGTTTTAGCCCATTTACAACAACTTGTATGAACTTACTGCAGATCATTTTCCAAACCATATCATAGTATATTAGATTTCTGAATGCTTTCCTTATCTTCTAGCTAGTCATTGGATGACTGTTTGTATAATGCTATGAAAATCAACCTGCAGAGACTTGAAACTTGCTTAATCCAATAATCCTTAAAAAAAAATGTTGTTTTTATTGTTGTCAGAGTGCCACAATTGCAATGCAGACTTTTCAAATCAATCTATGGCCAGATGCTGTGGCCATATTTTTGAAATTTAAATGTAGCTTTTCACAGTTTCCACTTCAATCACATTCTTCTAAGGGTGGAAAATCATCTGAACACCCAACATGGGACACTAACTTTCCACCAAAATCCTGATTTATGAAATTAGTTATTAGTAGTAGTATAATTAGTTATGTTTGCAGATCCTCAACACAGAATCAGGTAGGTTTCACTGCAGGGTTTAAAGACTGTCAAGTAAAATCCTCAAACCCAAACAAATTATAAGCAATTATTGTGGTCAGAAAGGAAATTCCATCACTGAAAAACTAGAGGTGTTTTCATTTCCAGTCCAAAATCACAATCTTGCATCAGCCTGGCCTTGGTAAGTTCATGTCTTCACTCATGTAGCTTCACCTGTATATCATTTTCAAACGCAGGCTGAATACTATTTTACATCTGTGTGTTTTTATCAAAATGCAAAGAGACCTTCAGCCCTCCTTCAGTCCAAGAGGAGCAGCTTCTATAGATACAAGACAACAAACACTCCAAACAACATCTCCAAAGGTACAGTGCTGTGGTTAATTAGAGCCTATTTATGGATTTGGTGGTGGTGGTGGTGGGGGCGCTGCAGTACCCGCCAGGGCCTCTGGATGCCA
Source organism: Siniperca chuatsi (assembly GCF_020085105.1). Lineage (NCBI taxonomy): Eukaryota > Metazoa > Chordata > Actinopteri > Centrarchiformes > Sinipercidae > Siniperca > Siniperca chuatsi. The sequence continues at coordinate 5,999,156 of NC_058046.1, forward strand.
GTGTGGTGTTAGTAACAACTTGCTTGGAGAGAAGTGAGCCAGAGGGAATAGGTGATGAAAGCAATGGATGAGCCGGTTGAAGGCAAGGAGGAGTTGATGTTCAGAGGCAAAAAAGCAACTGGAATCTCTTCTTTTCTTCATCTCTCTGTTGTCGCAGTCCAGCCGCACCTCCCAGTTCCTCCGAATTCTGCAACGTGTGTGTGTTGAATTGTGCTTTTCGTCGTCTTTGCCTGTTTTCCAGCGTGTGATGGAGGTATACCATGGTGTGGCAGACTTGTAGGCTGCCTAATTAATGCTCCAGAGCCTAGGAGGTGTGTGTGTGTGTGTGAGAGAGAGAGTGTGTGTATTTGCACTTCCAGTCATATGTACTCTGTGTGATTGTGCGTGCACAAGCATCTGAAGGGTGTATGTCTTTATGTGTGTGTGTTACCACCCCACTCTCAACCCCCCCAGGGCGTGAAGCAGACTGCAGGGGCTGGTGCAGGAACAGAGCTGGGATCATGGAGGCAGCACTGCAGGCATCTGCCCCCAGGAAGCAGCACCAGCCCCGCGCAGCTGGCACCGAGGCCTTCATGAGCCAGGAAATGGCACACCTCCTCAACTATCCCCCACACCCCACACCCTCCCTCCCCTCACAAACACACACACACCTTCTTCACACTTTTCATCAAACACGCTAACATCATCGATTCATTTTTGAAAAAAAAAAAATAACGGTGGGAAGGACCAAATGCATTTATTAGGAGGGTTTCATTTGCTGTTTGTCTATCACACATGTTGGATAGTATTCAGGGAGACAGCTTACATGATAAAAGTGTGTATTATGTGAGGAATGGCTGTATTTTGAGTCTTGTGACATTTATTCTTGCCCGTTTATCATGTATCATAGCTGGGAAACAAAACATGGGAATTGCTTAAGAATTGTGTTCTACATATTTACATATAAAGTTCTTTGGGGAATTCAAAGATGGACAATGTGACAATTACAACCTCCCCCTCCCCCTTTCCCCCCACACTGAAGGCCTTGGATTCCCTAAAGAATATAGCATGCATGACATAAATGCATGTGTATCTATTTACCTTACCCTGGATTTCATGTAAATGTTGTTTGATTTATGTTTGCTTGTGTTGTGAGTGGGTGTTTGTGTTTGTATGTGCATGCTTGCTGTGCATGCCACCATGTGCAGACGGTAGGCTCAGAATACATATCTGTGTTTGTGCAGTGTGTCCATCATTCTCTGTATAGCCGGTAGACAACCAGCTGACAGAGCGACAGGCTCTCACCTTGGATTACTCCCATGCTGAGGAGGCTGCTCTGGGCCTGGCCGCCAGGGCAAGCAGGGCGCTAACAGGCCCAGGCCTCAGCCATCCTCTCTGCACCCACACACAGGCAGGACTGCGGGGTACAATTAGGCGGACAGGATGCCATACCACCGTTCACCTGTCAGCTAGACTGGCGACATGCGTGGGGTGCAAATTGACACGGGTGCCACAACCGGGCCGACAGGAGATCCACGGCAGGGACAAATCTCCCTAACAAACCTCGGTGTCCTGTCAGTCAGCACAGGGGCCACCTCACATTGACCCCTCGGACCAGGCGCTGGGCTCTGCCTGTTCCTCGGCGCTCCCCTGGCAGACGCTGGCCACCGCTGGCCCTGTCACTGAGCTGAGATGACATGGTCACATGCAGGCACAGCCAGCACCACCATCAGCCTCTCAGTCATTACCTTCCATCAGCCGACCAGAAAATAGACTGGTAGAATCTGTAAGGGAAAATGACCTAAAGGCCTGACCTGAAAATGGCACAAAAAGCTGAGAGATGGTGCTACTCGCTCCCAAAATAATAGTCTGTGTCAGTGCACCTGGCCACTAGCCACTGGCCATATCAATGCCTCCCAAACAAGACAGAGGAGCACACACTAGACTGAGACCCCATCTAAAATTGCCTCCACCCCTACAACTAAGATCCAAAGTAGTTTTGCTCAGCTTTTCAAACAAATCTGATCATTACAGACGGAAATAAAAGTAAACTTCTTTGCATGGTTGGCGGAAGAACAGAGAGAGAGAAAAAACATGATTCCTGACAAAAGATTATGGTGGGCAGGGAACAGGAACTCTAATCCAGTTGTCTGACTGCGATCTGCCATTTGGAATGTTGCAAGGGTAATGCACCGCTAAATTTACTGACGTTTGCGCTAATCCGTTTAATTCTCTTTTAAGGGGGAAAGTGTTCACATGAGTGAGCGGCGTGTTTTAATGTTGATGATTTAAAGATGGACAGAGTTATGGAAGCAGACAGACCCATGCATGCAGCCGGCCGGCCTGCCAGCCTGGGCAAAGGGATGATGGACTGTGGTTCGGAGGGGGTGGCGGGGACTTTAGGTTGCCAGGAGGGCCATTTTTCCTATCTCTCTATCATTCTTTCTGTTTCTGTCTCAAAATAGAGTTGGGAGCTGAGGAGGAAGGTAGCAGTCAATTAGGCTTTCCATATCCTTTAACACAAGTAATGGTTCTCTATACTGGGGACTATATGGGAGCCAAATGCTGGGGCTGTATGCAAGGCCGGTCCCCCTGGCGAGGCGGGCTCATCCCAGCCCATTGTTCTCTATCAGTGGACAAGGCTGATTCCTGTAATTAGCTGTCAGCGCAGAGCCCTCAGCAGCTTAGTGCTGTCCGCTCAAATCAAACTAATGAAATGCAATCCGCTCAAATGTCCTGGATGCATATCTGTAACAGGCCTGCGCACACGAGAGGGGAGGCAGGGGGAGCCTGTGCCACGGCAGGGAAACATCCCCCCCTTGCCAAACTTAGGATTCAAATCCACGCTCATTAATCCGTTAATTCAGCACATTTTTGACAGCCAATTAATGCGGATGAGGAGTGGGTGATCTGGGCAGGACAGGAGGTGCCTGAGCACGGTAGGAGGACCGGGCGTGAGGGGGTGAAGGGCTAGCAGACCCCAGCATCACTCAGCCATTTCATTCTCCATAGTGATCCTGGCAACCAACAAGCCTTGGTGTAATAATAATTCCATGCACAACAGAAGCACACATATTTATTCTCTTAATCCATGTACAAGACAGTGAAAGATAATTTGGATTTTTCCTCAAGAGACAGCACACACTGCAGCACTGTCAAGATCCTTCATGCTAAATTTGACAATTTAACATTAGACTTTATTATGGTAAAAACTTCCAGAAAACAGGGAGATAATATTTATCTGGTCTGTCTACATTCTCGCAGCCAGAACAGGTTTTCCACCTCTCTAGCTGTATGTACATGCAAATGTGCAATGCAATGTACATTTACATAATGTATTTCTCTGCTGCATTGTTTTTTAAAAATTGCAAATTTCTTAATTCACTATCTACAGACAGAATTTAGTCAATGCAATTCAATTTCAATTAAATTTTATTTATATAGCGCCAATTCATGAAATTCATGAACAGAAATGATCTCATTGCACTTTTCCTACAGAGCAGGTATAGACTGTACTCTTTTACTTGTATTATTTACAGAGACCCAACAAATCCCACCATGAGCAAGCACTTGGCAACAGTGGCAAGGAAAATTTCCATTAAGAGGCAGAAACCTCAGGCAGAACTAGACTCAGGGTGGGCAGCCATCCACCACTGCTGGTTGGGTTGAGAGAGAGAGTGGGGTGGGGTGGGGGTGGGGGGAAGCACAATGCAAATTCCACCTAGAATTTTAAAATAATACTAATGTAATGGTAGTGATAATATTAATATTAATAGAATAATAATTAGTAAGAATTATAGTGATAGGAATAATAATGACAATAATAGTAGCAGTTGTTGAGCAACAACGTGGGGGCAGCAGGTGGCCCACAATCACAGATCCACACTCTGCAGCACAAAACTACGGGAGAGAGATGTCGAGTTAGTAGCATGCATTAATGGGATAAAAATGCATACAGAGGGAGAGGAGGAGAGAGGAGTTCAGTGCATCATGGGAAGTCCTGACTCCTGGCAGTCTAAGCCTATAGCAGCATAACTAAGGGATAGTTCAGGACTCACCTAAGCCAGCCCTAACTATAAGCTTTATCAAAGAGGAAAGTCTTAAGCCTACTCTTAAATAGGGAGATTCTGTCTGCCTCCTGAACCCAAACTGGGACAATGGTGTCTGCCCATTAAGAGCTTTGTAGGTGAGTAGAACGATTTTACAGAGAGCCAGTGCAGAAAAGCTAATACTGGAGAAATTTGATCTCTTTTCCTAGTTCTTGTCAGTACACATGCCGCAGCATTCTGGATCAACTGGAGAATCTTAAGGGAGTTATTCGGGCAGCCTGTTAATAAGGAATTGCAATAATCCGGCCTAGAAGTAACAAATGCATGGACTAGTTTTTCTGCATAATTTTGAGACCGGATGTGCCTGATTTTTGCAATGTTACATAGGTGAAAGAAGGCAGTCCTTGAAGTTTGTTGCATGTGGGAGTTACAGGATAATTCCTGATTAACTCTGAGGTTTCTTACGGTGGTGCTGGAGACCAGGGCAATGCCATATAGAGTAACTATATCTTTAAATAATGTGTCTCGAAGATGTTTGGGGCCAAGTACAATAACTTGAAACTACAATAACTGAAAATCCTCAAATAAACAAATGTTATTTAGAAAGTCACAGAACTGATTGGATACTGCTTTCTCAAGGATCTTAGAGAGAAAGGGAAGGTTAGATATAGGTCTATAGTTGGCTAAAACCCCTGGATCAAGAGTGGGCTTTTTAAGAAGAGAGTCATGATGCATACTTGTGTGAAAATGTTGGTTCATGACCATTTTGTTTCATGATTTTAATTATGGGCTGACAGAATTGTACAATATGGAATACTGTTCGAATGTTTTTATTTGATCTTAAACTTGCATTTTATATTTTTTCTACGGTGTAATTTCCACCAGAAATCCTCATTTTTACAGGTTTACAGTTGCAGTTTAAGTTCTGCAGTCACTCTAAACAGTGTCCTCTTACTGCCCAGCTGTTGTAATCCACATGAGAAAAGAGAGGAGTTGATAAAAATGTTCATAAGTTGCCTTCAACTGTTACATTATATTTTGTTAGCAATATGAAGCAATATTAAGCTTCAGAAGTATGGGTCTGTGCTTTGCCCTGTGTTTCACCATTTAGGCCAGGTTGCCCAGATCCTCATGTAGGGGGAGTTTGTTTGCCATACGCAGCCTGACAGGAAACTTTGCAGACACTGCTCTGGGAATTTTTTTAAAATATTTTGGTTTACATGTAAGAATGTGTAATATTATTTATTCTAATACAAAGGCAATACAATTGGACATCAGCCACATGTAAGGCAGAGAAGGACAGTGTTTCTTGGACAAATAATTAATTTTTGGTTTATTTTTGGGTTTTTGGTTTAACTATTTTTGTCTTTAAGTGTTTAAATGCTGTATTTACTTTATATGTGTGTGTGTGTATGTGTGTGTGTGTGGTTTCTGCTTAAAAATATAAATAAAGTCAAAATATGAAAATCTCATGTCTAGATCAATGAAACTAAATGTAATTTCAGTAAGGCTGTGCATTAATAATACAGAAATGTAGGCAGCATTTGTAATTCTTTTGTTAAACGTATCACAGATATTATGACCAATTTCATTATAATATTTTATTAGCTAGATTGCCATAAATATTAATAAATAGCATGCACTCTTGTATTTTTGTAATGTTATGCTGGAGTCAATAAACTATTTAAATTGAAAATTTTAAAGATCAAATTGAAGCCTATTATATTCTACAAACCATATTCACTACTACTCATTCACATGAGTAAAGCTTTACACATGTATATGTATGTTTTACTCTAATTTACTTGTGCTGACTCATGTAAATGCCAGTGAAATGAGAGTATTCTGCATGTTGCTTACCCTGACTGAAGCACTTAGCATATTCAGTTTGTGTTTACATGTCTCACTCACATTGTTTAAATCCCATTTGTTGTGCATGTTAACGTGTTTGCTGCTTCAAATTATGCTGTCACTCACTTCCTTCATCTCTTCCCTCCACCTCTCCTGTGTGCTCTCTCCTCTTGTCGTCCCTTCTTCCCTTCCTCTCCTGTGCCATGCAAGCCTGTGTGTGTGTGTGCGTGTGTGTGTGTGTGTGTGTGTGTGCAGCGTGATGTGAATGTGATGGAAGCCTGGGGGCATTAAAAACAGCCAGGGTTTTGCCATAGTGTTGGTGGGCTCGAGGTCTCCACTGAGCCGTGATCAGATGGGTCTGGGCCGCTCAGGGACTCGGCCTCAGGCACTCGACAACACCGCCAGCCCCGCCATGTGTGAACACTTGTTCTCTTCAATTAAAACAGTCATCTGAATATTCCAATCACATTGCTTAATGACAGCTCTTCGCCACGCATGCATGAAATCGAAGTAGAGGTCAATCAGCCCCGATAAGGAACCTCGATGGGTGGATGGGCTGACCCAGACGCAGAGCCAGCAATCAGAAATATCTAATTAGTTTTCAAACAGGCTAGAAAAGTACTGAAATCTAGGAGTAGTATAGTAGTTCTGGGATTTGTTGGGTCTCTGTAAATAATATTATAAAGAGTACGGTCTAGACCTGCTCTATAGGAAAAGTGCAATGAGATAACTTCTGTTATGATTTGGAGCTATATAAATAAAATTTAATTGAATAGTTATAATTTGTCTGGCATATAACTGTAGAGCCAAGGTATTTCACAGAACACGGCACTAACACTGTCAGGGTTGCAAATTAATTACTACCAATGTGAAAATCTATGGAATTACATGTATATATGTAGGAGCTTGTTGTATTGCAGGTACTGTATTTAGCCTTTACTTTGTCAGCCTTTTCTGGTCCGTAACCCTCAACTTTTTTGGTCTCAATATTTTCATGACATCAGCAGTTGCGGAGATGTCAAAGTGAATGTGACTGGAGCTTGTTTAGTGTTGTGTTTCGACAGAGCTTAAAATGCATCAGATAGGAATTATGACAGATTTCTAATTTATTTTTGTATTTTATTAAAAAACAAATGGAAAATAGCAATATATAAACTGTAGAAATCTACCGCAACGCAAGACCATTATTACATGGTATTCAGTACAAGCAACGTACACAATACAAAGATTTTAACAATGGCACCTGCAGGGATGAAACCGAGTCAAAACAAAAATATTAGGACGGCACCTAATTTACATAGAATCTTTGACTTAACTGACTGTAAATTAACTAAACATAGATTAATGGTTTTAATAGTACTTTAGCGAGTACATTTCCCCATTAGTCATTAGCTTTATTTGTATTTTAAGTTACTACTCAGAGATAGATAGATCACGTGTGTGTATGTGTGTGTGTGTGTATGTGTGTGTATGTGTGTGTGTGTGTGTGTGGTGTGTGAATATGATGTGACATGGCAGGCTTCATGCATGTCACACACACTAATGGAAGTGAGGGCAGCCATCACCAGCCGCCAGTCACTACAGGATCATTGTGTATGTGCATTTCAGATTGAGTGTATACACACTTGAGTAGTTGGTACTCACTGAGCATAATGACTATTAGTTTGTGAATGCTCACCAGTGTTGGGTACCATGATAACTCTCTTGTGGTAACTGTAGTTTTTGTATTGGTTCACCAGTACCAAATTATTTTCTTACATTTCCTTTGTTGAATAGTAACCAAAAAGTCTAAAATGTAGGATGTCCACAAACCTCTAACTGGAGGATTATATGTTTTCAGCTGTTTCTTAGCATGTGTGTGTGTAGCTGCACTGTGCAGAGTAGTCTGAGTTCATCTGAGCACCTGGGGATTAAAAAACAGTCAAGTTGTTCATTTGAACCTGGCCATATTGAGGCCTGGCCAAGTGGGCTCAGGTATGGCAGCTTTTAAATACAGCTCATTACTCATTACTGCCGAGCTCGGGCCCTTTAATTTGTGGAGCTTGGCAGCTGGACCACCTGGCCACACATTAAACACTAAAGGCTGCTCTCCCTAATGACCGCAGATTAGATCATTACCTTAACAAATCAGAGAGGAGTCTGCCTGGGCCGAGCTGGCAGCTAGGAGGGACACAGAGAGAGGAAGAGGAAGAGACCGCCGGAGTTTACATGCAGGCACACACATGGAATCTGGTTCTGGGTCAATGTATTGCATGTAATCACATGACAAAGCTTATACACTGAGTGAGAAATCTGATTAAAGTATCATGCCGGTTTATTACAACATTTGTATCAGTAACAGTATGATTGTAATTGCAGAGATCTGAAAACAAGGTGACAAAAAATAATCAGGCGGGGGCATGAAACAGTCAGCAGCAGTCAGATGATTAGACAGGTTGGAAACAAACTCCCAGGTTAGTCAAACTTACTTGGAAGAAAAAACAAAGACAAACAGTAAAATTATGACCCACTTCTTGCTTCAACTTTGACCTGCTGTACTTAGTTTTGTGCACAGTTTTTCTAAAATGAGTGAATATACGAACATATATATGAACATATATACAAATATTTAAATTTGGAATAAAATAAAATGGGGGTGCACACGCTAGTGGGCAGAGTATGGAGTAAGACGCCATTTTCAGGGTTCCTGCTGAGTTGGTAATATTTCTAATTAAAACAGCTACTCCTACATAAAAACTAGTCTAGAAGTACACTAAGACATCATTAGAACACCAAAAGTTGAACTGGGCAAGGGCATCGATCTGAATGGCGGAAAAGCTCAAAAAATACAAATACAATGGTAACACTCCACGGCCTGCAAGAACCATGAGGTAGACTACACAGACTCCAGGTAACCAGGACCAATCCTCGCCCACACGGACCGAAAGTTCAGGAATGGCCGCTGAGGAAATTAAAGCAGATTGAGGTGTCCTTCGTGAGGGGAGAGATTTCTACAATTATAAGGGAGGGAGTGCACTATTGGAGGATTTTAATGCCCTCAAATCAAAACTACAGGCTGTGTGATCAAAAATCGCAAATAATTTGGCCGCAGTCCGCTCAGAAATTGACCATATGAAGGCAGACATCCAGGACATGAAGGGTAGATTATCAACATGGTCAGATGAAGTGGTTTCACTACAAGCCACGGTAACCAGCCTTCAAAACCAGGTGGAAACTCTAAAGGCTGATGCGAGGACATGGAGGGGAGGATGAGATGGGGCAATATCCAGATAGTCGGCATTGATGAACAACCGGACTCCAGCTTTCCTAAAACTGTCTCGAAAGTTATCAGAGAAGTTTTGCAGCTGGACTGGGACATAAAGATAGATTGCTCGCACCGCACCTTAACCCCCAGGAAAGTAAGAGATCATGGGAAGCCACGGGCGATCCTCGCCAAGTCTTAGTACCTTAATGTTATCTCTATTATTATTATTTTCCTATTATTTCTAACGTTACCTCACAAGTAGCCATTCAAATAAAAGACTTTTCATATATCCACTGAATTTAATTCTATAGGTAATTCAGATGATGATCATATCACAAGGAGCTGTCGACTACTATATTAGGCTCTGTAGGAGCCTTTAAACTGATATATTTATTCTTTTTCATATTTTAGCACACCGCGAGCACAGTCAACTTAATCTAGACCGTGCACTTTTGCTGCTTTCTTTAGCAGCTAGGGACCAGGTCCCACCATCTTACTACTAATGTTAGTTAGCTGTAGTTTTATTAGCAATTTGTTTGTTTCTGTTCTGATCCCCCACAACAAGGGCACCATCTTTTTTCTGCATCCAGATTCTTATTGCTTCCGTTGAAGCTGAAAAACTGCTACAGCTGTAGTAAATACTTTACGTTATCCCACTCCTTTTGGTTTCATTGTGCATTTCCACTCCCCATTACCCACACCCGAATATACATGATCTACTTGTACACAGACAAATCATCTAATACAGTACAGAGAATAAAATCACAGGTCACCTTTGTTACAAAACCAGATAAAATTACAGAATCCTTTGCAGAGTTTAATAAATCCTTATATAAGAACACAGACACTTGTTCCAATGATGCAAAACTTGCAGAGTTTCTGAATCACATAAAATTAGCTGAACTGATGGCTAAGGAGCCAGATAAACCAATTGAAAAATGGGAGATCAAGCAGGTGATTTCAACACTTAAAAACAATGAAAGCCCAGGTCCAGACGGATATATTAATTAGAGTTCTATAAAACTTTTAAAGACTTGTTGTCGCTGCTGTAACTAAAAGCATACCATCATGCTTTAGAATCGAAAACCATGGCGCCGTGGTGCCTGATGGCAGTCTTGGCTAGACGAGTCAATCAGATAATCATATTAATCACTCAAACAAGGCTGCAGGCCCCGATGGGAGTCCTTCAACATGTCTTCAACCTGAGCCTGAGTCTTCAAAGGGTCCCCATTCTGTGGAAGACATCTTGCCTCGTTCCTGTGCCGATGACGCCACGCCCCAGTGGCTCCAAGGACTACAGACCGGTGGCACTGATCTCCCACATAATGAAGACCCTGGAGAGACAACTCCTGGACCCCCTTCAGTTCGCCTACCAGCCCCGGCTGGGAGTTGAGGACACCATCATCTACCTGCTTAACCGCATCCACACCCACCTGGACAGGCCGGCAAGCACGGTGAGGATCATGTTTTTTGACTTCTCCAGGGCCTGCCCTGCTGGGAGAGAAGCTGGCAGCGATGCAGGTGGATACCCCCCTTGTGTCCTGGATTGTGGACTACCTGACTGGCAGACCACAGCACGTGCGCCTGCAGCACTGTGTGTCGGACAGCGTGGTCAGCAACACTGAGGCCCCTCAGGGGACTGTCCTCTCTCCCTTCCTCTTCACCATCTACACCACAGACTTCAGCTACCACACAAGGTCCTGCCACCTTCAGAAGTTTTCTGATGACTCTGCTGTGGTGGGATGTATCAGCGGTGTTGATGAGACGGATTACAGGGCTGTGGTGGGTAACTTTGTTTCATGGTGTGAGCAGAACCATCTGCAGCTCAATGCGACAAAGTCAAAGGAGCTGGTTGTAGATCTACGGAGGGCCAAGGCACCAGTGACCCCGGTTTCCATCCAGGGGGTCAGTGTGGACATTGTGGAGGACTACAAGTACCTAGGAGTACACTTAGATAACAAACTGGACTGGACCAAGAACACTCAAGCTGTTTACAGGAAGGGCCAGAGCCGCCTCTATTTTCTGAGGAGGCTGAGGTCCTTCAACATCTGCCGGACAATGCTGAAGATGTTCTTTGAGTCTGTGGTGACCAGTGCTATGCTGTATGCTGTTGCATGCTGGGGCAGCAGGTTAAAGGTAGCGGACACAAACAGACTCAACAAACTGATCCGTAAGGCCAGTGACATTGTGGGGGTGGAGCTGGACTCTCTGGCGGTGGTGTCAGAGAGGAGGATGCTGGCCAAACTACACACCATCTTGGACAGTGTCTCCCACCCGCTCCATGACGTGCTGGTCAAGCAAAGGAGCACCTTCAGCGGAAGACTCATCCCACCAAAAAGCACCACAGAGCGCCACAGGAAGTCATTCCTGCCTGTGGCCATCAAACTATTTAACTCCTCCCTCTAAGGGTTAGTCTGTTTGACCCTAGGTCACTAAACTGGACATTGAAACAAACATTAAAACAGTTCAGATTTGGCCCTAACTTTATAAATTGGATACAGACACTCTACTGGTCACAGCAGGCTGCTGTCAAAGTTGATGCTTGTAGATCAAGGAGATTTACATTGGAACGTGGATGCAGATAAGGCTGCTTGGAATTGAAATAAATAAAGAAGAGCATAAATGATCACTTTATGCAGACAATATAATATTATATTTGACAAATCCTACATCAACAATACCACATTTAAGAGGCTTATTTCTCAGTTTGGGTATTATTCAGGATACAAGGTAAATGTGGATAAAACAGAGGCTGTGGATATAATGGCAGGATCCCACAAAGTGAAAAACTTCAGAGTTGATTTAAATGGCCCAATTAAATACCTTGGTATATACATCCCCCCGTCTTTACAGAATCTGTATGATGCTAATTAGAGTAAAATAATTAGGTGCATTAGTAATGATCTGGAACACTGGTCTATGCTCCCTTTGTCTCTACTAGGTCGCATTGAAAGTTTTCGTATGAATATTCTACCTAGATTACTTTATTTGTTATGTTATCTATAGAAATTCCTAAACCCACCTTTGAGAACTTGCATAAAATAATTTCGATATTTATATGGCAAAAACAGCGCCCTAGAATTAGACTCAAAACTTTACAGTTATCTAAGCCAAATGGAGGCCTTAAACTTCCACATTTAAAATATTATTTTTGGGCTGCACAAATGTGAAACCTCTGTGTGGATTCAGAATGGCACATACACACGTTGGCTAAATATGGAAAAACGTATGGCCCTGTTAGTGGCCCTTTAAGTCCTACCTTTTCTGGATGCTCCTATAAAAGAAATGGTAGACTGGATCAAGACTACTCTTAAAATTTGGAATAAAATACAATCAGCTTTTGGATTACCGAAGCGAATTTCATCATTAATAAGCATTGGATCTATGAAGAGCTTTACACCAAATAATTTAGACATCAGCTTTAGAAAATGGTCAGACCATGGCCTGGTTTATCTGCACCAGTTATTCAGTTGCGATAATCTTAAGACATTTGAACAGCTGATAAATGATTTAAATCTTCTCAGGACAGACTTCTTTCAATACTTGCAGCTAAGAGCATTTCTGACAACACACAAGGAGTGGGGAAAACTTATAAAACCTACCCCTATAGAAAAGTTTCTAATAGAAAAACAAAGGGGAAATGATATCATATATTTTTATCCATGAATCTACATAACTCCCTACAGATTAGGCAGAGATGGGAAGCGGAAATGAACATGGTCATATCACAGGGCACCTGGGAGGAGGTGTGCACTGAGGCACACCTGGTTACAAATTCAAACACGTGCAGGGAATTCAAATGGAAAATAATCACTGTATTTTTTGGAAACACCAGAAATAATATCCAAAATGAGCTCAACACACTCCAGCTCATGCTGGAGGAATTGTGGAATACACATTGCCAATCACACACACTTTATTAATACAATGAGGTTTATCCCGTAATGGTGTTCAGCCCTCCTACTTACTTTTATATTCCCTCTATAAACATATCCCACACAACACCCTATCTTTTTCTAGAGTAAATACTGCGCTTGTAATTTTACATTAGCTATTGTACCTTGGAGTGGACATTTATTATCCTAACTGGGTTCGTTAACACGCTTGTAGGTGTGTATATATGTATGTATATGTATGTATGTTTTTCTATATATTTTTTAGATGTTGTTTTTATTTGTCTCATTTGCTTATTATTTGAATATAATGTACAAATGTTGCCTGCAGCTGCTAAAAGAAAGAAGAAAATGTATATATTGTACTTGTTACGACCTGTGCCCTAACCTTTGAGTTTCTCTGTTGTCTCTGTCTGTTTCTCTCTGTGTCATTGTTGTAGGCATGGCACCCTTCTCTCCACGGACTCCTGACTCATCACCCAACACACCTGCTCCAAGCCGCACACCTGCAATTCATCCACTAATCAAGCACTGCAGTTTATCAACCCTGGTCTTCCTTCTACTCATCACCAGATTGTTGTTTCAACTCATGTGGTAGTTCACATCCTGGCTCCTAGGCGATGCAATCTAGTATATTTTTGGCTTGTTCTAACTTTGTTCTCCTTGTGCTCAGGATTACTGTCTGCCTTGCCCAGCCACACTGCCTGCCTGCCTGTCTGTCTGTCTGCCTCACTCAGCAACATTGCCTACCTGTCTGTCTGCCTCACTCAGCAACATTGCATGCCTGCCTGTCAGCCTTGCTTGGTTTTAGCCGCACAGCCACACGCACCTCCGGACTAGGACCTCGGTGATTCCTCATCTCCGTCCTCTGGTTCCCTTCCCTCAACCCCATCAAGTCTCTGAACTATACAATAAACTCCTTACCTCTTAATCACCTCTCTGAGTCTGCATTTGAGTCTGTCTTTGTGAATTGTAACAGTACTGTTGTTGATGAAAACTAAAAATTAAGTTAAAAAAAGAACAAGATAAAAAAAAAACAATATATACAGTTATTTACATACTTACATATACACCCAGAAAGTAATAACTCTGTAGTGAAGTTTTTGAATTTGCGTCTGGGGGAATGTAAACAGCAGACAGAAGAAGATAGTGTTGATAATAAGGTTGTGTTAATTTGCCTGAGCGGTCAAAGGAGGGGAATGAGGAGAAACACTATTCCAGGGTGACATTCAGCATGAATCATTTTATTTTATGCAGCAGCGTGCACAACAAAATGTTCCAACACCTTCCAGTATCACTTACACACACAGACTGACTCCCTTATATACTGTGTCTGCTCAAATAATTGGCTGGCACATACCATTTACTGAGTTACTTAACAGACATTCACACACAAAAAATATACAATCAATATTTACATAAAACATTACCAAAATATATATAATCTTTATAAATATTTACACACCAACTATAAACCTAATAAATACCAATAAATATCCTAAATAAATAAATTGTACAACTGAACTCCCTCTCTACCCATTTCCCGCTTGCTGCTACCCTCCCAGAATGAATAATAGGTGCGCGAGTCCCCGGGAAACTCTTTTGCCGAACACCCTGAGAGAAGGAGAAAAGGCAGAGGTAAGTTTGTGCATGACGGATTTCCATTTACTGATACAATTCGCTTTACATGAGTTTTACATTATACTTTTCAATTACCAAACATTTTGCTACTATTGAATCCTAAATTAATGTGCATTATTTGCTCATTCGCAGGCGGCGCTGTGAAACCCAACTCCAGCGAACTGCAGTATACAAACAAGTAATCAATAAATACACTTAAATTACCAAGTTAAAATACACATTTGTTTATTTTACCTGTGTACTAATATACGCCAAATCTCTGCATCAATTAACCACTTTCATCTAGTAACCATATTTACTAATAACTAGAGATCTAGTAACGGTGACCCGTCTTTACAGGTCGGCATCTTAACATTAAAAAAAACTTGACATCTGGGAAACATTGTCCTTCAACTTTGACTATGTCCACCTCCCCTTGTCTTGCTGGAGTCTGAAGCATTCTGTCAGCGCAGAATATGGTCCACCCATCGAGTGCAATAGCTTGATCAGGTATGTTGTGATGGAGCCAGGTTTCTGTACAATGTGGGCACAGAAGTCTCAGATTTCCCATTGCTGGGTTAGCCTGAGTCCCATTTCGTCCATTCCATTTTCCTGCAACTGGATATCTGCCAGGAGTATGCTGGGTAGTGGAGCAGCCTTATGATTAGCTCCTATCCTGGCTCTCTTCCCTCGCATCCTGGGGCAGTCACACCGCCCGTGGCAGCGCTTGGTCCTGCTGGTCTGGGTGGGTCGTTGGAAGATGCTGTGGGAACGTCCCAGGGCCCGCTGCACTTATCCAGTCCCCGTGCTTTGTTTTCCAATGTCTATGACTGTATTTCTGTAGCTGGTGATACGTGCTTCAGCAATAAAGGCGAAAAAAACAACAAATTAAAACAAAGCAAAGTTTGAAGGAACTACTAGCCACCACATCTGCAAACGCTGCCATCATTTTATCATTTTACCTCCAAATAAAGTGGTTTAGATAAACTGTTGGCTTGTGTTTCCAGACGCATCATATTCAATGCAGTGATGTTGGCATGTTCCCAGACTGCAATTACTGTGCTGCGTACAATGTTATAACTGATAGAAAAGATGAGCAAAACTATAAAAATAAGACAGAAGTTAAATTAAACCGGGATTATCCTTTAAGATATCTGGTTTACTCCATTTTATATAGGTTATTTAAAATATTTTAAACTGTTAGAAGTCAACTTGTTTCAGGATTTTTTATTTTTTATTTTTTTGAGTCTGTAACTTGAAACAAAGAAGGTTAAAATAAATTAGATCTTTCAAATTTCTTTGCACTGGAAACACGTTGAAATATTCTTAATTTATATAATAGTTTATTTAATAGTCTTTAGACACTCTAAATTCCTTTGTGGGGGAGATTTTTGCTGTGAGTGCACATTGTCTTTCTACAATGATGAGCCAGGCATGCATAGGCCCCAATGTCCATATTGTGCCTATGTTTATTGTGAATTAACATTAATTTAGTATTTCACTATGTTTTAAATTATTATTGACTTTGTCCTTAGAAATAGCAAAACTAGTGTCTTGTTTAGTTATGTTATGAAGTCTATGAGGAAGAAGAAAGGCTTTGATTTTCCTTCTGCTAATATAAACTATTTAGGAAATATAGATTGAAAACAAAGATGAAACGGTGTTCTCCATCTTCCCCATGACTTCTGGACAGCACTGCAGCCTTAACATCTGACACAACTATTTGTACTTCTTGAAATTAAGAACTTCGCTGACTCTGGATTACAAAGATTCAAGGATAATATATAAAAGTCACATGGGATTTTGCAATCATTATACACAATTTTGGTAACTTTTAATCCCTCTAGGTTGATGATTCTGATCTAAACAAATCTGATTCCAGTTACTGCGAAGGTACTCTCTTCAAAACGCTCTCCCAGATTGATATAAAGGTTGTCATTCAAGACACGCCCTGTCTGTCAAGAACCACCTGAACTGAAAACTTCAGTGCTGAGATGTAAATAGACAGAAAATGTGAACAGAATATGGGGCAAGAGAGGGAGAGATCCAGTGATGTCCACTCCTGCAGTACAAATGGAAGTGATGCTCCATGTGCAAGCTAACCTGAGTGTGTTTGTGTGTGTGTGTGTGTGTGTGTGTGCTAGTGTGAGGTTTCACTTTCGTGTATGTATGTATGTATGTATGTATGCATGCATGTGTCCATCTGAATCTGCTGTGGATGGAGCGATGCCTGTACCCGGCCTAGAGACTGTTCCTTCTGGGTCAAAACTAATTGGTGTGGCAACATTGAGACTTTGCTCTTATAATGACAACAAGCATGCTGGCTACTCTCGCATGACCGATCCAGCACTGCTGACCCACTCCCTTCTGCCCCTCCCTCAGCAACCCCCCCATCCCTGAGCAAACTTACACAGGCCAGTGCCGGGGCAAGAGATGGGAAGAGGTGCGGCAAAGATGGCGTAGACAGAAAACAGGAAGATGGAAGATACACTGAAGATACACACAGAGAAAGTAAGGTTATCCTGTGAACCTGAATTGGTACAAAAAGTGTTCCATAGTACAGCAATCTAACAGTTGCCATGGTACAATTTTACATGGTATAGTGACACATGGCACTTAAGTAGGGTATTGTATAGATAAAAAATGGTATGGATGTCTGATAGCACATACAGCAACATCCATAAGTATGTATACAGTAGAATATAGTACAACAATTCAGTTCCTAGCTGGAACTAGCCAAAGACTGCTTGTCTTATTCAATATATTTTCAGACATTTTATAGAATAAATAATTAGAAGTCAAGAAAATAATCTACAGATTAATTTTTAGTAAAAAAAAAAAAAAACGTTATTTATTTATGTTTTATCCAGCAATCAAAATTGAAGTCAGCCATAAAATGTATTTGGTTTCAATACACATAATGGGATTAATCTTATCTGTTCAGCATTTAGGCTGTTCATTTACCACAGTCCCTCAATTCAGAGTTCAGTATGCCTCAGAGGTGTCGCTACCGGCACTCCCTCTCCTCATTCACTCTCTAGGTCGCTCAACCACAGCTGTCTCTCTGTCTCAAACAAATTAACACGGACCAAAGGAAGCTTTTTGGTATTGCTATTTTTCAGCTTAGACTACAAGCCAGACACAGACATCGACACGAAATAAACCAAGCGAGGACACAGCTGGGAGAGTATCATAGTTTGGTCCATGAACTCTGCATGGATTTCAGTGATATTTCAGGCTGACTGTGGAGCAGTTTGAACGGTCACCACGGTGTGACGTCAGGTTACTCTTGGACAACGTACTCCGCACTCAGACACAGAGCTGTGCAGCTCGCTGTTCGCTTGTTTATTCAAAGTTTATTACTAAGTTTATTAACACTAGAACTTCCAGGAGTCACTCTATACCTAAAACCACCAACGGGTAAAATTCACATGCTATTAGAATGCATTGATTTTGTGATTATTTCTGCTACATGTTGCTCATACACATTTTGTGCAGACATTCAGCACCTCGGGTGTGCACTTCCCACAAACAGCATCCCAGCACTTCAGGCATTTACCAAACATTTTATTGTGTTTGCATTCCGCCTTCACCATACAGGTAATTTTCTCCTGCGCTCTTCTGCACTTGTGAAGGGCATGGTGGCTCTTTTGATGTCATCCACTCCGTACTATTGTAGTTATACTAAACAAAGTCTGAATTTAAATGCAGCACACAATTCAGAATAAACAATTGACTATTGCAGGGTTTTTATAAGCCTACATGATGATGATGATAATAATAATAATATATAAGAATCTAAGGTGTTCTTCCTGCTTGTTTGTTTCGGACTGGCATGCATCCAAACAATTACGCATACAAAAATATTTGTTGAAAAGAAACAATTCTAATCAATTCCAAAAAGTAGATTTTTACCCCATGTATAATGATCACTTGTACTAAACAATAGGCCTACACTGCGGTCAAAAACTCATACTCTCCGCAGGTCAAAAAACACATAATAAGGGAGGGATGAAGGGACCGCAAAATACACCTGTGTCAGAGGGAAAGACTACTTTAGACTTCTATTTCATAAATATTTATAGGCTACATTTGATAATATTAGTATAATAGTTTTGTCTCACTTTTTGAGAAGGCTCTGGATCACTGTCAGATGATGACCCGTCAGAATCAACTCAGGACACGTCGCTCAGTCCTGAAACTGCCCCACCATTCCTTCACTCAATGCATTGAGCAAGTCTAATGCCTATTTTGCATTCATAACTCTCTTTCTCTTATCCAAATTGAAGGTTAGCCTATGACTTGACACAGCTGTATCATGCACGGCAGTAGACAAAAGGTGCCAGTAGAATGTTTATCTAAACGAAATTTAACAAAATTAATAGGGCGAAAATTACTGCATTCTCTATTGGGGTAAATTTTACCCGCTGGCGCTTATAGATATAAATGCCCATTTTTTAAAACTGGCTTTATCTTTACAATTTTTAACAATAGGGGGTGCTACATGACACCCTTTTAGGAAAAGTCATAGACTGGGGGACTTGAATATTGTATTGAAACAGAGTTACGTACAATCAAAAAACAGCTGTGAGTAAGTTTTACCCATTGGAACTTCTAGTGTTAATACTAAACGTGTCGCGTGTCCAAACGTGTTTTCGCTGACTACTCTCTTATATCTAACTTGCTGTAGGCAACAGCTCTGATCTCTGGCTGCATGAAGCAGAGCCCTGAAGCCCTGTCCCGCTGCTGCACGGAGAGCGTCTCTGATCACTTGTTTATTCAAAGTTTATTAATATTGAACGTGTCGCATGTTCAAATTGCACTCAATTCGACATAGCACTCTCTCGGGTCCTCAGCAATACACCCGCCAAGTGTGAAGTCAATCGGATGAACGGTTTTTGAGGACATTGAAAACTGAAGGACAGACTTACATACATACATACAGACATACACACCTATATAGTTAGATTTGAACCTTTATAGTTAGATTTGAACCTTTTCAAAGTGATCGGATAATATTTGTCAGGTTTTACATATGCTTGGATTCCCTTGCTATATAGTTTATTAGGAGACAGACGATAACAGATCACGTGTTAAGCTGAAGTAAGCTTGATCTAAAATTCTCACAACCAGAATCTTGTTTATGCTTTTGTGTTTTTCAGAGTGACTGGGAGGAAAGTGAGAGTGAAGAAATGCTGTTAAAAGATTACTGTCCTAAAACATTGTGGAGCAAGAGCAATGTGTAAGATTTAGTGGCATCTAGTGGTGAAATTGCAGATTGCAACCATTTGAATACTGCTAGCCTCACCCTCCCCTTCCAAGCGTGTAGGAGAAACTACGGTGGCTGCGAAACTTGCGAAAAATGTGAAAGGCACTATCTAGAGCCAGTGTTCGGTTTGTCCGTTCTGGGCTACTGTAGCAACATGGAAGTGCAACATGGCGACCTCTGTGGAAGGAGACCTGCTCCCTATGTAGATATAAATGGCTTATTCTAAGGTAATGAAAACACAACGATTCTTATATTCACGTGATTATACACTAATGAAAACATACTTAATAAATATTATATTCCAATTCTGCCAATTGCTCCTCCTAAATGTTACACACTGGACCTTTAAACAAGAAAATTTCAATGTCATGATTAAATATCTTGGCCAGCAGTTAGTACACTACATGAGTGTCACTATATGAATAATACGTAATGAATGAAAAGTCAAAAAGCCATAGTAATATCAGGGCTTTTAAAGAAACATAACATATAATGCTGCCCCATCGTACTCTGACTGTAGCTTAAACATTTTAATTCCAAAAAAGGGTGCTAGATACATATTTTCATGGAATTTTAGCAGCTAACATACAGAGCATTTTAGCAATTTGCTTCCTTGAAACTAATTGCAAGGTTGTGCTGCCACAAGTCTGTCTCAAAATTGGTGTCAGATTTGTAGTTTGCTCTTGTCCCCTTGGTTCTGTTCTGACAGTCAGCAATTTAAATGGGACCAGCAGTCATGCATCAAAGACTATTTCGGACTCTACTTTAGGTAATACTTACATTTATCATGTACAATAATTTACTACCTTACTAATTGTTAACAGTGTAGAAGCTGCTATAAAACATGGATGGATCGATTGTAATGGATGTCAAAAAGAAGGATTTACATCTTCAAGGTGTAAATTAGGCCTTACACTTCAAGTCCAATCAAGTTTCGACTACTGCCAAAACTCATGGCAAATGTCAGGTGTGCACAATCACATTATTTTGTTTCGCCTAAGCCAAATTCATGTGATTCAAATGTTGCTGCAGTTGTGGGTGGCTTAAAGGTTGATGCTAGCTATGGAGAAAACAAGTGACAACTGAGCCAAGCCAGTAGCAAGAGTGGAGATGTTGCATAATTATGCAGGTAACAAGTAAACTGTACCAAAGTGAGGGGGAAAAAATTAGTTTGTTTTTGCAAAAGCTAACCAATCATGAGGAAGAATATGTGCTTTTTTGCATGGTTCCATGCCTCCTTGAATTAATCTTTATCCCTAGGACACAAACATTATCCCATGTAGACATCTACTGTATGATTATGCTGCACATTTGGCTGAAACTCATACTAGGCCTTACAATAACAAGGTTTTGAAAAATTCAGGACAAGTGACAGAATTTGTTTTGAACAATTTCTTCTTTGTGTAAACAGTTAGCAGCTAGTCTAATTGTTTTAACATCTAATTATTTTACAAAAATGAGCTTGCTAATGATAATAATAACAACAACAATAATAATAATAATAATAATAATAACAGCCTATAGTCTAGACCCTGGGTTCCCAACTCCAGCCCTCCAGGCACCCCTACCTGCCCATTTTCCAGTTCTCTCTGCTCTAGCACACCTGAACCAGCTGATGCTCAAGTTGCATCGTGTGTTCAAAACATAACGTGGTTAGTATGTTACTAAATACTATTGTTGTGCTTTTGATTTATTTTCTATTGCTCTGGGCCAATAAACTGATGACGATGATAGCGGTGCATACGGTAGATGGGATACCGCGCATGTTATGGATTCACAGTGTATAGAACATTTTTGGCACTTAATTAGTGTGATGAACATCGTTTTATCAGTGCTTATCATTGCGCATTAGTAAGAAACTAGTTCTGACCCGGCATTCTAACGGAATGACTGGTAGATGATTCGCTCTCATTGGTGATATTATGTACTACTTTCTACTTGTAGGACTAGTATACTTTCTAGTCAACTAATTATTTCCCAAATAGAAATTAATAAAATTTTCTGTTAGTTAATAAATCATGTTTATATTTAAAGTTTAATGTGTAGTTTTTCTTCTGTTTTGGTCACTACCATTATGTGTCTACACGGAATGTGTACAGTACAGGCACAGTATTGAGTGTATGTAAGGGTACAGATAGTTCATGTTGTAGCAATTACGTCCTGGTCTCCTCGCCATTTGTGAAAGGTGTAGCACCCTATCAGAAGTTAAGATTTAGGGTCTGGGTAGCCTATCCAGTGTGAGGGGGGTGGGCCGGAACAGGAGCGAAAAGGAGAGACAGCAAGGGAGCTAAAAGAGAGATAAAAACTCTGCTCTCGCTGGGGAGAAAAGGTAAATTACATTAGCCAAGCACTTGATAAAAAACAAATATACTGTGTGCGCTATGGACAACAAGTCAGTGCTGTGAGTTTTAAATGAGGGCCGAATCTGACATTGTGGGCTGGAGCACAGTTAAGTCCCTAGCTAGCCAAGGTTTGTGTAGCAATGGTATCATTAGGCTTGGTAAGTCACGGAGTGCAGAGAGCGTAGTGTAGCCACCTAACACGTGACCGTAACTGTGGAGAGTTGTAGATTAACAGTCAGGAAGATAAGAGCATTGTGAGCGTAGTCTACTTAGCTACCAGTCAGGGTCTGAAAGGGAGTTAAAGATGCATATGCAGCCAAATGGAGTTGGAGAGTAACCTCACGCCCCACAGACCTGCACCTGCGGTGAAGAGGAATTGGGAGTGTATCTGGAATGTGAGGGAGGAGAAGAGGGCAAGGATGGGGTTGCAGACCCCATCCTTGCCCTCTTTTCCATATCTATCAAGACCCCCCCACAACTGATACAGACATCCTGTAGATAAGCTGCTACCCCCACCCAACCCCTCCACTAGTTCTCTCCCCTCCCAGCATCCAGCACCGCATGGTTCGCTGCTGTTTAACACGACAACAGCCCAGAAAGTAAACAGGGACATTATTCCACACTGCTACCCAGCACACAGTCCGTCTTTAGCCCAACAGCCTCCTCCTCTTCCTGCCCCTCCTCCCCCTGATCTCACCCCTTGTTGTTTTCTCCATGTTCTTTCACTCATGCATGTACTGTGGCTAAAACGTGCGAGCAGAGCTCAGGGTGTAATCCAGTCAGATCCTGGGAATGCCTGCCAGGGGGAGATCGCAGTAACTGTGCTCCCATGAGGAAGGGGAGCAAATACACATATGCACGCATATACATTCCCTCTCTCTCTTTCACAACATGCCCTCTTTTCCTCAGTCAGGCAGCGCTGGCTGCACCTGGCAGATGATGTATTTCTCAACCTGCTGATTTAGATGGGAGTTAAGCTGGTGTGATGCATGGGACTGAAATGTGTAGGAGCAAGGAGGCATGCGAGACATGCTGGAGTTCAAAGCTGCTCAGCAAGACAGGGAGAGGAGGGTTTTCCTGGGCCGGAGAGGAAGCTGTGAGTGGTGGGTCAGCAGGAAGTGGGGATTGGTATGAAGATTGGGAGAGTAGCTAGAGGAACTAAATCCAATTGTTTGGACTTCCCTGTACTGGCAAAATTATGCATTTTACAGGTGTGTGCATACCTGTGAAGTCCAGAGTGCCTCGCGAAATCCACAATTTATCAAGTCTGCAAAGGGTCTCATGCACACTTTCTGAGGGCTTCCAGAGAGTCTGCTAGTGTGGCAAACTACCAGAGATGTGGACTCGAGTCTCTTGGACTTCAGGTCTTAATTTTCTTTAATTATAATACCTCAAGCCAACAGCAGCCAAATCACATTGCACAAGCAGGAGAGGAAGATGCAAATGGCAGGGCACTCCAGCAGAAAGACAAATAATTACGTTGGAGAAAAATGGAGATGGAATACAATGTCAAGATCTCTGCATTAGTCTTATCTTCTAGACCTTCTAGCCTTGACCTACTCTATAGGAAAAGTGCAATGAGATAACTTCTGTTATGAATTGGCACTATATAAATAAACTTGAATTATCAGAAACAGTGACTGAGGTGTTAAATCCCACCTCATAACGCATTTTCTCCCCTCGTGGATGACATCAGACACATCACAGTATGTACGACCAAAGTCCATGAGGGTACAACTCATATACAAGTCCATATATAAGTACCACACATGAACATTTGGATTCAGCCATGGACGAATGGATTTATGGGTAGATAGAAGCAGAACAGCAGCGATAGTGTGTGTCAAGATCCCTTTTGTGGCAACTTCACACCAGCAGGTCTCTGAAGTGTCAAAATCACAGTTGACCACAGAAACACTCCCTTTATCTGTTCCATATGTGACTGGAGGCTCTCCACACTTCCATATATCAAGCTCTATTATAGCTATCACATTCACTTCTGTTATCAAATGACTCTGACTGTGGTTTATCCAGGGAACATCTTATACTTCTTCTGCCTAATAATAACTTATTGCTCCCATCCTGTGACACCCCAGTGAAGTGAAGGCGACACTTCAGCAACCACCTGAAAACATGACAAAAAATGGAAACCAATCAATCAGCGGACAGGACAGTGGAGTGAAAGGGGAGGCGGAAGTGAATAATGAAAGGGAGGGAGGATCTTTTAAAGCTTTATGACATTCCTGTGTAGATGGAAGTGGGGGTCTGGTGGGATGGAGTGGCCTCTGATGTTCCACAGTGGTCCCAGAGCCCCACTTTCATTAGTGGACTGGCCCATAAAAGGGCACCCAGAGCATGTGACTGCCGGCCCAGCCAGCGCCGGTCCCCCTCTGCCTCCTTGCTTACTGCCTGCCTCCTCCATGCCGCCTGCCCTATAAAACATCTGGTGACACAAGACCTCAACTGTTTCAGCCAAGTCTGGCCTCCGCACTCGTAAACAGTCTTTGGTCTAATGCAAGACAGAGGTGCGGGACAGTCCAGGACCAGACCAGATTCAGCGCTCACGTACAGGAGACGGCGTTTAGCATCTGCAGCCCAGGACACATGAGGTCTGGTGTTTACTCTAACATCAGATAAATCAGCTCACAAATAATACATCAAACACACTGGGGGAAACACATACACAGTCTTATTATAGGCGATTCTTAACAGGTTGCTTGATTGGTTCAGAGAGAACCGGGACTATTCCAGGTAACTAAACAGGAGACTCTGGCCCTCAATTAGCCAGCCACTCCTTTTTAAGCACACTGCTGTCCATTGTCAGGCTAAGCAGTCACTCACATCAAACAGAATGCAATGTACAAAAAAATGCAACAGCTTATGAGGGGAAAAAGGCTGAACTCAAAGAGAGATGTCTGTCCATATTTAATTTAAGGCAGGCTGCTGTCGGGGAGGCTGTGACTGAGTGGATCAAAGGCTAGTAGCATGCTGGGGCAGCTCCTAACCACTTAGCACCTTTTCACTGCCTTTGATCTGATAATTAAGAGGCTACTCCAAGAGCAGGTGGCACTGATAAGTGTACCGCTAAACCAACAGCAGAGTGCATACACTGTCAAAGTCCTGTTGTATAACTGTGGATATACAACAGCACTCAGAAGAGTCCAGCTCATCTATTCGAAGTAAAGCTAAAACACTAGCTAGCTACGTGTAAATAGCACAAGCCACTCCAATAAATGACGAGGCAAAGATGAAAGTCATAATAGTCTGAGCCTGATGGAGGATGTTGACTGCTGAGAGCATGGAGAGGAAAGAGAAAACAGGGCAAGACAGAGGGGATTGTGGGAGAATAGGAGGAGGGTCTGGGGCATATTGAGGTGCCCTGTCCATTACTGGATGTGCTCAGCGATGAGGGCTCCAGAGGCGGATGTGAAGAGAAAGATGCCTGTTGTTTTGTTGGCCGCGGAGGAACAGGAAGCAGAGGTGTGCATGCCGTGTCATTATAACGGCTTTGAAGATGTCCCTGATCGAGAGAAAAGGCTCCACATTAAAACACAGCTCAGGGGAATGATCCAGCCTACCTGCAGTTAGGACAGATAGAGGGGAACACAATGCATGCTGGCAATGAATCTGTAAAGCACCTTGTAATACAACCCATTTGCCAAACCATCTTGAAATTATGTTCAATGCCAACAATTTTAAAATTCTTGCTTTCTACAATATCTGTGCATGGTAACAACAGTATGGTTAAGGTTACAGGAAGAATGTGCTTATGGCAAATAATAATATCAGGTTAATAAATACGTGAACACTAATTGCAGGTCTTTGACAGGACATAAAGTCTTCTGCATGGGGGGGGGGGCAGTTTTGCAGTTTTGACCGAGTCAGCAGCAGCTGAGCTTGTTGCAGGTTTAAATATTCTCGATTAAATGAATAATATTGTTTATTCTGCTGTAATATTATTTCCACGCAAGTTTCAGATTTAACTTTAGAAAATGTACTACAAATGTCATTTGTTTATTCTCAACATTAATACGCACATGCCCGTATCAAGGGCAGCACCCCCTACTGAAAATACATTCCTGTGCGTATGTTTATGTCATTATTAGACATTTATTATACACTGCTGTACATCTTACTTATTTTTTACTTCACCTCGAGAAATACTACCACATACTTTTGTGTCACCTACAACTAATCCAGTGCCCTTCTAAGCAACCTCTTGCATTTCCTCACATGTTGAATGGAAATATAAGACTGTGATGTTGCCTCTGCTGAAGCAAAAACCCTCTTTTAAAGTCAACACACACACACTTCTGTTATTTTGTAGCTGACTCATTCTTCAGATAACTCTTTAGTGTGTTGACTTTTTCAACCAAAATACATGGTCCTGTGCCTACAGTCAGCCAGTCCTGTGGAGATCAATAGGCCAGTGTCATTGGGATTATGGCTCCTATCTAAGTCCATGATGGGAAAGGACAGGGAGGAAGTCAATCCACCCAGCGCCCTTTTGAAGTGTGTTTATGGGGGACGGTGTTGCGATGCATCACGCCATGACAAATGAGAGGCGAGATAAAGGAGAAGATATCAGCCACAGGTAGTGGAGCTGCATCTTCAGATGGCTTCCATAAATCACTGCTGTGGCCTTTCCCCTTTCGACAGGGAAGCATTCAAACTGGGGAGAGGTGCCAACACTCTCTCTTCTCTGTGGTCAACAAAACTGTCCTGGGAATAAGAGATAGGGAGTAGCATATAGCCTAGAAACCTCCTCCTCCACTTACACAAGAAATTAGTCATAGCGAACATTAAAGAAACAGAGCAGAGCCTCCCAGACATGCATAAGAATGTAATGAAAAACTCTACCCAGTCTTTGGTAGATGACTTGAGAATGCATATAATGAAGGCATGAAGCTGATGGTATTGTCACATATGGATATTCCATAAAGAGGAAAATCCACAAGTGTTTGCTCAACAACAATGAACAAATACTCAAAAAAATTGCTGGACGTCTTCACATTCTCTAGCTCCAACAAAAACTAACAAAAAACATTTAAAGTCATTATCACTACGATTTCAGTCCTGATGGATTTGGCAACACCCGTGGTTACCATGGTAACAGCTAGTGTGGTTTAATAGTACAGGTATTCTGGGGGAAGCAATCACTCTTGAAGAGCTACTTTGTCAGAAATACAACAGAAGAGAAACTTCTGTACAGAGGTAAGTCGGTTACCTTACTGAGGAGCTGGAGGTATGCGGCTCACTGTGGCTGCTCCATCTTGTTCTTACATTCTGAAATATTCAAAACTGATCTGCTGTCAGAAAATGCCAAAAATGACATTTATGTTATGTTAGACCCAGTTTTGATGAACAATCGCGGTTAGCACCAATTGCGGTTAGCACTAATCGCAGTGACAAATACATTGTGTGTCCTAAGACTGCTTCAGAATAAAGGTCCATCTTTAAATGCTTGGATGGGATAGATGGATGTTCCATTTGCATTATAACTTAATAAAGCTCTGATACGGTGTATAGAGAGTGAACAGCAAACAGTGAGACTGCTATCAATGAGATCAAATTGCACTGGATTACATGCTGCATCATTTCCTGTGAATCCATTCTGCATGGTAGGGCAATTTGGCGATTACAACTTTAAGACCTTAGCATGCTTCAAACTAAGTGCTTGTAAGATCGTCTAATAGTGTCTGAAACCCCCTTTCTGATGACAGAATTGCGAGGGCTGTGTCCAGTTGTCTGGAGGTGTGAAAGACGGCAGGATTACAAGTCTACAAGTCAAGACTACAACAATACGCAAAAACACCCCAGAATTCTTAGGGAAAGCAGGGAGGCAATGGGATGCAGCCAATTAGGAGACTATGACAGCCGGCTTTTTGACTTGCTGTTGATTGTGGTTATTCAGACCAGGTATAAATTATTTTGACTTTAGACATGGTCAGTCGACACTTTGTACAAATTAGTTTTATGAAGCACACTGTGACCTTAAGTTCACTGATGTTTTATCGCAAGTTGTCCGAGGGTTAGTCTTCAAAAGTCAAACAGCAAGCCTTTACTATACCCTCCAGGACTGCAAACATGCAAAATTTCCAAGTGCAATTTCTCACCTCAGTGTATGCAGGCTACCTACATCCTCTCTAGGAAAAAAAGTGGAATAAAAGGAATATGCAAGATCATTTGTGTCTCCAAACCAGGAAGAATTTGCTTCAATTTTCCCTCAAATCATCAGAAAAATTATTTATCAGTTGAGCTCATTGCGTGGTTGTTGTCATATCAGAAATAGGTCAGCGTTTGTGTTAATGATAAACCAAATGATGAATTCCTTCCACACTCTGCGAATAAAGCTCCACAAACACAGAAACCTACCTCCTTGCCCCGCCAGCTAGCAGCACATGGGTGAAAAAAGGTTTGGGGCAAAAAAGAGAAGGAGAGAAAAATAATTGGACTTCCTTCCCCCCATCCTCGGCCACAGACATAATTAACACTGGCCTAGTCAGGAGGCCTGGAGAGAAAATCTGCTGTTTGGACAAAAAAATGACCAGTAACATATTGTCTCCTTTATACACATGCATGCAAATAGTGCTGATAGCTCTGACCAAGGCAATGAACCCCTGTAAAAAAAAACCTGGCAAAATCATTCATTCATAAAATCCCAATGTGTGACTATTACTCTAATTACAGAGCACGTCGGCCCCAATTAGCCCACTGCTTCTCCTCTGTTTCATTCTTGATTAACGGAGCCCTGGTAATTACAGGTTTCATGAGAGGGGGGTTTTAAGGCATTAGTCAGCCCACACAGCAAGCTGTTAACTCCATCCATGTCCTTCCACACTGCAGAACCTTCCTGTACAGCACCGATCCATCCCTGCATTACCAAGTGCTTGGCTTTCTTCGTCAAGGTGTTGTCTTTGTCTTCTGCACCCACTTTCACCACAGCATGAGTTGGACCAGAAGCCATTATGTTTCATAATGAAGAGGAAGAGGAAAGGGTGGAGAAATAAATCAAGAAAAAGAAAGAGAAAGAAAGTCATGGTGACAGGAGCAAGGCTAAGGCTATGGTGAGTGCAGGCAGCAGTGCCATGTGTTAATTACACATGTAAAGCCTATTATATCCAGAGAGGACACCTGCTGGCAGGGGAAATGAGGCCAGCCCCAACTCCTGCCACATAGAGTCAAGAAAGCCCTCTCTGCCGGGGAGATGATAGCACTCTGATTACATTTTCATACGGCGCCTGGATTGGAGGGCACACTTAACATTCAAATCATTCTCTGGGGAGCCGTCACAGGTTGAAATTGAAATGTTCCAGGTTGAAGGGTCATCACTTAGAGCACTCAGCAGCCACCAACACGTCAGGTCAGTGTCGCGATTTAAGGCAGATGAAGAGAGACAGGGATCAAGTGGGTGAAGTGTGCTCACACACACATACACACATCTGGCATGCACATACTCATGGATTTGTATTACATATTGTATTAAATATTCTTTGGACGCATTTATTCACTTACCTTTAACTCTCAGCCTAACCTAAACCTAATTCTAAAGTGAAATGGGACCCCTCAGCCCAGCTCATTACTATAACCTAACCTGAACCATAACCCAAGCCTAAACATAATTCTCAATATAGAAACTAATCTTAACGCTAAACAACAGAGGCGAGGAGCAAAAAATGGCTTCAGTCTGGATAAATTGCCTCCTTTCCATTTCATTGTTGTGAAAACGGCCAAAAGAAATACATGAAAACACACTCAAACACACACATGCACACGTACACACACACACACACACACACTTCACAATAACTCACCTTTGATCCACACCTTTACTCCACAAGCTCTAGTACAATCGTTGCTCTGTGGGGTACAAGGGCCTCCTTCAGTACATTCAAGATTTTTGAAAGCTATCATTTGAATGTAATCTCCTTTTTTTCAACTTCTTTCATGTATGTTCAAAATATCCCTGCTCAAATAATGTTTTTTATTGCCTGATGAATTCACCCTACATGTAGGCCTAACTTCTTAATGTTCTTACTCAGATTTGAACTTTTGTTAGCTAACCAAAACACAACATTTTTTTCAGTGTAATTTCTGCCAAGAATTGCTGTTTCCTAAAAACATTTTTTATTTATAACATAAATTAAATGGCAGTCTGTGGTGCAATCTAACATCATATCTTTCTTCCCCTGACTGCCTATACCTAGGCAAAATCTATGAACAATAGAGCAAAAAATACTAAGACAGAGATGATAAAAGTGGACTGTAGATTCACATCCTCATATAATTCAACAAGTTTAAGAGTTACCATTTTAATTGTTTTTATTTTTAGATTAAATGAAACCCTTGATTTGAGGGAGCAATAGCAGAAATCAAATGCACCAAATTCCACCCATCATGCAACAATTCTTCCTTGTGCTCCACTTCTTACAAAGCTATGCCACGTTACAATGAGCCCTGGATTAAACTCTGTACCAAATGAGGCTTGCTCTTTGGAAGGAAATGATATGATCAACTTCACACCCATCAGGGGAGCTTGTGTACATCTTGCCTAGGGTCTCGCATCCTCATACATATTCAAACGCCTTTCACAGTTCATTATAAACTCACAAAATCTCTGCTCCTTCCTATCCTAGATGGCCATTTTACATTCATTAAAAGGGAGGAATACAAAGCCTCCCCAAATTATAACGATACAAATTCCTCATGCAATTAGAATTTAACTATTCACCGTCTAACATCTAGGTCTCGCATCAAAAAACATCAAACGTAAGCCTGGCTAATGGATGTCTTTCTACGTTGCACAATTAACACTCAAGGACAAACAATAAAGGAGTGGGAATCATAGCTGTCTGATGTTTAGTTTTTTAAAGTTTTTTTTGTCCTTCAAGGCCATTTGATATGCAGGTCTAAATAGTAAACACCTTTGTTTCCCTCTATCAAGAGTCATCCCCTGAGAGAAGATAACTGGGATACAATCAGACCAGTGTTTGCTAAAGATATGCTGTGACTGAAACACTGTGTAGAGGGACAAATTAGAATCACTAAATCACACACACATTCAAAATGACACACATGGTGTAAGGAGAAGTAGTCAACTTTTTCATGCAACCCGTAAGTCAAAAGCCATTCTAAGTAATGGTGATAACAAATATGAGTAAACTACAAAAATACAGCAGTGTTTGAACACACATGAATGCAAATATTGCTTCTGCTCCATCGTCACCTTTCTCAAAGTAAACGCAGCCTCGCTTTTATCCATGCCATTCATTGATTCAGTTTTGTAATTGATTACAATGGATAAAGGGAGCACCGAATTGTGTAGGTGCAATAAATTAAATTTGGCTATCAAAAGTATCAAAGATAATCATAAATAATAACTTTAATGAATAAAGTCCTCGGGGCACCATCCTTAAACAAGGGAAAAGGATAGCTAATTAATTGATTCAGTCTCATAAAATACACAAAACCATCAATTTGGAACTTAATTAAATTAATAAATAGAACCAAAATTACCATTAATAGTTAGTAGGTTGAAGGATTTGGAGTTCAGCATAGACGCATTTTTCACTCTTGTGCAACATTAAAGAAAGCAGCATAATTATACACAAGCATTTATTAGAAGATAATAAAAGCAAATAACACAACATGAAATCTAACTAAAATGTGCTAACTAAATAACACAAGGGTGTGTGTCTGTGTGAGAGAGAGGGAGAGCGTGTGTGTGTGTGTGTGTGTGTGTGGGGGGTGATCCAACATGGCTGCTTGGATCCAAAATCCAAAAAGCTATTGCTGAGGCCGCATGGTGTAGACAAATGGAACTAACTCAAAATGGCGGCTGAGCCATGTTTGATAAAGAGTGTGGCTGTCAAATTGAAGTGTATATGTGTGATCGGTGTAGGATAATAGTGCCCAGTTAAAAGGGAGTTGATTGGCATTCAAAGACTCTGTGTGAAGCATAACGTTAACTAACATCAACTAACAGATGGAAAAACATCACAACAATAAAACTCAATAAACCAAATCAATACATATACATTCACAAAAGCCGCACAGTCCTGTGCTTAGCCAGGTACACTGTTAAGCTATGTGAAGCTATGTAATGCCCAGTTACGTTACCAGTCCATGGAAGGGAAAGAAGGTTTCTTTTAAGTCCTCCTTGTTATCCGGTGGTCCGTCTGTTGTAGACGGGCCAAGCCAAGAATTGTGGTTCCGGGAAAAGTCCTTGCTGTGCAGTATTCCGAGAATACTTCCGGAGAAACCTGGTCGCTCCGTCTGTTGTTCTACTTACACTTACTTCTTAAAGTTAGCCGGCAGACTTTGTGTAGTAGCTGTTGGCGCTAACTATTGTTGCAGAAATCTTACGCAGGCCCTCTAGTCGCTGCCGTAAGAGAGAGTATGGTCCTACTGTATGTCTGCTCTAAGCAAGCCACACTGGAGGACTGCTGCTGCTGAGCAACAGTGCTGAAGAAGCCTGGAGGGAAAAAGAGCTTGAGCTAACCACATTTCTTAAGACAAAGGCAGGCCCTCGTGTTGTGGCCTAATCGTAATCATCAGTTGACTGCTCAACGCAGACCTCTCCGAGGTCCGGGCGTCAGAACGAGGAGAAAAGAGAGAGAACAATTGCCGAGCTGGGGTTTTGTTGTCCTGGTGACATCACAGGTCACAGGTCAGACTGACCAGTGGTAGCTGGAGCCTGGGTGACCTAGCGCCTAGGTGTGAAATCCTGGAGGATTGTGGGGACTGAGTTCAATGGCTTTCCTTTGTTTACAGAACAAAAGAGCATGTTAGAAAGTCGTGCTGAGTGTCATGAAAAAAATGGAAAATTTGTGTACATGTACAAGACTATTAAGAGGACTATTTCACGATCTACCATGATACTGGGATGTACAAACACTCATATGAAGTAACCGAAATGAAAGTGCACTGAACCTGGGAAAAGGGAGAAGAAGATCACATATCTGTGTGTGCGTACATGTATCAGCTGGAGTCTGGGCGTACGGATCAGTGTATGTGTGGATGTTAGATCAAGCCAGATGATGATCTGGTTGACTGGTGTTAGCAGAGCTGATCTCACAGTTCCTGGGTTGGGGAGAGCTGAACGCCAATCGCCTCTCCTGCTGT
The DNA here is from genome assembly GCF_020085105.1 of Siniperca chuatsi. Lineage (NCBI taxonomy): Eukaryota > Metazoa > Chordata > Actinopteri > Centrarchiformes > Sinipercidae > Siniperca > Siniperca chuatsi. Next base: position 6,032,527 of record NC_058046.1, read on the forward strand.
TTCCCAGACCAAGCTGGCTGTTTTCTAATGAGACAGGCAGACAGGGAGTTGTCACACTGACGGGGGCGCCTGACACATGAAAATGAGACCCAGATCCGCATACTGGGATTGAGAAGGAAGACTGGGAGGGACCGGGAGGGTGAAGGAGTGAAAAGGGGGAAGGATGGGGAGGAGGAGGGAGGCCTACCAGCTGTCAGAGGACTGAGTGACAGGTCAAGGAAGGTGGCTGGGTAGCAAAACTCCTCCAAGAGCCTTTGAGTGACAAGAGACGAAAAGCACATCTCTGCAGACACAGCAGTAGCTGCAACTCTCCTGTCTGGCTTGTCTCTGTCATCTGACAGGCCTACAAGGACCAATCCTGTTCTACTCAGGGACTATTCACCAGCCAAGAGTATCAGCAGAACATTGCTTATTGATCTACATTTAGAAGATCATTTCTATTTATATTATGTTATTATATATAATAAACTTATTTTATATTATTACTATTCATTATATATTTTACATTATACTATACTAGGCTCATACTATACTTGTGAGCTATATTACAGTTCTGCACTTTATGTAATACTAGATCTACATTTCACCAGTTTATATGCCATACTATATTATACTATATCATGTTATAATAGTATGTATGTATAACATATATGTTATACTGTTTCTTGCAAAATGCACTACATCATATCTCGATATTAATACAGACTAAGTATAATTATATAGATAATCATATTATATAATATTCTGGTGTATACTGTTGTAGCAGCAATATCGTATTACTCTTATATATACTATAATCGGCTGACTTTGCTGCTACTAATCACACCACTACATCACTTTGCTTGAGTTGCACAGTTCATGTACAACACCGGTTGTGGGTACCGTGTGTGTACTGCTATTGCCTGTAAATTTGAGTTTTGAGTTTAATTGTTCTTGTATAGTTAAAATTTTATTCTATTTTTTATTTAATATACTTATAATTTATCTATGCTATTTTAAGTTTCTCTATTTATCTGTACTCATCTGTTTTTGTGTTACTGTAGCACCCGAATTACCCCTCTGAGGGATCAATAAAGGATTATTATTAGTATCAACTTTTGAATCTCTCATTACTTCATCCAAAATTCAGAGTGCTCTCAAAGTTTTTCTTATCCAAATTCCTCCCAGTATCACTCAGTTTTGATAAATACAACGGATTCAGTGACGCTAAATGTTGCAAAGCATATCTGGTTATTCCTCCAAGATGCCCTGCAGACATGCCTTTCTGAGTGATGACTGTGGGATTATCTCTCCATTACAGTGACTCTATCTGACAAGGCGTTCTGTCACATCTCAAACGGCTGCTTCCCTTGAAGAGCCAGGTGCTCTCTCCGTGTCGCTCACATCCGCAGATTGCCGGAGATTTGAGACAGCCCCGCGTTATGTTTCATCTGCAGGGGAGAAAGTGAGCACTCGTGCTCGGCGACACTCCCATCCTTCAAGGTGTTCTTGTTCCATCTGCCGAGGGTCCGGCGGGAATACTTCTCTCTGAGCTCCTTCCTCAGTCCCAGCGAGCAGTCTTTCATGTCAGACAGGATACCAGACAGGAATCCCAGCTAGCACTCAGCTTCACTTAAGACTTACATGTTGACAGAAAGAAAGAGGAGTGTTCTCTTATCTCTGAATGGTCTCGTTTTTTTACTTAGACAGCCCAGACTCAGATGCCAAACTCAAAACATATGCAGCATGGTAGAGGATGGATCAAGAGGTATGTACAATACTGGAGTTACTGCAGTAAGAAAACTATACTATAGGCGAGTATAGGCAAGGCAGTTATGTTTTGTATCCACTTCACTCAATTTTCTGGTGCATGAACTGGCCGTCTGCACTGGCCATTTTCACTGGTCTTTGGTACCAACTATGGTAGATGGCCAAAACCTGGTTTTCAGCCAGCAGCGTCTAGGAATGGCAATGCCACCACTTTATTCCAGACTGAAATATCTCAACTACTGAATAGATTGCCATGACTTTGGTGATCCCTTGACTATTTACCCTGTAATCTGGTGCAGACATTCTTGGTCTTTGTAAACTTTGTTGATCCTCTGACTTCTCATCTAGTGCCATCATCAGGTCAACATTTCAGTCTTTCCAGTATTTTGGTTTATGACCAAATACCTCCAAAATAATGACATTACTTCAGCCTCAGCTGTACTTTATACTTTGTGCTAATTAGCTAATCTTGACATGCTAACACTAAACTAAGATGGCAACAGTGTTAAACATTAATGGAAACACTGATGATGTTTAAACTGCACAGAAATCACAACCAGTACCACACATATTATAAACACTTTATGCCTAAATGATCAGAAAAAAACAAACAAAAAAACCCCCAACAACTTACATTTCTCTGTTCATTCTTTCAGTCTTTGCTCACCCAGCACTGGATATTAGGAAATAAAAATATTGTGGTTCTCTTTAAAATGAGCATCACAGTCTCATACAGCCACTAGCGTACAAGGCCTTGAGTTAGGTAACCACATCAATTACATATTAGCCCTGGGAGCAAACATTTTTAAAATGAAAGAGTTGTAATTTGTCAAGCTGGTGAACCAGGAGGGAATAGGACCCAAACACATACTAGGACGCAGAGCAGGTGCAGATCAATGATTTAATAAAATACAAAAAGGCTTACACAGGTAGTCTGGCAGGCAGTTGTCAAAATCAGAAAGGCAGTCCAGAGGCAAAAAGTCCAAGGGGGTAATCAATAATAATAATAATAATAATAATAATAATAATAATAATAATAAACAATTCTAATGTGAGGTCCACAAGAAACACTAAATCCAACAGACTGGAAAACAAGGGCCGGGACGCTTGACAAGTAGACAATGACAAACTGGCAACTAGACAAAGGAAACACACTGACGAAATACTCACGGAGTGAAGGACAACTGAACACAGGTGCAACTAATGAGGACAGGGCAGAATATCAAAACTGGAGGGAAAGCAAACAAAAGACAGGAGGTAAAACTACAAGACACGAGGGGAAGAGAATATTTCAAAATAACACAGGAAAAAAACTAAACTCAAAACCCTCAAACCATGACAGAGGCCATCAACAGAGAGACTGGCAAAGGAACCAGCAGAGCCAGAAACCAGGAGGCTGATGATGAACGGGAACTGGATGTTGCTGCAGCTCGTGGGATCAGAAGACTGCTGTGACTCCACAGGAACTGGTGATTGCATCAGTTCAGGAACTGGAGATGACTGCAGCACAGAAGAGGGGTCAGCTGCAGCTCAGGCTTAGCGGGTTGCTGCAGCGCATGACAGTCAGGAGACAGTTGCAGCTCAGGAACTGATGACTGCAACTTGGCAAAAGGAGCAGGTTGCGGCCCAACAGGAGCGAGTAAAGGAAGCGGTTACGGCCCAACCGGAGCATAACAGGTGGCTTCCGTGGCACAGGAACTGGAGATTGGTGAGGACAAAGAGCTGGGCAGCGGAAAGGACAAGGAGCTGGGCAGTGGAGAGGCATGATGTCGGCAGAAGCCACGCTTCCTTCTGGAGGGCTTTCAGGAAGGTTCCTCCAGGACAGGAACAGGCTGAGGTGCAGGCTGAACACTGGGGACCCGGGGCTGAAGCTTGGGTGCAGAGGAGGCTGGAAAGTTAATAAACACCTCTACCAATCCAGGTAGCAATCTAATCAGACATAGATATGGCTTGGAAAAAAAACTGTCTGGCGTTCCTTTGCCATGGCTGTCTCTTTCTCCTCCACACTAGCAGCGTTTTCACATGACTTAAGAAGGCACGCCATGGTGAAAACCACCTCATTCAGTTCCTCCACAGAAAACGATTCACCTGCTGGGTCCATTACTGGCCAGTTTGTACTGTCACGTTTTGTCAAGCAGGGTGGCAGGGAAAACAATAGATTGGACCCAAATGCAGACACACTGGCAGAGCTGGTGCAGTTTCATTCATTTATTAAGAACAAAAAGGCTTACACTGACATCAGGCAAGCAGGGGCCCAAACCAGGGATGTTGTCCAAATCAGGCAAACAAATACGACAGAGAGCAGGCAAAATCCAAAATTCCAAAAAATACGCAAGGTCCAAGAAACAAAGCAAAGAACACCAAGACAACAAAACACTAGGAAAGGGTGGAAGGCTTGACACATGTGGCAAAGACAAACCAGCAATTAGACAAAGGAAACACACTGACTAAATACTCAAGGCAGGGAAGAATTTTGGACAACTAGATACAGGTGAAACATAACTAGACACAGGTGCAGCTAATAAGGACAAGGCAGACAATCAAAACTGAAGGGAAAAGCAAACAAAGACAGGAAGTAAAACTACAAGACAAGAGGGGAGGAGAATATTTCAAAATAAATCAAGAAGTAACTAAACTCAGAACCCTCAAACCATGACAGAAAGTTTGCAGAACAGTCATCACCTACAATTCAAATCTCTGAAAGAAATCTAATAAAGTCAATACGGTTCATTACCATTTTCTTTTTATGACAAATAAAATTTGAAACAAAAGCAGTGTAAAAATCCTAGCAATTAGGAAATGGAAATGTACTAAATAAATACCAAATTATGACAAAAATGAACAAAGGCCTTTATAGAAGTTGCTTATTTGGGTCCCCTTTATCTCCATCCATCCATCCATTTTCTACCGCTTGGTCCCGTTAGGGGTCGCGGGTGACTGGAGCCTATCCCAGTGACTTTGGGCCTTAGGCAGGGTACACCCTGGACAGTGGCCAACTCGTCGCAGGGCTAACACAGACACAGACAAGGACAGACAACCATTCACTCTCACATTCATTCAATACGGGCAATTTTTAGAGTTATCAATTAACCTACACATGCATGTCTTTGGACGGTGGGAGGAAGCCGGAGAACCCGGAGAGAACCCACGGTAACACGGGGAGGACATGCAGACTCCACCCAGAGAGATTGTGCGACGTTGGTCTGGTCCGGGAATCGATCCCACGAACCCACGATCTCCTTATTGGGAGGCAGGAGCTTTAGCCGCTCTGCCACCGTGCACCCCTCCCCCCTTTATCTCAAACAAAATATTACTATCTGGAAGAATGTAATATATGACATTAAACCTGTTTAACTCTGCTTATTACAGGCGTTGCTTAAACAACAGTAAATATAGGCAAACTGGTGGCCTGTGAAACTTTGTGTCCTGTGTGACTGCATTTACTGTAAAATTTACAGCAGAGAAGGAGCCATTTTAGCTTACAGTATACAAATGTATGAATTCTCAAATTGCTTGTTTGAGGGTAGCAGACATCAGTTTGTGTTTTAACAGCAGGTTCTATTGTTAGATTACAGGACACATATTGTAATATCCAGTGGGCATCTTAGAGCACAGATCAATACACATTAGTGGGTTAAGAGAGACTACAAGGGGTATGTTTTATGCACCATATGGCAATATTATCCAAAAATGGGACTGCTTATGCTTTTCCACTGGACCATATGAAACTGTACGTTACGTTTGCAAGATGTGGTTTATTTATTGATGAGTGAGTGGGTCTTGAAAGCCAGACAGAACATTCTACCCAGGTGTCTTTTATATTTGGAGATGTCTGACAACACATGAGCTCCTGCAAATAACAACAACAAAGTGAATGGCATGGATTTTCCATCACAGTACAACTAAAATGGACAAAATGTGAAGAGTGTGAGAGCAGAGGTGGGGAGGGAGGGTGAGAGTGGCGTCTCTGGTGAGTGCAGGAAATGGGTGCAGATGACAAAAATGGCTGAGAAAAAAAAATGAACATGTTAGAGAAACATGGACAAAGACAGTCAGTTAGAGGAGCCCATAAAAGGCTGCAGCTGAATTGGCTGGAGCAGGAATCAATACAGGTGTTTCAGCTGAAGCTTGGCTAAAGAGATGGCTGGACTGTAGAGAACACATTGATGTTCAAGGTAGTTAAAACACTGTCGAGAAGGTGAGCAGTAAGGGCTATCTGTCAATGAAGTGTGTGTGTTGAATATGTGCGTGTGTGTGGTGGCCAGGGAGAGGTGGCCTATGAGGCCTCAACTCTCCAGTGGAGTGGTAAATCAGCCATCAGCCATGTGACAGGCTCAGTGCCCCCCTAGCCTGCCCAATGAGACATGACCCTCACAGCCCTCTTCTGCCCCCTCCTAGACAGAGCTTTGATATCCCTCTTCGCTCCATTGACCAACCGATGGGAGGGGGCACACCCACAGCATTCCTCCAAACCAGCCGAACGGAGCAGCTGAATATATCCCATCATGCAACAAAAGCCCAGAGGATCTGCATTGGCATTTGGAAGGAAAGGGATGGGGGGTGATGTTCACTCACCCCCCTTGGCCTCTTGGCCTGATAGAGCTAGCTGGAACCGCTGCTGAACTGGCGGGAGCCAACAACTGCTTCCTGTCTGCTAGCATTAGCGTAGCCAGCAGTGAGGATAAGCTGATTGTACTATAGGGCCACGGCACACTGACCTGGCTACAGCCCACTACCTGCCTCAATGTCTGACTGCAACCCTCTCAGACACAACACTGTCAACTGCCACATCAATCCAAGACAGACCAGAAAAATAGGAACATATGAAATTTCCACTTGATTTTAGGGAAAGTGCTGTGGAATGGCCTTAAAGGTTAGTTTACTCGTCATGAGGAATTTTACTCAACTTCTTTAACCCCTGATGATGCCATTAGAGTTATCTCAGCTTGGGCTGGAGATTAGAAATAAAAGATATATTTATATGAATAAAAGCATGTGTTTGAGTCTGAAAGATGTAGATGAGAGGGGACGCTACACTCTGGCGCTGGTTTCACAAATATATTTTAGACTGGTCTATAGAGTTAGGCCAGTCTTAATTTTACTCTAGTTTCACAAATTAATTAATTAATTAATTTTAAGCCTAAAAAGTTAAAAAAGAGCCATGTTTACATGGTAACAATCAGTGGCACCTGCTGACCAGTGGCACCAAATGACAAAAAAAGAAGAAAACATGGCTCGTAATTTGTGGTTTGTTAACAATGTTGTGGAGCAAGTAATGAGAAAGGAAAACATTTTAGAGAGTGCAGTAACCTGTGGGATATATACAGCCGTGAAGACATTGTCAGTCGTTTTCATTTGTCCAAGGAAACTATTCTGAACCTGACTGACGAGTTAGTATTCGCAGGGGCTGCCCTAGATGCATATTACTGTAATGTTTAGAATAAACAACTGACAAATGTACAAGATTATATAGTTAAATATGAAACTTGCATGGAAATAATATTACAGCAGAATAAGCAATATTATCCATATTGAAAACATTTAAACCTGCAACAAGCTCAGCTGTTGCTGACTAGGTCAAAACTTCAAAACTGAAAAGGAAAAAAAATCTTAAACATACAGGCTTACCTTTGGAGTGTTATTGAACATTGTTAATGATGCATCATGTTTCAGGTAGATGTCCATCCTGTCTGTCCTCAGAATGAGCACCTGATAGTACTTTGTCTGTGCAGAGCTTTTTAATTTATCTCCTTAACTCCACAAGTCGATAGTGGGTTAGTTGCTGCTCTTTGCGCACAAGAGGACACAGACATTCTGTGTCAACAAAATAAGAAAATGCTGGATTTACAGGCAAAAAGCCTCCAGGCAGCGTAAAATCCAGTTTAAATTCTGAATAAATTTGCCTGTGGATGTACAGATAACATGCAGCCTCACTCTATTAATGAAGCTTAGCATAAGTTCAATTAGGAACACCGACTATCTTCTATTTATTATTTTCTCTCTGTCTCTGTCTGTTCCTGCTTCAGATTTTGCCACAACCTCTTGTGAGCCAATCATCTCATTGCTGTCAAAGTTTAAAACTGTTTTTTTCTCAAGGAAAAAACAGCAGCCAGCTGTCATTTCAGTGTCAGATTGATGCAACCCTCCTCCACCCCATTCACCTCCAGTTTTCATCACAACCAGTCTTCCCAGTTGGTCCTTCCAGCAGCATAACAGGCTTCCGTATAACAACGCAAACACTAGCTCAGAGATGCTTTGGCTAGCTGCTGCAGTAACGTTAATAAAGTTCCACAAAACATGAAAAAACTGTTACTGGCAACCAACATACACTTGTTATTTTGTTGGCTTCAAATGAGGCTTAACATTCACACTGTTTCTCTTGACTGTCCCTCAATATTACAACATTATTCTAACATCACCCTGAGTACCAACTGTAGCCTATAACATTAGCTATTACGATGTTGGCCAAAACATAGCGTTGACAAAAATACTCCCTCACCAGCCCAGCTGGTCTTGGTTGTCTTGTTGGGACTCCACAGATAAATTCATTCATTTGTGTGATTTTAACAGAACCTTTTATTATGAGACTGCATGCTCTTTTGTTCTGTAAACAAAGGACAGCCATTGAACTCCCATGTGGGACCCAGGACTTCATACCTAGGTGCTAGGTCACCCAGGCTTCAGCTACCATTGGTCAGTCTGACCTGTGATCCGTGATGTCACCAGGTCAGCAAAACCCCAGCTCGGCCATTGTTCTTTCTCTCTTTTCCTCCTGGCATCTACAGCACTGCTGCTCAGCAGCAGCTGTCCACTACTGTAGCCTGCTTGGAGTAGACTCACAGCAGAACCAAACTCTCTCTTACAGCTGCGTAAGATTTCTGCAACAATACTTAGTTAGCGCCAACGGATGGAGCGACCGGTTCCTCCATCTGCACAGACTGCACAGCAAGGACTTTTCTTTAATTGGAACCAATTAACCAACCAATCAACCAACCAATTCCCTGCCTGGTTCATCCACATGGCCAGCTAACAGCAGCACGCCAATGATCTTCTTCCTTTAAGGACCGGTAATGTAACCACTGAGGATATAACTGGGCATTACATAGCTTCACACTGCTTAACAGTGTACTTGGTTAAGCACAGGACTGTTAATTTTGTGAATGTATATGTACTGATTTGGTTCATTGAGTTTATTGTTGTATGTGCTTTCCCCTGTTAGGATGGAGGAGGAGTCTTTGCATGCTAACTAACTCTCTTTTAACTGGGCACTATTATCCTACACCAATCACACACATCCACTTCAATTTGACCTTTAATAGAGCCACACACTTTTCAATCATGGCCTAGCCGCCATTTTGAATTTCCTTTCTTTGACTAACCATGCGAGTAGGGAATCTCTGCTGACCAGAAACTTTGAATGGGTGGGTTAACTATCAATCATTTTTTAATTTGGCCAATCAGTGGCTTACAATCCTCTGTCAATCAAAAACTAATTTCACCAATAAGAAACCTTAACTAGTTGTCAATCAGTTTTTACTGCAGTAAGAAAACTATACTATAGGCGAGTATAGGCAAGGCAGTTATGCTTTGTATCCACTTCACTCAATTTTCTGGTGCATGAACTGGCCGTCTGCACTGGCCATTTTCACTGGTCTTTGGTACCAACTATGGTAGATGGCCAAAACCTGGTTTTCAGCCAGCAGCGTCTAGGAATGGCAGAGAGGTTCGACACAAAGAAGCAAAGTTGCCTTGTTTCTCAATGTTTAGATCCTAAGTTTTCAGCTCTAGTCAAAGGATCAAAGTATCAACAGAGAGCAATGTTTTTAATAAACATTTTAAAGTGGAAGTAGAGAATTTTTGATCATAGCAGAATAATAGTAACTTTCACTACTGCTCATTTTAGAAATCGCACATCGCAAGTTTGGTTGGAAAGCTAGACGGCTAATGAGCTACCACAGACTGTATGCAGTAAACTGCAAGCTAATGTTAGCTAACTCGCTAACCTCTATGGGAAATTACAATAGTAAGCTAACTTTTAAATTAGGCCTTGTAGATCTAATATGAGTTAAGTTTTAGCAACTGGATTGCTTATCATTTCTGTGTTCAGAAACAGATTTTTGGGGACTGCTAAGGCGAAATAAGTAAAAGTTTACCTACTTCATACAACGGAACCCTACTAGGCATGCTCAAACCCTATTGGCCCACAGAACTAGTGGCCTCAGGAGGGAGGACTGCAGTTGGAGCACGATCCTGGGAAAATGAAGGCTCGCTAGCTAATGCTGGTACTATATTCTGTTATGATCAAGAAGTTGATAAGCCATAAGCAGACGCACTAGCTTGTTGAAAAGTTGTATGGTACAATGGAGTGTGAGTTGTTTGTGTACCTTCTCCTTTATACTCCTTTGTTCTCCTATATCCTTTTGACAGACAGTGGACTGTAAGCCACTGATTGGCCAAATAAAAAAATTATTGACAATTACCATGCCCTCTCAAAGGCTCTGTTCTGTAGAGATACAAACTTGAACCATGCGTCCGATATTCAGCTGCCATTTTGAATTAGATTTATTTTGTTTAATGCCATTTTGGATCCAAGCAGCCATTTTGGATCACAACACACACACCATTTGTTCTGTAGTTTAGTGCATTCAGAGTTAGACTTCATATTGTGTGTTTTTGCTTTGTTTATATTTTAATAAATGTCTATGTGTAATTATGCTGGTTTCTTTAATGTTGCACAAGAGTGAATAATTTGACATCCGCTTCTATGTTGAACTCCAAATCCTTTAACCTACTATCTATTAAGGGTAATTTTGATTATAGTTATTAATTTAATTATTAATCAGAGTTCTAAATTGATAGTTTAGTGTATTTTATGAGACTGAATCAATTAATTGGCAAAGCCCCCCCCCCACAAGGACTTTATTTATGAAAGTTATTATTTGTGATTATCTTTGATAATTTTGATAGCCAAACTTAATTGATTGCACCTACACAATTTGGTGCCCCTTTTACCATTGTAAATCCCATTAAAGGTAATCTTTAGATTATGAAAAGGGTATCCAGCACACCTCTGTGATGAGTAAAACTCCATCCATAGTAACGCACACATGGGCGTTGTCGCCTGCGACACCATCCAACAAAAACTGCCCACGCTGAAATTCATTGCAGCAGAATGATTCAGTTTCTGTTAGCGTCAGAATCAGAATCAGAAATACTTTATTGATCCCCGAAGGGAAACTCTTTTCTAGGACAATTTGAGCCAAGGCACCCCCAATCGCTGTTTGTTCTCGGAGGCTCAGGTTCAGGATGGTCCCTGCCAGCAACATCCTCTTGCATAGCTGTTGGAAATGTAGCTAGTTTGCAATACAAGTGAAGACAACAAGGAAGTTCTGTCTTTGAGCGGCATCTAGAGCACGCCCCCTGGCTACCCAGATGCGGAAGCTAGAAATCTAAGTTGAAATCGCTTGTAGTATGTCAAATGATGCCGCTGGATGCAGGAAGTACTACTTGGCAAAGTTAGCTTTCTCGGTCAACATATACCATCAAGACTGACTGGAAATCCATTTGAAAAGCGCCAAAGTTTCCCTTTAAGCATCTCTTTAATTAAGTCTCTCCTGATTGAACTGGACGCTTTTCCAGATTAAGCTGTCAGATTCTTCCAGAAGAATATTTTCTGCTGGAGTAAGCAGAGCTGAGCGGTTTGATGCATTTACTCGGTCAAAAGTCTTAATTTATGCAGAATACTTAGCAAATTTGTCCAATTTAAGACTATCAAGAACTAGACCCCATTTACACGGAGTCACTTCATGTGTCTGTAAATACATAAAAACTTTAAATGTATCCAAGAAGCATTCAAGACTGATTAATATACAATTGCTCAAACCACCTCAGGAGGAGGGAGGATAATCAAAGTCTATCTTTGTGGAAATCGGCCCCTGGAGTTGCATTATGAATGATCAGTGTTTTTGAAGCTTGGCCCATATAGACTGGTTCAAGACCTTTGAATCGCCGCCCACGTCTCGGATACTCAGATACCTCTGCTGCATCACCTATTTTATGTGTGTCTCTTGCGACACAGATGCAGTTTTGCTTTTTCAACCTTTATGGGAAAGCAAAACTGAATCAGGGAGCATTTTGTTAATAGCTGGAATGTTGAGAAGGACACAAACCGTACTGTTTCTGAGATACTGTACACTTACATCAAGTCACAGCATTCAGTGTAAATGCTACACTGCTGCACAGAATTGCTTCCAAAATACTTATAATACACAGAATAACATTTTGTATATTTTTCATTGCCACATGATCTTGACATAGTAAAAGCATAGGTATATCAATTTGAAAGCCCCGATCAGTGCTGTTTTACATGTCCACATGGTTGAATGTGTACTGTGTATGTGTACTGCAGTTGGAGTGCTGACAATTTAGACTCCAATCACCAATCGTGGGATGCTGCTTCTTCACTAAACAGCTAGTTAGGCTGTGAAATCAGTTGTTGCATAAGGAAAAGTATCTAAACCAAATGAAACAAATTTTAAAGGAATACCAACCAATACCAAAAAGTTTGCCACTTGCTTCTTGTCAAGTCTATTTTATTTATATAGCCCAATATCACAAAAGACAATTTGCCTCAAGAGGCAATATCACAAATCACAATTTGCCTCAAGGGCCATTACAATCTGTACAGCATACAACACCCTCTGGCCTTAGACCCTTGATTCAGATGAGGAAAAACTCCTCCTCAGAAAAAGCCCATGAAGTAGGATCTGAGCCACATCACCTCCTCTCCACCATAGAGACCTGGAAAGAGGACAGGCCACACAAACACTGAAGAGGACAACAACATTCACACACAGAAGGAGAAACAAACAAACACACAGAGGGAGAGAGTGCCATGATAAGATGCAAACTAGGGAGAGAGGGAGAGAAGGGGAGAGACTGAGTCTCCTGGGGGACAAAGATCCAGATCATCAGCATTTTGATACATTTGTGTTTTCACCATGGTCACCTTTGTAACCACTGTGAATCTAAACTCACTACAGCTGCTGTACTCCACAAAGGAGCAAGCTACAAAATCATGTACCACTAAAATGTTATGGTATCACTGTATCAGTGTGAACATCACACCTGATCAGATAATGCAAAACACAGCTTGTGAATGCTTCAATATAACTTTTTTAGATACAAAGTATCAAAGTAAAATTCTCCTGCTTCTTATATGATCTGTGCTCTCCATTTTATTGATAAAAATACAGAATTGTATTTGGAAAAACCTTGGCTAATGGCGGGATACCAAACCTTGCCTAACCTAACTAAGGCTAATACTAAATGGTTTGATCACAGTTAGAAACGTGAGCTTTGTAGTTCCAAATTATCTGTACTTGAAAGCTGCATGGGTATAATCACAGTAAAAGCTGACAATGCCAGAGTTAGTGAGCTCCCAGAATTATCTAAATTATTTGGCAAATTTAAGAAGGTAGCGCTATTTAGTATGGCACCTGCAATATCAGCAATGTCAGCTCCGTCTGACAGAGCTGACTGAGCTGGCAACGCAGACGGTGTTGGCTTTTGCAGTATCTATGGCATCAGCATCAGAGTGAAGCCACCGGGGTGTAACTCTCCGGAGGCTCAGGAGCAAGCTGCATATGTACTGCCTCCGATACCTAATGCCACCGGCTGCACAGAGCGCAAACACAGCCTCCGCCTTAGCACAGTCCTCTGGGACACCAACTCACTGTTGCACTCACACGCACTCAGCTTGCATCACTTTAGAAGTGAAGTAAACCAAAAGCCAGCGTCACAGAGAGACAGGGATTAAGGAATTTACTTCCCCCAGCCAGGTGGAGATGAGCCTTTTAGAGGATTAAAAACTCGAATTAAGAGTGCAGTGCAAGAATAAGATCAGCCTCTGTGTGAAGTTGCATTGCAAAAGTGGTAATAATTTCATGGACAGCCAGACTGCTCTATGGATAAAACAAGCAATTCAGCCTAAAATATAATTGTGGTCTATTGCCTGGTCCTTAGAAAGTAAAAGTAGAAGTTCCCCAACAAATTGTGCTGCTGTTAATAAGTAAGTAAGTAAGTAAGTAAGCAGTATTTATATAACACTTCAAAGTACTTCTCAGTTAATAAAAATGCATAGTCGTACATGGAATGAAAATAGCAAGTAAAATACAGTGTAAAAGCAGTATAACAAGCAAGCAATGCTTAGTAGTACACAGAATGCATAACGGTACACAGCATAAAACAGCAAGTGAAAACTACAATTTATAAAATGGTAAAAGCAATATAACAAACAAAACAAAATAAAAGACAAATGAAACTAATAGGAATTGCAAGCAGCAAAAAAAAAACAGTGTATACAAGTGGGTTATTAAAAGTTTTTTAAAATGTGGTACAGACTCAGCTGACCTGACAGTTAGGGGTAGGCAATTCGATAGTGTTGGAGCTAAAACAGTAAAAGCACGGAACCAACTGAAGTCAAGCAACTGCAGACACTTAAACAAGAAAATAAGGAGTTACAGCAATCCAGGCAGGAAGAGGTAACAGCATGGATGATTTGCTCTATGATGTTCTTAGCAATGCTAAACTGATTTGGGCAATATTTCTGAGTTGCGGAAAGCAAGACTGAACCAATTTATTAATGTGATGCTCAAAATTCACATTTTGATCAAACACAACACCAAGATTTCTAGCAGACGGTTTTTATTCCCTGTTAAATGCCTGAGGTATGGACTAATATTATTTGAAACTTGGTGTGAGCCAATGACGAAGATTTCTGTTTTGTTTTTTTTCCAGTATTTAGCTGGAAAAAAAATTAGTGACATCCAATCTGTGATAGCAGTAAGGCAACAGTGTAGAGTATCCAGATTTTTAAGGTTGTCAGATTTAAATGATAAAGCTGACATAAAGCTGGGTGTCATCCACATAACAATGGTAGGCAACAATCTTAAACTGACAAATAATATGACCAAGGGGGAGCATATACAAGCTGAACAAGATGGGACCATGGACTGAACCTTGTGGAACCCCACTCGACATATGAGAAACAATGTTCTCTGTAAGATATGAGGAAAACCATCTAAAGGCAGCGCCATCTATGCCGACCCAGTGCTTTAGTCTATCCAGCAAGATGGTATGATTGACTGTGTCAAAGGCAAGACAAGTCTAACAATACTAAAATGGAGTGATGGCATAAATTTGCATTCATAAGAATATCATTAGTGACTTTCAGCAGAGCAGTTTCAGCATTATGTAGTTGAAATGGGTTGAGAATATTACTAGCTTCAACTATTTCTAGTAGTTGTTTTGCAGCAGCCTTTTCAATGATTCTTGAGACAAAGGGTAATTTAGAGATTGGTCTGTAATTATGAAGGAGTGTTGGATCAAGGCCAGGTTTCTTTAAAAGTGGCTGAACAGAGGCTTGTTTGAAATATTCTCGGGAACAAACCAGAGGACAGAGACTCATTTATAATAGACAGAAGAGACGGGGCAGTGACTTCTAACACCTCTTTGAAAAATCTGGGGGGGTAGAGTGTCAAGGCCATGTGTGACACAACATCAAGCAGATTATTCAGGGAACTAGGGGTAAATTTACTCAACAATGTGGGGGAGTTATCTGGAGAATTTATATATGAGGCAGTTGGTGTTATAGAGGCTTTAATACCCTTAACCTTCTCAACAAAGTAAGCTATAAACTTATCACAGTCTTCAACAGAAGAGGTCAAAACAGTTGAAGGAGCAGGGTTTACAAGTCGATCAATGGTGTTAAACAGAACTCTAGAGTTATGCTTTTTGCCGATATGAGGTTTGTAAAATACTGAAGTCTCTCTTTTTTGATTAATAAATTATAAGCAGACAATAACTCTCTCATGTGAAGGAGGTGGACTTGTAGTTTGTCTTTTTTCCACCTTCGTTCTGCTCTTCTAAAATTTTTAGTTGGCGAGTATCATCACTTACCCAAGGTGATGGATTTGACTGGCACCTTGACCTTGCCCTAATGGGAGCAATGTAATCTAATGTTGATGAACATAGAACTGATCAACCAGGTAATTTACATCATGAAACTTAGTTAAGTGATCAGATACAAAATCTTTCAAGGTGAGGGAGTTAACAGATAAACCCATAGTAAAAACTAAATCAAGAGTGTGTCCTCAGTCATGTGTGGTAAGTATGACAAGTAAGTCTGGGGGAATTAAAAAATATATAGTTGGGGGACAAAGCTCAGCGAAAGAACTGATGTCACCGGACCTAAGCCAGGTGTCTGTTAAAAATAAAAAAGTCCAAATTGTAGTTGTAGTAAAATTATTTAAAATAAAGGTCTTGTTTACAAAAGATCTTGCATTTATGAGGGCTGATTTAACAGGCATGGTGAGACTCATAGGTTAAGGAGTAGCCTGGAGTTAACGAGACCTTCTGATTAACCATTCGGTTAGAATTATTGACATATCGAGGCTCTCGTCCTTGTGAGAACCGGTATAGTGAAAGCTGGGGTTTGAAAGGGGTGGGATAGGGGATTTCTATCTGGAGGAGGGTGTATGTAACTATTGTGGCCTATCCTCCCTACTGGTCAGGGTGTTTGCAAACTGTAAGTGATGTTTGTGTTTAACAGTTTTGTTAATTTGCGGTTAAGATGGAGATTATCCCGCTTGTAGAGATCCTTCCTAGTCCAGAAATAGTCAAAGTGGTTGATAAAACCAAGACCAGTCGCAACAGAGAAATTGAGAAGCCACTGATGTATGCTAAAAATGCAGCTAAAATTCTCATCTTGGAATGGGACCAGAAAAAATGCATATTTTTCCTGTTCATGTGTTGTAATGTGGTTGAGGGGAGACTGTGGCTTAGTGTAGAGTGGGTCGTCCACCAATCGGAAAGTTGGCGGTTCAATCCCAGCTTCCCCCAGTCTACATGTCGAAGTGTCCTTGGGCAAGACACTGAACCCCAGATTGTGTGATTGCTTAGTTTCTTTCTTCATCAGTGTGTGAATGTGATATGTAGTTGAAGTCCTTTGAGTAGTCAGAAAGACTAGAAAGGCACTAAGTACAGTCCATTTACTGGGCAGCTCTGAGGTTTGAATGTGAAATTTAGAGCTGCACTAATCAATTTTCTTTGGATCAAATTACTATGTGTAATGATGGTGTCGCACTCTCAATGCTTTCATCAAACTCGTTTCCAGGAGCAGCTGTTTTCAGTAAAAAAAAACAGTTCCGGTAAACTCATTATACACTACCTGCCCAACACCAAACGTTAGTAACTAGCTGTTGAAACCAGTGGAGCATTTAGTGGCTTAAGAGCCAGATATTTTTTCTCAGTGGAGACCAAAACAGAGCTATAAAGTGAATGAATATTGGTCTTACATTCGTCAGGTTCGTCAGGTGGATACAAACATGACTCCAAATGAATGCTAATGTTGCACTGTGTCTGCTGGATGTGTAAATAGGCAACTGTTTGCTAACAAATTCACTACAACAACATAACATAATATGTTCATGTTGTGTTTACAGCTTGTACTGCTGTCCTCAAGTGCCAAAAAAATTAAAATAAATAAATAACAATGCTGCTTTAAAAGTCATTCTTTTTTATAGAAATCTTTAGATAAACTTGAAAAAACAGAGATACATTCTTGAATTTCTGAAGTGTGATAAAATATTTAAAACTCAAGGTTAATTTTCTAGCTTTCTAGCAGCCGTATCGCACAACCCTCTTCAGTGAATAGAACTTGCTCAGGTGTCATCACGTGATCAAATTTGTGTAGGTATATTCTGTACTTAAGATAAAAGATCAGGGGGGACATCCACATCTACTGCCAGAGACCATCTTTGAACAGAGGCAAAGGTTACCATCTTCCCCCATATATGACCTTTTGGTAATATGTGACTGAAGTTCTGTACTTAGGTCATGTGATGACACCTGAGCCAGTTCCATTTGCTGAAGAGCCCCATTGGATATGGTTGACAGCTTTGGGAAAAAGCTTGATTTCAGAATATGTCGTCACTAATCACTGGATAATAAATGAAAAATTGTTTCTTAAATGCTCTGCAACAACAGCAGATCTCTAGGTGCCTTCAGGCATAAATGTATCCTGCCCATAAAGAATAGATGGTAATATCCACTTAGCCAATGCATGTCAAAAATAACTGCCTAAATGGTGGTAATTGGATGAATTTCTGTGGCAATGCAAATAAAGGCTAATTGCCACTTCCACTCTAGGCCACCGAGAAATCCTCCACTGACTGGAAAAGGAGAAAACGGCCAATGTCTACGCCGTGAGGCTCCCATGCAACATATAACCGCCTTCATTCCTATTCATGGTACACTCACATATCTTAAACAACTCATTTGAATTGGTGCACTGCCAAGCGAGTCTCTCCCCCTCTTAACAAACAAACACGATGACAATATTGGGAGTCAAGCTGTTGTTTGTTACTGGGCAGCGAGATGACGGCAGCTCTGTGACTCCCGCATCACAAACCAATGTGTAGTGACCTGACCTGCCGTTAAAGGAGTGTGTGAGGATGCTGAGGATGGGGAAAGGGACATCAAACCCAGGCAGATGGGATGAAACAATGGCACAATGCAGCACGTCTGTGACAGGCTGCACCAGCTGATCAAGGCAGCAGCAATTTACTGGCAATGAGAGGAGATCTTGCAAACACCAAATGTTACCAAATAGCAGAGCTTTGCTTTTAAAATTACTATAATTTGTCTCCTGACACGATCTATATGAGCAGTTTCTTTGTCTTATTATCTCCTCTATGGATGTAGCAGCAGTGACTGTCTTTTATTTTCCTGAGTATTGTTCTTTATTAAGTGGAACATTACTCAGTGACATGTCAACTCCTGCAATTTACTATGTAGGGTTTGTTGTCTACATACACTTAGCTAATTAAGATAGTCACAGCAGTGTAGATTTCAGGGCAGATCAAACAGTACTGTGTTGATATGGGAAACAGAGGAAGACTAGTCTCCGCCAACACCGTTATATCATAATCCCTGTTCCTTCAGCCTGATTAAAACATTTCAACAAGAGCCTGGGCTGCCTACCGTGGTAGCGTCGTAGAGAGACTTAGTGTAGAAATATCACAGCTCCCTCATTAGTGAGAGGGGATTTCATTTGGAATATCTCACCGAGCACTTTCAGAGAAGCGGCTGTATTTACATTTAAAAGATCCAAAGTGGCCTTCTGAAGATAGCTACCTCTTTCCTTAATTGCTGGCTTCAGTTGTCCATGAATACATCCACTTTATTACTGGCTCTCATTACTGGACGGCACTGAGGAAAGTCTCTTTCTCCTCTGTCTCCCTCTCCAGCAGGGCAGGACCGCATCAGAGTTCTCCCAGTGGCCAAAAGACACAAACAATCGAGAGGGATTAGACTGTAATCCTGTTTTTACTTTCATTTGCCACATATTCAGAGAAGAAGCTCTGTGAAGCATGGAATTCTTGCAGGATATGCTCCATGGAAAAATAAGGGTAAGCACGATAAACAATGTAGTAGGATGGGGATTACACGTTTTAAATGATAAGAAGACAACAAATTTGACAACAAATTTAGACTTAGTCACTACTGAATCTTTGCTTGCCAGTGGAGTTAGACAGTGAAAGATACTGTGGAGAGTGAACAATGTGAGGTCACTTTACTTCATATGTCTTTACTGACGGTGTGTATTGTCAAGTACAACATTAACCCTTTTTAACTTTCACTCCCTATATTTATAGGCTTTTCACATTGTCACTACACATCTTAGCTAAACATGTCATTTTTATTTTCAGATTAAGTTGCAAAGTCAGAAATGTTATCAATTGGCATGAAAGTGGTACTACACATGCTCTAGGACAGATAAGTTAAAAATTGAGAGTCCTGACTTCACATAACAGGATGCAGTATTCTCAGTTTGCAAATGGGACAACAGCGTCCACTTATGACAGTTTGGCAGCAACCAATTTTGACTCTGAGACCTAATTTTATCTTCCAAAATTATATCAAATGTTTGGAATGCTGCAGAGACATTAGAGCCACTAATAAATTACCAAAGGGATTGCAGAGAAAAGACTGTTTTCACTGGGAATGACCATGGAGGCTGACTAACTGGTCTTGCCAGGTAGTGGGCACCCACAACAGATATTCAAGAAGGCATTATTTTGATAAATCGACAATATGTTTAGCAAGTACTCACCCATCTTTTACTTGAGTGGTTAATCTCTCCAGTCTGATCTTGAGTGCACAGTACATAATTTGTTACATGACAACAGATGTGCATATTTAACGGATTCAGTGTGGACAGAGCGTCCGATGTTACTTGATGCGATGCGACGCAATAGTTGCACGCTTGCATTCAGTTAGGACACGGTGTTAAAGAAATGATGTAGCGTCTTATGTGGTTGGTTGTCATTAAAGTTGTTGTATGCGATTCTGGAGATGATATAGACCGAACAACGACCCAGAAAGTAATGTAACTAATGTTAGCTAGGTTGTGGGTTAGCAAACTGTTGCTACAGTTGCTTTTGCGAAGCTAACATGCAGAGAGGACGAGACGGTTTCCCAGAGCCAGCACAGCAGCTCCAGACAGCGATACTCACAACTCTCCTGCTACTATAGCTAACATCACAACAACAGCATATCTTGACAGACTAGAAAGTAGGCTGATTGTCCGTGGGCAAGTCATTTAACGTTACCAGATACACAATAGCTGGAATGACTGGAATAGTGTTGTGTGACTCGGTCTGAGCCACTTTGTTTGTTTCCCATTTACAGAGCCAGGGCTGTGATTTTTTTCAGCGCACACACTAAATGGACAGCTAGTGGACCATGATGAGATATTTGCTGAATTTCTTAAAGGTTTAAGAAAGGCATTTGGTAATCATTAACAAATACTTAATATAGTATACAAAATGTTATAATGTGTGCAACAATAAACTGTTAATAGTTTACTAATGTAATCAGAACGTAATTGTTATTGCCTCTTATCAGCTATGATACAATATATCATTTATAACCTCATTATTTTCTATTACACAAACTAATGATAAAATTATCATTTAATTGTTTGTTAACAGTAAAATAACTATTAACTTAAGTTTAACTATCAATTTACCATTTATTAATGATGGTTATTATAAAGTGTTACCCATCAGTGTTGTCACTCGATATTTTTAGAATTTGCATACTGGTTTTATGGTTTTTATATCCTATTTTTAATATGTGTGTCATTGATTTGTTTCCCTTGTGAAGCACTTTGAGCTACATTCTATGTTATGAAAGGTGCTATATAAATAAAGTTTATTATTATCATTATTGTTATTGAGTCCCACTGCAGGCTTGACCATTTCCAAGGTTTAACTAGTCAGACTCAGTGAACAAATGTTTAGAGAAGTTTACACTAAGCTTCTCTAAAGTGTTTAAAAAATGGTCATCAACTTTGACTGTAAATGGGTAAAATAAACATGTAAATTTGATAGTTTTCTTCTAGACTACTCATCAGTTCTTTTTCACATTATAGCCTATATAGCATATAATATTTGATAGCCAGTCCAGCAAATAAATGATTTGTTAAATACTTACTCAAAAACATTTTAACAGATTGTGTTTTTTTTTTAATTAATGATTCGTTGATCGATAAACATGTTATGTCAGTTCAAATTGTGTATCAAATTGGGGCAGGTTGACAGCAAATTCCCAGGCTGCTTTTTGTTTCAAGTCCGACCCTGGCAACGAGCTACCATGCAGGGTGCTGGCCAACCATCGGGAGCAATTTGGGGTTCAGTGTCTTGCCCAAGGACACTTCGACATGTGGAGGTGGGGATCGAACCGCCAACTCTGTGATCAGTGAATGACCCACTCTACCTCCTTAGTCATAGGAGGCTCCACAGGGATGCAGTTTTTGATGCAAATTGGTTAAATATTATTTTCCTTCCTGGCAAGAAAGTAGAACATACACATTTGGAGCTTTTCTGCAAAACTTTGCAGTCATAGTAGCATCAAACCACTGCAGAAATACAAATGAGCAGTTTGTGTAATTCTTGTGGGCCCCTAAGAGTTCATTACTGAGTGATCCAAGCCTGTGTGTATCATTGCTCCACTGCCTTGCAGGTCCCAGAGGGGAGATTGAGACTGCCATATCAACACAGGAATGACATTGTTTCCATCAACCCCCACCCATGCATCACACAAACACATTACAGCCTGGACAACCCACACCTGACCTGCATCACTCAACACATGCAACACATGCACACATAGTAGCCTAAACCAATGCTGCACTCATTCAAAGAAGTGTTTGCAATGTAGAAATCCCTGCATCCCTACATCTGCTCTGTAGGAAAAGTGCAATAAGATAATTTCTGTTATGAATTGGCACTATATAAATAAAATTGAATTGAACTGAATTGAATGTTCAGGAAATTCTGGTGTGAAATGATGCATTGTACTTTAAAAAAAACAACAAAAAATAAGAATACAGGTTGGTAGCATGAGCACTGATAAAGACCATGGCTGAACAAAGAACAAAGTGCAATCTAGAGACAGAAAAGCCAAGGGGAAAAAGACACCACAAAACACACCAAAGATAAACAAAATCGTAGAACAGGAGTTTGAGAGATGTCCACCTTAAGCATAAAACATCATCATTAATTCTAAATTGTAAGGAATTTGCAAATGCTGTTCCTTCAGACACTAAAAATATCACCTAAACCACCATGGAAATTAAGAAATCCTGTATGAAAGTAAAATGTGAAAAGTGCCTCTAAGATTGAGTTACATCTGGCAAATGTGTGCAGAATTTACATCTGTATTCTTTATCACATTCTTTAGAGTGCGGTGAAGGCTGTGTTGTCTAGCTGTCAACACTTTGCTCGGCCTAAAGCCCTGGGATTACACAGGAGCTGATGGCTGTCTATCAGAAAGAGAGGAATTGCATTTCAGACTATAACCTTCGTCCTCAATGCAGCAGGTAGAACTGGTGTTTTTGGTATTTCTTAAGAACACTTTGACAGGATATATAGCTGTATTAGCTGTAGTTTAGCATCAGATTTTAACACAGGAGACCATTGTTCATTTCCTGTTTCCTACCGACAGTCAACGTTTTTTTAAAGCATGACCACGATTGTTCCATAATCTTAACCACGTGTTACTGTATCCATGATGCCAAAGGTCCCCTAACCTTAACGCGGTAGTCATTTTAACCCAAAGCACAATGTCTCCCTAACCATAACAGAGTAATTATTTTAATCCAAACCATGATCACATTCTAAAACAGATTTATTTTCAACAGTGATTTGTAATGGCTTTGGAAGGAACAGACAAATGACGTTATCCTTGACGTTAGAAGCGTCAGATCAAAAAACACTTCAATGCCTCGTTCTACAGGGTATGGGTGAAGAACGTATTTTGTCTTTTAATTTGGAGGACTTGTTGGGAACAAAATTTTGCCACTGCTCAGGTGGTAATACTAAATCAGAGTTCAAGGTACTTTAAGGAGTTACTGGCAGTGCTGTGAATCATAATTGGTCAAACATGTTACGTATTATCACAACAAAGATGACTACAACAAACACAACTGGTAGAAATAGTGAAACAACAAACAGCTGAACAGTACTGGGGGAAAAAAGACAAATAAGAGAAATAAAGGGTCAAGATGCACAATCAGGCTTTGGGAATAGGTAGATAATGGGTTGTTATGTTTCTGTGGAAAATGGCTTTTTGACTAAAAAACATGTGCATTATATATATTTTAGTTAGATTTTTTGAGGCATTTGCAGCTTTTTTGGGTCTCCAATTCACTTTCTCTTAACTTCAAATCATGTTCTTTTAACTGAGTTATCCAAACCATTCTCATATCTCACATCTCTGTACAACCAATATGGTTTCTCTTTAGTCCATCTTCTCTATACTGCAACCATGTCAACTATATTCTATTCAGTCCACACCATCTTTTCTTCACCGTCTCCATTCCAAGCTATCTTCTTTTACTACTATTCTTACTACTACCGCAATTCTACTCCATTCTCCTTTTTTTATTTTTTTATTTTTTTCCCTTTCTTCTTTACTTTTTTCCTCTATTCTTCTTTCCTTTCCTGACACCTGGGATCCATCTTGCCTTGGGTCCAGCCATCATCCAGTTCCCCTTTGAAAAGCAGAGATGGAAGTGAGGCCTTAAAACTTTATGGTGAGAGCCTTGGAACCACATGCTGTTTCAGTAGCAGTGCTGCTTAGCAGGCCCACCGATTTATGGCTCATGACATGCATATATTTAATTTGTAACCAAACACTTCCTCTTCCCCTCAGTTTCCTCAGAACTCTGGGACACATCTTGTTTTCTCAGGTCAGAGGTTAAACAAAGGAAACATAGTGCTGGCTAGCTGAAGGGCCAGAGCTTGGGGGGTGTTAGGGTCACCCCACCTCCGAGGCCAGGCCAGAGCAGACTGTGGGACACATCAAGGTTAAATGATTTAGCGGTGATATCCAGCAGGAGGGCTGGACCATGGCAAAGACCTTAAAGGTATATAGATATAACGACATCTGAACATAAAATGTTGGACCCTCTCACGCCTCCCTCTCTGCAAGAAGCCCTCCGGCTGTGACATCTTTACTGCCCCATTGGCCATAAACCCCCTGAGGGGCGGGCTCAAACGCAGTTACACGCCCCACTAGCTCTCCACCTCTGTACGGTAGTGTATAAACATATAAGTTTATTTAGTGTGAATGTCCTGCGGTGCTCACTGCTCGTCCCCTTTTTCAAGCTCAGATCATCGTGAGCAAAGCAGCCATTGTGGACATCAGTACTGGAACTACTGGCTGTTATAAAGAGCTATTCCTCAATTTGGTCTCACAGCATGGGGGATTTTACCCAGAGTTACAGCACAGTAGAGAAACGATGGAGTTACTGTAACAGTCATCTGCATCTGATCAGATTTTGCACTTATAACTTACAGGTACTTGGGCATTCTGGCATGTACCATGCACGTACAATATCATGACTTTTAATCATTAGTAAGCAGCTCTGTCTTTAAAATAAAATATTTAAAGTAGGTTTGCACACATTGCAGTATGTCAAATAATTTATCCTAATGTAGACTTGCTACTTTCAGTTTAGAAAGCACTTTTAGAAAACACTGCCTGAGTCCATAGACCTTCTTGTAGCCCCTAGACTATACAATTTTCTTCATACCGCACAGTACTAAATTGGTAGTATTAGTAGTGCTATTCTGAGAGCTAATTATAGCATGAGAGGAAAAGTCAGGGCCTCAGCAAAATATTATGATTCATCCTAGATTTTATGGAAATATGTTGACCAGTTGTCAGTGTTTTAAGTATGGAAATGAGTGTCCCAAAAGGAAAAGGATCATCCTCTGGGGTGCATGAATTTGCTTAGTAAATGTCATGGAAATCTGCCCATTAGATGATGAAAAAAGAAAAAAAGTTGAAAGAGTGGAAATTTTGAACATGTATCCATTCATCTACAATTACTCTATTATTAATTATTATAATAGTATAATAATATGAGCTCTAGATTTTAGATTAGTGTATAATATCATACCAAAAGGGTTAGTTCATAAAAAAAGGAAACTAGGAACTCCCCCCCATCACACACACACATGTGGTATCAAGCGATGCTAATAATTTTGGTCTTATTTAACCCTACCGCCAGACAAGAACATTGATATTGGACAATTCTGCATCAAGTTCAATAACAATGTTTTTAAAATCCTCACTTTCTAAAATATCTCCGCTGTTATGGTTAAGGATAGTGAAAGATTGTAGTAAGTGCAAATAAACTGTAGAAAGTCAGAAGTGCTACTTCCTACATTGGCACTGGACATAAATCATGAGGTAAGAAATCCTCCAATATGGATGTAATTCCTAGGTATATTAGGCTAATTTTATTTGCCTAGGTTTTGAGACTTCTGCCTCTACCCCAATACAATGTAGGTGGATTTCATTTCATTTATGGTCCTCACAGCATTAAAATTAAATTTAAAAACTCAATAGCAACATGCTGATTCAGAAGCCACATGTGTTATTGTGGATGATCCACAAAACACACTTACAACAGATTTCATAAGAAACTATTTATTTTTGTATGAAAAAATTCCAATAAAAACTGTTTATCCAGAGTACCGAGTACACTGTCTCTGAAAAGATCCATTGTTGTTGATTTTCTAAATGTCATTATTTATTTTCTGTGAGCACCACAAATACAATTCCATTCACCTCCATTGTACTGGAGAGGAGGCAGAAATCTCAGAGACAAAGATCTCAAAACTCAGACAAACAAAACAAAACAATTCACATGGCTCGATACTAGTAGAGGAAGTGAGAAAATATGTTTTTTCGTGATTTGGGTTATCTGACTCTTTTCACATCTACACAAGCCTATTGCAACAATAACTGGATTAATGAATTGGCTAAATTTGTTTGTTAAACACTGACTCATTTTGTGTGGACACAAAGAAGTAGAAGCAGTTCTGAGAGAAAGCATATCTTTATATCACATGAAGAGCTGCAGCCAGAATCCCTCTTCACTCCATCTGCTCAGCACAGAGAGCTGCCAACTACAGCTCAGCAACACCACAAACACATGCACTCATTACATGTAAATCCATACTAACATACACTTTCAGCACCACATGTATCTAAATAAGTATCTTTGTTACCTGGTGACATAAATTGTCTGAGCTACATTTCAGTAGCAGCAAATAGGTAAGTTTGCTACATGATCATGTAATGTGAATAAATTAAGATGATCTGCTTGCAGTGTAAGTACTGTGCAGTCCAAACACTGAAGCCAAGCATGTCAGGCCCTGTGCTATAAACAGAGCTGAGGCTGTGGTCTGGGCTGCCTTTATAACTCCTGTCTCGTTTAGAGGCGTCTTTATGGGCCATTGTTCACCATATGGGGTGCGTTAAAGCCAGGGACAGCAGGTAAATCACAGGCCTGGGCCCAGCACACACTCCAACCAACAGAGCAGAGGACGACGTGGCCACCAGCCTGTGTGTGTGTGTGTGTGTGAGAGAGAGAGAGAGAGAGAGAGAGAGAGAGAGAGTCAGGTAAAGAGAGAAAAGCATAGTGGAGGGGGCTGGGGCTGTGTGTGTGTTAGTGTGTGAGTTTGTTGATGGGGACAAGGTATTGCTTAGGTTTTGATGTTGAAGATGGTTGGGTAACTCAATATTCATTCATTTTTTATTCTTTTTTGTTTTTGTTTGAATTTATGGGAGGGCTCTGGTTAAAGAGTCTTGTCTGTATCCCAAATGTCACCAGTCTGATACCTTTTGTCTGATCAATTTGCTAGTATTGACACTTATTCTTAGAGAGTTGTATATGGGCCAAAATGTAATGAATACAAGGTCAGTATAAAATAAATAATCATAGGCATAAACACAGAAAAATATAAATAAACTATTGAATTCAGTAAATTCTTTAAACCCAAACATTTGACTTGTAAAAAAAGGCTGCTTAGAAGCTAGTGGCATGGGATTGGCTGAAAGGGTGAGAAGGGAGCAGTATTGGTGACAATGTACCTGTTTGACATAATGAAATTACATATGAGAAACAGGCTACACTGAAATAAAAGCAGACTTTTGGAAAAGATTGTGTTATTTCACAATTTATTGGCTCATTCATCTACATATTTTCATTTATATGTTGTTGTTTTTTAAAAATAAAGTTTTATTCTTTTATTTGAGCACATTTGTAATGCCATATGCAGTTGCTGTAGATGACATTTACTTAAAATTTACTCAAACACACAGTCTTAAAATATCAGACCCAGGTAGGAAGCTGTAGATGTTGTGCACACCTTCCCTTCCTCTATACCCCCCGATGGGCTGCTCACCAGCAGGGGCCTGTAATTCCAGCAGCACCATTGTGCAGACCGGCAGGTATTTCCCCCGCCTCTGCTGAGCAGCAGACTCAGCTGACTGGCAGCGCTGTGGGAGCAGGAGGAGTTCTCCTCCTCAAAGCCTGACTTTCTTACTTCCTGTCTATCAGCCAGGCTATTCTAGAAACACAGAAATAATAAAGACAAAGCTATTTATTCCTAAGATTCACGTTTCAAAGTCAAAGTGCAGAGGAAGTGTCTATGTACAGTATGTGGGCTTAGGTGTTTTGCTGTTTCATTCCCAACCTTCCATCGGCCTCAGAGATTCCCACTTAGTCTCCTGCAGCTCTCCATTCAGACCAGTGGAGGAGTACACTTATTTAATCTTGACTGATCTGGCCTAACCAGCGAGTGGTTATTGTCCTGTGTGTGTGTGTGTGTGTGTGTGTGTGTGTGTGTGTACTGGGGCCTCCTCTGATCCCCACAGCTGCACCCTTTAGAGAAGAGGTTTACAAAGTGAGGTTGGGGTCTCCCAGGGGTCCTTGAGGGGTTCCAACAGGTCCTCAGCGATTTCACTACATTTCATTTTTTGACTGCTGCATGCAAGAGCATTGGTCATTTGTTGAGCAACCTGTGTTTACGTTTGTCTGACCAGCAACCTCTTGCCGGTGTGAGAGTAGGTACTGTCCTTTCTAAGTAGCAAAGGTGGAAGTAACATGCCAGTGATGTACCTTCACAAAATGTCTTAAAGGAAAACTACAGCTTATTACAATTTAGGATTTATTTTTGTAGCTCCAGCCATCGGTTCTATCAGTAATGATAACATTGTACTCTCCAAAGAAATTGCTGAGATCGTGGTACATGGAAACATTGCTAAAAATAAGCTAACAAGGAACAAAAATACAAGCTAGAACGTATTGCCAGATTAGCTACCAGTAGAAACTGAGCTTAATGTTGCTTAAAAAAATTATTGCACACAACTACAGCAAGCAGGGTAGGTCAAAGTTGAAACAGGATGTTGTTTTTTCTTCCATATAAGTGTGGGGATTTGTTTACAACCTGTCTCATAGTCCGACTGTTTGTTTGTTGCATCTCATCTCGTACCAACAGTCAATGTTGGTTTCCTTTAAGCACGACCACAATCTTTCCCTAATCTTAACCAAGTAGTTTTATGGCCCTTTCACACCTACCTCGTTTGGTCCAGACTTTTGTACTTTTCAGTTTGATCCGAACCAAAATTACAGGTGTGACACACCTGGAAACAGAGGTGGGCCCTGGAACTAGCAAGGCTCCTCCTAGCAGGACCTCTTTCAGGAACAAACAGCCCAACCTTGGTCCGACAAAAAGAGGTGGTTTGGTCTGGATTAAACTGAACCATGGTTTCGATTTTTTTTGGAAGGTTCGGACTTTCGGACCTTAGTTGCTTAAACTTAACCAGACCTTAACCAAAGAGGGGGCGGATCATAAAACACTCATATGAGTCGTTTTTGAAACGATCATGGGTCGTTTTGGGAGACACTGAGAAAAAAACTATTATGTCAATATGATTATTGTTTAGATTTCTAGAGATGATGCCAATGACAGAATGTAGTTTCACTCACGCCGCTTTTCCATGTAATACTTGTGTAGACAGATAGTGATCTTATACATGCCTGTGTTGTTGTGCTTGTGCATCCAAAGCTGATGCAGAAAGGTTCTGATTCAGAAAGGCCTGTTAAAAGTTCTGTCCTGCAGTCTGTGGCCTTTGCAGCCCTGGTGGGGCGCATTTGTCCCCCCTGCACCACTGCCCTGCCAGTTGGCAAGCCTAAGCCAGGAAACTGTCAGTGTCGATTGAGCTGAGTGGAGGAGGTCCTGCTAAAGGAGCCTTGCTAGTTCCAGGGCCCACCTCTGTTTCCAAAGCATGGGAATAAAGAGCTCTGCATTCCACAGGTCTGAGCTGCCAGCTTTCCCCCTGCCCACAGTTCACAGGGAGCCCTGAATGAGATTAACAAAAGCGTTCTGTTGGACCCCTCTTGGCCGGCTTCCACGTCAACAGCTCGCAGGGTCAGGGGTCACACTAACTACATTCATTCCCAGCAGACCCCTTGCTCCAAACACAGGCTGCCAGTCGCACAAACTCCCAGCTTTTCCTCTAATCCCCCGAGATATGTCTGATCTCTCCACATGTTTCTGCTCAATTAAAGTAATATCACACCTTGCAAATGGAACAGAGAGAAAGAGAGGGAAGCAGGACAGAGTGCAGCCGCAAAGACGAACAGAGGAGAGAAAGTGAGAAAAGCGAATGAATGGAACATGGAGAGTGAAAGAGAGAGAGGACAATGGAATTATCAATCTGCTCGTGTAAGGTACTAACACATGAGGCTGTGCACCTGATGAAACACCGGAGGCAAAAGCTCAATAGTTGATGGAGGACACATGACTGGCATGGTGGTAAAGCCAATACACACATTCAGCACAAAGCGTCTACTCACTCACACATATGCTATATTCTTTGGCTGAACGATGAGGTGTATATGAAATCCATCCATCCATTTCTTATTCATATTTCTTCAACAAAAATTAGAATTACTGTATCATCATTCAAGAATATCTGATTTATTGAATATAAGTACCATAGCAGTGTTTTTGCATATTTTATCCAATTAACTACATACCACTTCTACAACTAACCATTTTTATTTATTTTTCCTACTGTTCCAGGACGTCATTGGCTTTCATTAATTTCTGTACAATATGAGATGAAGTTGCAGACACTCCAAACTTGCTTGAGTTGTGGAATTTATCACAATGAACACTGTCTGCATTATTTTTTATAAATCAAAGTTACATATAATTATGGTAATTCACTGTAGACATTTCAAATCAATCTGCATTTGAACTGAAATATCAGATAATAATAACGTATTGTTAACATAGTGTGTAAAAGTTAACATAGACTGATAGTTTACATAACTTAAAGCTGCACCAAATATTTTTATATTTTTTTTAAAATCAACAATGGGTCAAAGGACTGTGTGTTATGTGAAAGGAGTCGCTCGTGGTGATAAACCCACAGAGAATTATCACCAGCTCTACAGAGCTTTTTAGCTTCTTTCAGCTCATTGTTTTGGTCATTTGGCCTGCAACTTGACTGTTTTGATTCTGTCTCACCGCTCTCATGAACTTCATTTCAGTACAAACACTCTAATAAACTCACTATATGCTACCATGCTTTCCCAGCACCAAACAGCAGACAAAGTAAGCAACTAGCTGATGAACATAGTAGAGTATTTAACAGCTAAAGCGCCAGATATTTTTCTCTATGTCTTTTTCTGACATTCCTATATCAGCTCTATGGTCACTGGAATACTATTTGGCATTGACCTTTGAACTTCTTGTCATTTGCTCATGATATTTGTCAAACTGAAATGACTCTCTCTGTTCCTGTCCGTAGACTCTGCAGTCCGTAAACATCGAGTCTCTGCCCACAACATGAAAAGGTCACTCTGTATTTCTGCTTGCAGAGAAGAGATGTCTGCTTTGTCCTGCATCTGAAACCAGTTAGCCCAAACAGCAGCGGTAAACCAAACTGGACAGGAGGAGACTCCGAGGGGGGGGAGAGAGGAGAGATATATAGAAACGGGGATGAGGGTGAGGTTTGTGGGGAGGTGGGGATGGTTGGTGGGGGTTGTTCACAGAGAGGATCATACATTACTTTTTTCTCCCCCAGTATTTCTTGTCCTTGATCTGCCTGCTTTTCTTTAAGCTGGATCCAGAGCCCTGCCCCCCTGCTGAGTCTTTAGCCCAGAGGAGGGGAGGCCTTGGCCAGCTGCAGGCTTCAGTGGAGCCCTGCGCACAGAGGTGGAGGGGGTGGGGGAGAGGTAGGGATGGTAGGGGTGTGTTGTGGTAGATGGAAGCAGAGATGCAGCGTGAGTGCAGCAGAGTATATTGCACTCAAAGACACAACACGGGGACCCTGAGAGATTGAGTTTCAAAGTGGGAAAAACAGCAGAGGATTTCCCGGCCGATCCACTTCCGTAGCTCAGACCATCCAAAAACGGTCAGCAGTAGTCTTTGACCTCAATATACTGTGTTATGATACCACTTACTCTAAATACATGTTTTAGGGTTTATAATAATCAATGAATAATGGATTATTAATAAATAATTTATTAATACATTATAGATCAGTTATAAGCATTAATAAGAAAACGTTTACATTTTTATTTGTTTATATAGCGCCAATTCATAACAGAAGTTATCTCATTGCACTTTTCCTAAAGAGCAGGTCAAGACTGTACTCTTTATAATATTATTTACAGAGACCCAACAAATCCTTTTGGGTTGCCAGGTTGCTAAAAACCATGTTGAATGAGAATAAACACCAGCCAAAGGGATTTTTCATAACCTGGCAACCCAAAAGTCTTATTAATGGCTTATGTCTGTTCTATAAAGCCTTAGCAAATTATTTATTAACCATTGAAAAATCCATTGCATTGAATTTGTGAAGGGTGCCCTATTATAAAGTGATACCCTGTGTTACTGTGTGCAACATACAGCAGATTACATTAAACAAGTGTTTCTTAACCTTCAGTGTGAATCTTGTTTTCAAGATCAAGGGACAACTGCAGATTTAGGGCAAGAAATACTTATTTTCATTAGTGACTACTTAAGATTATCTTTTAGA
This sequence comes from Siniperca chuatsi, assembly GCF_020085105.1. Classification (NCBI taxonomy): domain Eukaryota; kingdom Metazoa; phylum Chordata; class Actinopteri; order Centrarchiformes; family Sinipercidae; genus Siniperca; species Siniperca chuatsi. Next base: position 6,064,756 of record NC_058046.1, read on the forward strand.
TTAATCAATTAAAAATATGGTAAAGAAAACAGTAAAAAATTCACAATTTTCAAGAACCCAAAGTGAAATCTTCGTATTGCTTATCTTGTCAAACCAAGAATCCAAAACCCAAAATATTTTATTTACAATGATGTAAAACAGAGATAAGCATTTAAGACGCTGGAACCAGCAAACGTTTGGTATCTTTCCTTGATAAATGGTGAAAAAGATTAATCCGTTATCAAAATTGCTATCTGTTAACTTTCTGTTGATTGACTAATAGATTAATCGACTCATCATCTCACCACTAAAATGGATGATAACAAAAGGATCAATTTCAGACTTGTCACGTCAATTTTCTTCCAAAAAATTTAAACCAAATATTACACCAAATCAAAAGCTGGGAACACTATCTGCAAATGAAGCGACCTCACATGAATTCTTGAGCCTAAATTTGAGAAACTGTATTAATCCATGTACAGGAGGAATTACCATGACACATGCAACAATAAAGTCAACCAAAAAAAGTATGTATATCTAGAAATAAATATAATTTCCTTACATTTAGAAAGTTCTTAAGAATAAAAAATCACAGAATATCTTTTATTATTAGTACTGTTTTATTTTCAGTTTGTAAAGAAACCATTAAGTGTGAAGGCTCTCTTGCACCATCTATTTGTATTTTGATTTGATTGAATAGTGATCATTTTATTATTATTATTGCACTCTGTCTGAGCTCTTGCATGCCTAATAACTAAACTGAATTCAGTTTATTGCAGTTATAGACTTTACAGTTATAGGCTAGTTCAGATTCCACTTCACATCAACATGTACAGCTGGCCTGTTAGTTCTTCTCTAGGTCCAGAGGAGGTGTGATATGGTCAGTTTAGGACACTGTCCCCCTGCCATCAACAGAGGGCGCTAGGACTCAATATGTGGATCCGCTCAAATTGAGCAAGAAAGACATGTTTTCAGTAGATTAATATCTGATGTGAAAAGCTCTATCTAAAAAGACTAAATCAATGTGATAAATCAGATAGTATAAAATAAATTCAGAAATGTGGACATGTGGATTTCCACTTGTATGACGTCTAGACAGTATCATATCTACCTGGATTCACTTAAGGTGGATCAATCATGTGTTGGTTTAAGGAGGGATGCAGTTGCTCACATGCAGCCAAATCAAATTTTCAAAAAAGAAAAAAAAAGCAAGATCACAGACATCCTCTCTGTAGTGCCAACACTCAGTGAACCAGCAGCATTACCATAAGGCGCAGCTCCAACATGTGTAACCAAACAGTCAAATCCCAGAGATGGTGTTTTATGATCTGTTTGATAACTTGTGTGAAACAGCACTCCCTGTTCATTTATAAATCCCTGGTAATCCCCGAGAGACAGTGACAGCTGATTTAGAGACGCTCGGGGCTCTGTTGGTGAAGATAAACTGAGGTACTTTCTAGCAACGAGGTCTGCCAAGGGCCCGGAGAGCCTAAATCACTCTTTAAAGAGACAGGGAGCCTTGGAGTCACTGGGGGCCACGGGTGTTTCAGGGCCATTGGCCGGCCCATACTGCATGAGCTTCATATACTCTGCCGTCCACCACGCTATGGTGTCGGCAGTGGGTGGACAGAGAGTTTCTCCAAAAGGTTTCCTGTAGGAAAGAAAGGAAGATAATTCATACATCTAATGGGAGCCATAAATCCCTGTATTAACTTCACTGCATAGCATAGAAGGGCACGGTCTATAGAAATAAGAGACAGATGAGGGAAAGGAAGAAAAGAAACATCAATTAAAAGGTAGAGGAAGAAAGGAAGGGGGTGGGGAGGTGTGTGTGGTCAACAGAAGACAACACAACGAGGAGAAAAGATCTGGGTTCATATCGAGACGTAATCCAGACAATCAAAAGAAGAGGAGGAGGGGCACCACAAAGGCAGACAGGGTAGAGGGGACTAAGGGGTGATGGCGGGCCCCAGTGCAGGGGTGAGACAGGAGGCAAGAGGTGCCTGGTGGCAGGGCCCGGGCCTGGGTGGTGCGGCGCTAACAGGCCCCCGGGGACCCGGCGCTGCAGGACCATATGGGGAGCAGTGAAAGGGAGAGGAACAGCGGGAGCCTCGGGCTGACAAACCACCGCTGCCCCTGCTTCAGCTGTTCCCCTGGAGCCCCGGGGACCTGGGGATTAGAGACACACAACAAAGACAACACATACAGGACAACACACACTTACACAATGACACACACACACACACACAGGGTGGACACTAGTGGAGGGAGTCCATCCACTTATAGTACAACAAAGACAGGTACGCACTGGCACACACACATATAAACTCATTCACACACAATGGATGCACTGCCAAAATTAAGCAGAAAGCCCAGAGTCTATCCACTTATGGTCTGCAACAAAGACAACACTGAAAAACACAAACAAACACACAAGTACACACATGCACACACAGCGGACACAGTGCCAGTACAAAGTGGCAAGTCCAAATTCAGTGTCCACTTACGGTCTATATGATGGGTGCCACACAGAGGCTAGTACACACAACCAACAGGCACAGCCAGGCTCACATGCACACGCACACTCTCACACATTACTGTATGTTTCACTCACACACACAGACACACACACACATGTCATGTCATGTTGTAAACAAGCCAACAGTTTATCCAGATTATCTAAACCACTTTCTTTGGTGGTCAAGCTGAAAGTGAGCACACCTGAAATGCTGGTAATAAGGACTACTGTGTGCGCGCAACTATGTCACAGTAGTTGAAGCAGGAAGCTGGTCTTTAAACTGTGTTTACAACAGACAGTCTGGATTATCATTATACAGATCGCTTTTTTTTCTCCAATTTTCATCTGCAATCCCTTGTCAGGCCGTAAGTAAAACATATACAATGGCAGAACAGCACTAAACAAATAGAACTATTATTACTAAACTATACACTTTAGTACAATACACACACAATGTCATCAAGAAGTGTATGTTAGATAAATTCTCTGAAGAACCACAGTGATGTGGAGCTGTAGAGGACTGTTCGCCTGAACCCACACCTCCCTCACCTATGTTGTCACAGGAAGGGAGAAATTGATAGATTTGACCATACCCACACACATTTCAAAGTTACTCGATTAACTCGAGTAACTTGATTACTAAAAAATCGATTAAAATTGTTTGCATCAAAGCTGTGTTTATTCCATATAACCAGGTAGCTTAGCTCTTTTATTCATCAAGTATAGTAGCATCCACACAAGCTAACGTTACATCACCCCAAGCTTTTTGAGTAAACTTGAGCATTTCTGAAGCTCAAGCAGTGGAGCTTTCTGCTGTGGTCTGAAATAAAACTGCTAAGGATCAGTAAGTGACGCCACCATCATTCACACGTGTATGTGCAGCCGACAGAAGCTTCCGTATGACGGTGACATCACGTACCAACCCTTGGGCTGATGCCTACGACGTCTCTGCTGCAGCGGAATACAGACACGCGAGCTTGAGTTTACACATTCAGGTGATTTCCGAATAAGCTAACACGACTATCCATCGCCAACCAAGCTAACCATCACAATTCAGTGCAGTCTGCAAACAGCAGCCAGCAAAACACTTCTATGTAGTAAGCTGCTTTTGCCATGTTGCTGTAGCTTAGCTTGCTTTTCTCTGGGAGGTAGCTTCAGTGTAGTGCAGCTTCATTTAATGTAGAGTAACTGGTAGCTTAGCTCACTACAATTTCCAAGTAGCTTGCCCAACACTGCATATAACTACATACAGCGCACTGTGTTTTGCACGGATGATTATTACTGTCACACAATGCGCTTACGCTGTGTGTGATCAGAGATGGCTCAGAGCGTCTTTGGTGTGATTTGGTGTGACTGAACTAACCTACCACAACGACGCCTATGCTTCAGCATCTCAGCAGAAAGCATAATGTTACAGTCTCTGCATCCAGTCCATAGAGCGGACCGAAACAAGGTATATGAAGGCTAGTAAAGAGTGTAGGCTACATTAATTATGGCTATATGTAATGGCTAGTTAACAGCGTGTGTGGATATTATGATGTCCCTAAGTTAGCTAGGTTTTGTTCAAGATATTAACCAGAGAAAATAAAAAGGTGCAGTCATTTGGTTAAAGCCTGAGTTTCATTCATGTTATTTATTATTATGATAATTACAGGTCCTGTCCACTTGTTTTTGCCTCCTACAAATGCCACAAAGAAAACAGTAAAGGCTTAATTTATGCCTGAGCTGTAGTTAGGTTGAAACTTGTAGTTCTGAAAGTTAAGTATATATACTTTTTTTAAAGCAAAAGGTGTTTGTTTTTGCATTTCAGAAATGTTTTTCTTTAAAATCCAGAATGTAATATGGCACTTAATGCACGAAATGGGTTTAGTTTTGACAGATAATATCATTGTATGTAATTTAAGCAATAAAAATGTAGATTTTTCCAATTAGTTCATTTTAAGAGACCTGTCTTATTTTCTCTTTTGCATATGTACTATTGCTCTTTAATAAAGCAAAAGGATTCCTTATCCGACTACTCGATTAATCAATGGAATAATTGGTAGAATACTCGATTAATAAAATAATCGATAGCTGCAGCCCTACAACTGACATCCAAACACCTCTGACCCATGATATCACTGGGCTAGCTACAGCAACCAACAAGCTAATGAAGTCAAGTGCAGTTTAATATGATCTTATGTGTATGTCAAACATCCAAAAATGTCAGGATCAGTAAGTGACATCTCTTACACAACACTCTTACACAACAGACACAGTGGCATTAGATGTTAGCGATCCCAGCGTCCATTCACTTATTTCATAAAGGATAAATGTGCCTAAGTACAGCATATAACTTCCCATGGTGTAAAAGAAAACCGTGGAAAAGATACTTTTTAAGCCACCTGCTCTGGCAAGCTGACAAGTCCCTGTCAAGCCCACAACTAAACTTTCAACTTAATCTACTCTTCCCTAAAACTCTACCTTGTGATCGAGCTGGTTAAAACTACCTGCCTCGATCAAATAAGGGAGTGGGGTAGTGTGTGTGTGTGTGTGGGACCAAATCGGAAGCTTCACACCGCTGCTAAATCTACCCCATGGCAGCGAGTACCTGCTGCCTGCTATCTTCGTCCCTCCTGTAGCCCGAGGCCATGAAAGCAGCCTTGGCTAACATTAGGCTGCATTTCCTAGGGCTCAGTGAAACAGAGTACCACCTGTCCTCCTCTAATAACACAAAAAGTAGCATTTCCCTCCTCTCCGTCTTCCATCTTCACAAAGACAATGAGCTGCTCTTTTACAGTGTGCATTGAGGTCGGGCTGACAGGCAAACCCTCCTTCAGGCTCAGGAGGAGGAAGAGGGGGGAGGAAGAAGTCAGTGGTAGCACCTGCAGTGTCACAGCCCGGCCTGCCTGTCAACCAACCAAACAACCAACCAGCATCCAATCCATCGTGTTGCTTGTCTGCCATTGAGTTGCGAGTCTACTCCCAATTCCCCCAGTTCAGCTCGGGATGACAAACAGCTAATTAATTTCCCTGACGCCAGGAGAAGCAAGACTCAAGCTGGGGAGGAAGACTGCCTTTAGCAAAAAAGAAGTGGAAGTGGAGAGATTAATTCATGAAGCTTGTTTTTTCCTCCTGGTAGCATTTGCATGCAGAGTTCTGGCTATGGACATAACTATGTGCTGTCCTCTCCTCTCTCTCTTCTTCCTTGCACACACACACACACACACACACACACACCAAACACACCTCTAATTCACATTCACCTCCTCCTTGTCTGTATTTTCCTCAACTTTAGCCTTTGGCGCTCTCCCTCTCCAATGACCTCACATGAACCAAAATGCATACATTACACTCATTAAAATTCATGATAAATCCACTATATTCATAAGAATTAAGAAATATAATAAAATAATCTGAGGACAAAGAATGTGGCTTTAGCCTTTATTAGTCACATAATTAACTCCACTTTACCTGTTGAGCTAATGTTTGGGAGACTATTTATGTAGATTTAAAAAATAACAATTTCACCCCTGTAGAAGCGGACAGAGAAAGTTGTCAGACCAAAATGAGTGCAAAATGCATTTTAAAAATCTGGTCTTTATCATCTGGATGGAGATAAACAACTCGAGCCCTTCCTGTTTTTCTTAAAACGAGAGAAGAGACTGATTCAGTGAGGTGATTGATCTCATTATGCCACTGCTGACTAGTTGGTCATTACATCACAGCCCTGTTTGCTCCACTGCTTTATCCGTATTAAGATGTATTGAATTCAGTTCCTCCGCTTCGCAGATATACAGAGGATGTCTCCGTTTCTAGTATGTCACATGAAACAGGCCATTATTAGTTTCACACTCAAAATGATGTACAGAAAGGTTACTTTAGTGAAACTATCGGCCCTTTATTTTTAACGAGTGCATATATCATAAAGCAATCTGAGGGCAATAATTGTCATCATTGAGACGACGGCTCTGCTTTGGGGACCTGGCAGCAGAATGGAAAACAGATTTCCTTCAGGCTGGGGCGGAGGTGTTGGAGTCTCTGTTCACTCTGCTGCAGAAAGAGGATGAAATCTGATTTTTACTCATGTCTCATCACTCACATGTAATACAGACTGAATGTTTTCCAATCAGTGTGAGGAGCACCGAGGCACTTTCTTTTTTATTCCAATTTGAACCACACGCGTATGTACAAAACCAGATCCAGAGGCAATCTGAACACTCAAATTGGAATTTGCCAGTGTTCCTATGACAAAGTAGATCTTACACTTTATGTCATTCACTTAACACAACTGTTTCTTTTGTGTTTTAGCATGAAGCCAGGGACATAATGCAATTGTTTCTAGCAACCTGAGGGGAGTTTACGTTCTTCAATTAAACATTTGGTGAATATTTAGGCTGATTCCGGTATGTTTAGACTAAAAATGTTTAGCTTAAAAATTTTTACTACTTTTACAAAAATTTACAGATAATATAATCAAACTGACAACTGAATAAAAAAATGTAACCCAGTGTGAAACCACAACTCATTTTTTCACTTGGATTTTATATGAATTGAACAAATACGTTATGTGTTAGTAAGCTGGTCTGACTTTTTTTTTTTTTTTTACTGTTGGACAGAGCCAACCCAACTGTTTCCCCCTGTTTCCAGTCTTCATGCTAAGTTAAGCTAATGGTCTCCTGGCTGTAGTTTCATATTTACTGTACAGAAGTATTATCGATCTTCTCATCTAACCCTCGACAAGTTAAGTGAAATTAGTGTATATCCCAAAATGTCAAAGTATTCCATTAACCAAGTTTTTTAGCTCCTTAACCATATTTAATTTGCAGTAATCCTGATCTTTTCCTAACCTTAAGGTTTTGTCTTTCTGAGAATGGAGCAAGAAGAGAGGCAGAAGTGTCCCAGCTTGTGTGTCTGCATGTTTGTGTGTGTGTCTCAGTCCCTGAGCGTAAGGTGAGAGGGTTGTTGTGCTCTGTGTTTTATTGCGCTCCAGCCTGCAACTGAGCCAGACTTTTAATTGCAGTAGCGGCAATGGGAGGGGCTGCTGGGGTGGCTCGTCACCCTGCTGCCGTGAGCTGGGAGGTTGGGAGTCAGGGCAGGTCCTGATCCCCTCCCTGGGGCCCTGGGGCTTAGCAAACTGTCACCTCTTCCTCCTGACGTTGCACACCTGAGGCTCCTGGCGCTGCTGCCATGCCCCCCCTCCACCCTTTACCCTCCCCTCCTCCACCTCCCCTCCCCTCCAGCCTTGCACCCACCAGCCCTGCTGACATTATACAGCTCACAACGTCTGTCCATACGCGTCTGCTGATCAATAGACTTGACTCGGAGCGCATCGATGCTGGCATCGGCCTCATTGATCACATCCAGCCTCCATGGTTGGGTTTTCAAAGATAATTGGGCCCAGGAACCTGCCTCCTTATGAGTGACAGTGAGCTGAAATGATAATCAACTGGATCCAGTCCAAGTACAATCCCAGCAGGACTGGCTGGACTCAAGGTAGACAGCAGGGTTTACTATTTTTACAAGGATCTTTTAGTTAAGCTGTAGCCTTCAACAGCCATTCAGGCATCATAAATACTGTATATATGGCTATTGAAAAGCTGCTAATACCACATCATCTGACAATATGTGTAAGAATCTCAACAAAAATGGGAGTTTTATGATAAATTCCAATCAATCTGTGACTATAAATAACAAAATACTAATATCTCTGAGAACCAAGGCATTGATTTAATACTTAGGGCAGAAGTGCTACAACAACCACATACCAAATATTGTCCCTCTGGACACTCGGTCCCCTCTCAAATTGAGTGTCTGAGAGATGATGTAAGGCTTTAATAAAAGGCCAGGCTGCTGATATTGATATTCATTATTACATGGCCTGAGCTAACCCCATTATGTTCCCATTAGGGCTAATAACATATACAGCTAACTCATTTGTTTCATTTAGCCATTCTGCATATACAAAATTAAATGACCGGGATGGTGACAAAAGGAGACAGAGTGGTTTCACTTGATTCGTGCACATTTTCAACACGTGACACAGTTTCAAAGGATTTAGTCATCTGAATATCAAAAGAGATCTATGGAGGATAATGAGAGTGCTAAATCAATATTTCATATGTGAAGAGTGAGATTTATAGTATATTGTGTGTCAAGCTGTTCTCCTGACACAACCACACCACAGCAGGTAGCCACAACACAGGATCAGCAGCACTAAAATAGCTTCGTGAGGTAGAGATGTAGCTGGTGAATTGGATGAACGACGGTGAGCCCAGGGCATAGGCCTACATATTCAGAGAGAAGAGGGCTCAACCTGCTTTTGAAGGATGAAGGCTGCTAAAAATAAGCCAGAAGAGCTGAAATCACAGAGACTGAGAGAGAAAAAGAAAGAGGAGGAGCTGCCATCAGCAGGCTGGGCTTGGTTTTGCCCCTCGCTGATTTAAGCCAGAAAGCTCCCACATCTCGACTGCAGCCCCCTCTGCCCCTGCTGCCCCATCTCTGAGCCCAAACCCCCTGTGAGATGCTGTGCCCCTGTGCTCAGGCTGTCAGGCCAGCACACCAGCTCGCTACCGAGAGGCATTATGCTAATGGAGGGGGCCTCCTTCCCTCTCTCCCTCTCTCCGCGGCCCTTCACTGCTCAGTGGATCGGCTTGCCTTAGGGCCCTGCTGCTTGTTTTGACAGAGCATCCCCTGATAGTTGGGATTAGTCCAGCTTGTTTGGCTAAACTAGGAGAGAGGGATCTTAGGCTACTTTGAGTTTTTGGAGCTCCGCAGGAGCCAGATGCCTCCTGCTTTTATCCCCACCAGGAAAGGGCCTGCACCCCCCAAGGCCTGCCTACAGCCATGGGCAGCCATAACCATCCAGGCAGTGTCAGGACCCATTCTGCACAATTTTACACACACTCCTCATACCATATCCAGAAGACAAAATATTCACAGTACATAAATAGTCATGCAAAACCCTGAGAAAAGAAGGCAGATGCAACCCTCAACCAGCAACCATCACAAGCCTCCTGCGATGCAACCTGGAGATACATCAAGAGTTGTACTATGTTCCAAGTCAGAAACCAAAAATCCAAAACAAACATGAAACCGTTTGACACACAATAAAGAGAGCTAAAGAATTATAGTGATTGTTTGATTCTTTCTTTCTGGTTGCAGTATTCCTGGCAGGATGAAGGATAAAACACCAGGGTCCCGGCGCTTCCCAGGGAAACCTTACATGAGGAAGTGCTGTTTTACGGCTACATTCCTGCTCTACATTAATGGAGGCGTCGGGCTGCTATCCCTTTGAGAGAGGCTTGAACCTCTCTATTAAAGTGGCTGACCTGTGGTTGGCGGTTCAAACAGCCGGTATGCACATTAACGTCACATTCCCAACGTTAGTGTCTGAAGAAGGAGGAAAAGAGAATAAATAAAAGGAGGTGGAGTGATCTCCCTTTCAGCAGCCGTCCCCAACAGGAGGCCCACGCTATATTTTATTCACTAATGTCAGGTGGGTTCAGGCACACTCAGGATCGTGCTCAGACCGGCCTGCTCCACTGTTTTCATCAAGGTCAGCTGGATGAAAATTTGAACTATCCCCCTGTTAGATCGACTACAAAACACTGCTGCAGAGGCGAAATGCACAGAGAGGAAGATTTAAGAGGAGGAGAGGAGAAGAAAGGAAAGGAAGGGAAAGGAGAGGAAAGGCGAGGACAGTGGAGGAAAGGAAAGGTCAGTGAAGAAAAAGAAAGGAGAGGAGAGGACAGTGAAGGAAAAGAAAGGAGAGGAAAGGAAAGGAGAAGACAACCAGTGATAAAAGGAGAGGAACAGAAAGGATGGCATAAATGTAAGGGACAGGAATGAAGGAATGATGGTGAAAGCAAAGAAGAAGATAAAAAGAAAATCATGAATGGCAAGAGAGGAAATGGATGAAAGAAAATTGGAAGTGGAATTGGAGTGGAAAAAAGAGATGATGGAAAACAAAGGGAAAAGAAATTCAAAAAAGTAGAAGAAGAAAAAGGAAGAGACAAAAAGGAATGGGTAAAAAACAGATGTCAGGAGAGGAGGAATGAAGACGAAACAATCAATAACAAGAAAAGAGAAGAGCAGAGAAAAGATGAGGTGATGGAGGAGAGGAAAGAGGAAGAAGAAAGTGAGAGAAAAAAGGAGAGGAGAGGAGGGTCTCAGGAGGGCCGGGTCACCGAGGCCCAGGGGTGATGTCAGCCTATTAAACTGATTTCACAGGTTCCCTTAACGAAGCCTCTGGCATGTTAAAGGGCAGGAAGCATCCTATTTCAGCCTTTTCTTCCCCTCCCCTTTAAAGTGGAGCGAGTGCGGGACTTATCGACAGCTCCTGACAAACAGGCGTGAAGGAGGGCAGCTGCTAGGGCACTCCTCTCAGGACCCAAACACAAGGTGGTATTCAATGGCGAACCTGCCGATCTTCAAACCCCAGCCGAAGTCCATCTCATCGCTCTGCGCTGCCCTGACAGAAACCTAATCCTGACTGTTGAGCAACAAGGTTTGACTGATGAAGGGTTATTCCAGGCCGATGCCGCTGTTGATATTTTTGAAAGGTAGCTGGTGGGAGGAGAGTTTGCATTTTACTGTTTTCAAGACTCAAAGTCTAAAGCTGGGCAAACACGGTACATTTTAATTTATCTTTTACATCAACTCATACTACTAAAAGATGCAGATAATATGGTCTGTCTGCTCTGCAGTGAAGTTCAGTTTTAAAGCATTAAATCATAACCCTATCTCCTACAACATTCATGTACTGTAATTTGCTTTACCAAACACGCTTTGGTGGAAACATCATAGCTGCCTGGATCACAACAATCTTTCCAATCCAGGAAGTTTGACATTCCTTTACTGCGAAAAGGTATGGAGAATTTTGGCGTGAGTGGTTGGGGGTACATCCACATGACTTTGACATCAGTGAGTGGGGTTCAAATCCTGTGTCCCACATGTTTTTAGGTTTAGGCAGCTAAAACACATAGTTAAGGTTAGGGAATTATCCTGTTTACAGCATTTACAGGTGTAAACTGCAGGTCTGTGATGGGACGTGAACTCCAATCTTCGGCATTAAAGTCCGACAAGGATCGTATCAGTTTGTTAAGATTTTGGAGGCGCACTCACTGGCAGATATGTCAAATACAAATTTACTTCATCACATTGATTAAAAAAACACACACATTATGTTTCCTCCACAACATATTTGCTATTTTAAATCATTTGTAAAGCAACATAATTTTGAGAAGACAGGGCTGTAAATGGATGAGTATTTCAGATATATATGTGTGTGTGTGTGTGTGTGTGTGCGTGTGTGTGTGTGTCCTCTTGCTCCCAAACATATACACAATCTGCTGAATCGTCCTGTCTGTTATCTGCAGCTGGCACTCTGTTGCCTTGCTATCAGTCCCTGCAGCATATGCTACCAGGTGTTACGCTCCCTCCAAACGCAATCTTTCATCAAGGAAACCCAACTGCAGACAAATTAATTAGTAGAATATCAAGTCAACAGAGCCAGGCCCAGAAGTTGAAGGTGCACGTATCAAAGCAAAAAGCCAGATTTCCTGGCTTCTGTCCCTTTCTTTACTTACCTCCCTATGAAATCTCACAGCCTAATAAACACTAGCTACCATTCTCCGCTGAGCTTTCACAACAAATCTTTAGTGAAATGCCTACTCCTAAGAGAAAACACTAGAAATATTTGAACATATTCTGCTTGCTTTGTTCAGAAAATTCATGTCAAGAAGCATGTCATAACCCTCTCTCTCCCCAACCCATTCTTATTCCCAGGGCGTCAAATACCGACGTTTTGTCAGACAGACGCACATGGTACCCTTTAGTGTCTGTAGGAGATGCCTTAAGCTACTACTTGGTTAGGTAGTAGAAAGTCACATGATGTAAGTGACATAAGTGACTTAAGTCACGTGACATGACTTAGTATAGAGTACGGTCTAGACCTGCTCTATGGGAAAAGTGCAATGAGATAACTTCTGTTATGAATTGGCGCTATATAAATAAAATTGAATTGAATTAAATCTGAGTCACATAACAGAACTAAAACTTTAAATAACTACATTAACATTTGGTTTACATGGGCCACAAATCCCGGTCTCCTGGGAGAAAGTCCTCTGTGTTTTACTGACCCATCCATCAACCCCCACCTCCACATGCAGACTTTCTCGCTCTTTATGCCACTTCGTCACCTGACTTCCTTAAGGCTTTCTGTTTGTCTGTATAGAACGCAGAGGGGCGTGACAAAACATCGGTATTTGACGCCCTGGGAATGAGACTGGGCTGTTCTCCCGTAGTTTTCAACATGTTTCTATACCATCAACTGTCCAGTAAATTTGACATTGCCCAATACACACTGCAATGTCAGACTGAATCTTTGAGTAGTAACAAAAGTGCCACTCAGTCTGAATATCAGGCTAGCTTCAAATCTTCTAGCAGAGAAGATATAAATGGTCAAATACAGCAGTGCATCAAAGCTTTCTTTGATAAATGCTTTTTCTTTTGATAATGAGAACCCCCCTTTAGATTTCACTCTTAGTTAAATGTGCTTTTTGCAAGGCAAATATATCTTCATATGGATTTGAAGATTCAATGGCAATCTGCTCATCACCATTGACACACACACAAGCACACACACCTCACCAGGAGGACTGGCTGTATGCACTCACTCGTAGTCTTTTCACTGTTCAGCTCTTAGCTAAATGGATCTCAGCACCATTCCACAGACACTAGTGACCTTCAGTCATTTAGCAGGCAGTATGATAGGAACATGATATCAACACCTGAACAAAGCGCAGCGTAAAGCACCACATCAAGCTGCTGTTTATTCATAGCGCAGTTGGTTGGGTCTGTCATCTAGAGGTCAGTCATTTGAATACTCCCCCATTACGGGCTACCGCCGTCCCTTTGCCTTCCAGTTAAAACAGCCCCACATCAGCCACTTCAAAAGAGCCCGGCTTCAAACATCGCGTTTCCAATATGACAAACGTACTTCACAGCAACAGCTCTGACAAAATATGCAGCAGCTGCCTAACGTAAAGGATGAAACGTGTAAAAATCAAGACTGCGCTGCGCTCATGTCAAAGAGGAGACACAGAGAGGCAGAGAACAAGAGAGTGAGAAAAGGAAGGCAGAAAGACTAGGAGGAGACACACAGAAAAGACAGGAGACGGAAGAGAAAAGCCCAAACAGGCTTTGTTTTAATTACTGGTGCGGGAAAGGCGGAGAAAAGTAGAGATTTTTGCTCGTTAGACTATCGCTTTGGATCAAACGCTATATTTACATATCAGATTAAATTGCTCCCACAAACGGTGAGATCTGAGCTGTGAAGGCACGGCTAACGAGAGGAAGCCATCTTCCCGCTCACATTTAGCGGGGGGAATAACACTGGCAAAACAACTCATCTATAGTTATTAGAAAGAGCAGCTTACAAAGACCTGATGAAGGCAGAACTCGGAGCAGAAGAGCTAGTTAGGCAACATATACTGTACAAGTGAGCCAACAAACCCCAAGCGCACATCACAATTTTGGAAAATTGGAAGACAGAGGAGTGGACTGAAACCTCAATATTTTGCGACTCCTCACCGAGACAGCCAATTACATGTCCTGGCAGGTCAAAGTGCATTATGGGAGGTGGTAGGAGTTTAGTTACAGCACAAATACACTGTCAGAAACGACTCCCCCTTCTTTCATCCTGCCTTTCTTCTGCGGCCTTTTTTCTCCCCTTCTGTAGAGGGGATCCAAACGACCGGCCATCATTATTCCCTCTCAGATGCCAGTCTCTCCTCCACCCCCGCCCCAAACACCACCACCACCAGGCCTCCCTGACCCCCACCCATCCACCACCCCCTGCACAGACAGCTACATAAGCTACAAGAGGCAGAGGCTACAGCATAGTCTCTTTACTGTGTGGAATAAAGACTTCTGAGGGTGAAAACTCCATTACCACAGAACTGCCGCTTCTCTCAGCCATCAAATGAGTGAGAAAGAAAGTAAAGGACAAAAACAGCCAGTGACAAACAGCAATGACTGATTACTGAAGTGTGTGTGTGTCTGTGTATTAGTTAACCAAGCTAACACTTGCAAGGCTGCCTCCAATAGGCAAAAGCAAATTCAGCATCTATTGGAATAACAATGGAAGTGATAGGAGCTAACAATCCGAATCACTAGGCGCAGGGATTTGAAACATATGTCATGTTGTTGCGCATCAGTGATAAAAACTAATAACAGTATTCCCTGACTGCACTGTATGAGTGAGAGTCAGACACAAAGCCCTAGCAGAGCGCAGCCCCCGCCGCCCCCCATCCCGCAATGTCAGATATATCAGCAATGCTAATGCCCAGGCAGCATCCTGTGCCACTCGCCCTGAACCACTGAAAAGACAACCATTTAGGCTTTAAAAGACACACATAAACAAAAAAGGAAGGAGGAGATGAAAAGAGAGGGAAAAAAAGAAAGAAAACGCAAGAGGGGGAGAAGAAGAAAGAATGAAGGGAGGCCAGGGTGGGCAGGGGGGGAGGGCGAAAGAGGAAGTCAATTTCGTATTCTGAACCTGGCCAATGTAGTCCTCAGGGATCTGCCTCCGCACCTCAGGATCTGTAAATAATTGACAGATAATATTAATTGGCTTTGGATTAGTGAGCAAGCTCAGTATCACACATTAATATTTGATCAGAGGATGATAGGGACCCTGGCAGGGGATCCGAAGGGGCAGCTGAGGCTGTTTTGTTGATTAGGCCAGAGACGGGAGGAGACAGAGGCAAGTGGTAGCAGCAGCAGCGGCAACAGCAACAGCAACAACAGCAGCTCCAGACACACACACACACACACACACAGATGGAAACACACAACCGTGGTTCGATGCTCCTGTTAGCTCCAGGCTGCTAAACCTCCTATTGCCAGCAAACTGCCTCCTTGTTTCGCCACAAAGAATAAGGAAAGAAAAAAGAGAGGAGAACTTCTGGAGTTGCTTTGACTGCTTTTTTTTATTAGGATATGTGAGTCTGGTCTGGTAGTCAGCCAAGAGTATAATAGTGTTTTACTTGCAGTACATGCTATGCCAAGATTGTCCACTTAGTAAAAATGGCATATATTCTATTTTTATTCACAATTTAAGTGGAGAGTTTTAATGTCCCATGATGATCTAAATGCTGACTCACTGACACCAAGAATACTTTTATAACTTAATAACTTATTTAGCTCACAATTACAAATTTGTCTTCACAGTGTGTAGGACACCCTCACCGCTACACACCTGAACTCATCTAGTTGCTCTGTAGTGTTACCAGGTATTTTTATTTATTCCATTTTATTTTTACCTATTTTTTTTATAAAATAGAGATATAAACATGTCCCACCACAAATGGGTAAAATTAAAGCTATTCAATAATAACACAAGGATATGGGAACAAAAAATATGCTATAAAGACAGCTTGATTCAGCCCTCTTTCACGTGTATCTGTTGATTGTCAAAAATGTTGTAGTTAAAATGACTTGGAAAGGAATTTTCCAAAACATCATGCGAAAAATCATGCATTGTTGAAATTTCACCAAAGCTTATGTGGGAGACATAATGGTACCCTGAAGCTATGAGACACCTCTACTCACAGTATGATGTGCAGAACCATGCAAATCTTGTTTGAGTAAAAAATAAATAAAAAATGAGGAGTAAACTTGAAGGTGCACAGTGTTTCCTGCAGCAGCAGCAGAGGCAGCAGCAGTGATACTCAAAGTGAGAAAAAACAAACAAGACAGATTTACGCAGCAAAACAAGCTGGCAGACATACATGCACAATTAAACTCATGGAGGCTAATTAAAGTGTTACTGGAAGCACGCAGCTAGAGTGTGACAACATAATGAAAGATTGAAGAGGGGAGGAGAGACATGGGACCCTTCCTCACTACACCCCCCTTCCTTTCTCTCTGAAAACAATGCCACCTCTCCCTTTCTCCACTCGCTTCCTCTCTCTCATCTACCATATGCTGCCATTTGCTTAGTCAAATCCCCTTTAAGCAGTGCAGATCTATGGCTCTGAGGCAGTGCTTTGCTATAACTTGGATCACTCTCCATAGACACATCGGCAGCTCGTATCCCTCATGGCCGTGTCACTCGGCCAGCTAGAAGAGTCTCTCGGGAGCAGCTTTTTATTGCTTTTCCACATAATTTGTCTGGCGATTACAACTAGCCTTCCCTGAACCAGGGGAATAATCACAATATTTCAATATAAAGATAGCAGGGGAGAGAGGGAAGGGCTAGTTTGGCTTGGAGATTGTTTCTGCACCATGCTGTGAAGAGGGCACTGATAGGACAAGTTATAGATCATCTCCTGACACAAATGACTGCTTAACATTAGCAGAAGATCTCGGTCAAAACTCCACTGCCTGTCCCTGTACATACTCAAAGTGCAGGAGAGGTGTCTGTGATGCTTCCTGATATAAGGTTAAGAATGTTAGAATGTAAAGAAATCATTGGCAATATTTTCATGAAATGTCAATCTCTAATCAATATGACAATGAGTCACTCTAGCCAGTTTCATTATTAATTTACTACTACTTTATTTTCTAAACACCTGGCACTCTTCCCAGTTTCATAAAGTATGAATACTATGGACTATGTATTATGTTGATATTTCGGGTATTTTGGTTGGTGTACAATAATTTTATATATTTACCACTTATTAGTTGTACTAATTGCTACTATTTGTATTTGTATGTATTTTTACCATTTACTGCCAACCGCAAAATATTCATGAGAAACATCAGTCAATCAACCTGAAACTTTGATGCACAAATTTCATTTTCAAAACTTCAAAACAGTCCAGTTCCTTGCTTCATAACTTCCATACACTGATGAAGGATGTGAGATGCTGTTGAAAGCAAATGGAAAAAGCTAGTAAGTGGACCTTGGAAGTTGCTGCTGCACCACCATTCAGAAAAAAAAAATCACTAGTTTCCAGCTGTGAGCTGCTTCAGTTCTGTCCAAAGTCAAGCAATTTTAGTTTTCTGATATTTGTCATGTGATCATTTTCCCAGTCTGACATGAGCTCAAACCACAAGTAAGATGTAATTGGGAAATACAGTATGTGCTGGTTTCAAATTCTATACACACGTTAATCTATAATATACTGATTTTGCAGTTGCTATACAAGAAATCAGCATACTTATACTAACAAGAAATTATCAATAACTTTTGAATGTCACTGCCAAATAAAAGATAGTAAAATGTTTTCCCTAAAATGTAATTGTTGTTTATTTGTTTTTTGAGGTGTCCATGGAGCTGCTTCAGCACGATTTACAATTAGTTTTATTCTGGGACAATAGTGTACATTAACAGCACACTTAAAACTCAACAGGAGTTTTAGTATGCATACTGACTGGCTATACTTACCAGTGTGAACACAATACATACACAAACCTTACTTAGAATTGGTATGTAGTATGGAATTGGGACACAGCCATTGCCTTTTTTGAGAAAAATCGTTTGCAGGACAGGACATGATCTTTTTGAATGAACAAAAAAGAAGAACTGACAGCACCCCCAAAAGAAATATCAGCAGCAATACAGGCTAAATACAGAAAATTGACTTACAAAATCACAACCATAATGAGAATTGTGAGTGTTTTAATAATAGAGACAAAAACAAGCTCAACCACACAGGTTCCAGAAGTAGTACCTGTGCAGTATGTTACTAGCACAGATATATGATGATATATTAATTTAGCCATTTCAATATAATCTCTTGACATGACAGTGTACAGCTGTGTAAAAAATAAACCAGCATGACTCCTAAGAAGGATGTCACCTCTTCAGGTGTGACTGAGTGACTATGCAACACAACTGCAATTAATGTAGGTATACACCAGATAATAAAACAAAAAAATCCAGGTTTGCCTGCTGTACATGCACATACACATATAAAGTCCAAAACTGAACCAAGACTAAGTTAAAAGGAGATAAAAGAAAGACAGGATAATAAACTTATCTACAATGAGACTTTATTTCATTTTCCTGCACAGGTAATCTTCTACTGTGATAAAAATTATAATGAGCTGATGAAGTTTCAGTATTAGTAATGGTGGAGTAATTTGCTGTAAAGAGTCAAATGGCAATCCAAACAAATTACAAACTCAGGAATTTCTTTTGACCAATGCATGACACTACACTAAACTGTGTTTTCTATGCTACATTGTGCATTAACTGCCTATGATCTGTCTCATCATCATCAGGATTATACTTTGGATATTGTGCCATTTATACATATATTGCATCATTTGCACTCCAGTACTATGTACTGAACACTGCAATAACTCATCTACTGCACTACTTTATATTCGTTGCACTACTGTTCTGCCCAGTCCAATTCATTATTGTACATATCCATCAGTATACTTCTGTTTATAGTAGTGCCATCTGTATGTAATGTCCACAGTACCACTTGTAAAATATTTTCATAATACTGCTCTATCCTGCATTTATGCACACACTTTATATCCCGCACTTGCTTATTGCACTTCTGGTTAGACCTAAACTGCATTACGTTGCCTTGTACTTGTACATGTGTAATGACAATAAAGTTGAATCTAATCTAATCATTAGTTGCAAGATAATTCAAACTCATAACATTTGGCCCCATCTTGCTCTACTGCGTTTTTCTTGTTTAAAGTACTTGAACTCTAAAATTGCCTTCAATCTTTCTCTTAAACACAATTTCTGTGCTGTTTTTTTCTTCTTCTCCATTTTGTTTAGGTTAGACCTCATGTATGCTGACCAAGCCTCCAGGAACAGAACTGGGTTGTGAGGCATATTTGACTTTATATATTGGAATTGCAAGTCACGTCACACTGGCCCAAAAACATTTCCCCACACAAAGTTATTACAAATCAAACAGGAACATTTTTCTAAGCCTCACAAACACTCTGAAACGACTCTTTGTGTTATCATAATGAGAGCCATTTGGTCCAGTAATAATTAAGTTATTATTAGTAAATTATTTTTTTGCCATTCATGTGTACGGGGAGCCAGCAGGAAGTCAGCTCGCTCAGCCAGAGAAGGATGTTGCTAATGCTAGGCTAAAAAATGCAACTTTCTTTGGAATGAATGGGGTGCCATCTTAGCAAACAGTATCCAATTCTCTTGCTACATCTATGATACTAACTATAAAATTTGCAACTGGGCCATTAGTTGTCTGATCACATCTAAAAAAAACGCACCTGGGCTTCATCAGTTCTGGAGAGGTCCTTCATCCCCTTTTGGAAGTAGCCTTATTTGTTCAAAAGGTATGAAGGGGCTGTGAAACTGCATCATACCACATATAATCTACCCGAAACTTGAGTTTCATTCCCTCCTATCTCTTAAAATGTGAACAATAACACACCATTCCACTCATACTGGTCAATTACTCACAAACACAAAAGATGACAGTACTTTGACAAAAAGCTATCTTCTTAAATTTGTACTTCATTATTGCATCATTCAAACATGATGTCAATGTTAAAACTTAATCCCTCTTCAGGGAACATGGCCCTGCTAAATTTAATCATGAATCTAATCACTTTACTGTTGCAGGATATCATGAATACCACTTTTGCACATGCTGACCTACAGTAACCCTAGATTGAAACATTTTTCTTTTTCTTTAGCTTTTCTGTTGTTTCAAACCATATGTGCTGACGTGCTGCAAGGAATGTAATGATAATGTGCACCAAATCTGTGTGATCTTTGTCTGTATAATCACAGATTATTTTCATGAGATGGATATGAGTTTATGACTCAGACCAAGACAAATTTTTTTGGATTGGGATGCAACCTTAAAATCACAACACAACATGATCTGTTGTGATCTACCCTCCCTGTACAGGTGAGACATTCTGCCAATAGACCGCAACTGTTCATCAGTGTTGGAGTCTCTATTGACAAGCATTAATTTAAGCCAATGGATTCAGGAGAAAAATAAGAGATAACACAAAGAGATGAAAAGCAGACGTGAATGAAGGCAATCCGTTTCCTAGAGGATATCTTGAGACTTGTGCACGGACCCTGTAATCCCATTGTTCCATTTCATGGAGGTTTACCCAGAAGAGCTTATTCCCAGCATCTAACCCCTCACATACTCCACTTGGTAAGATGGGAACCAGAATGAGAAAAAGCAAGGGACTGATGGGAAGGTTCCTATGGAGGACTGTTGAGTCCCATGCAGTTCTCTAATTAAATATGCAAGTGAAAATATCAAATTAAATAAATAACATTACATAAAATAAATTTATTAAATTGATTGGCCCATTGGCCTGCTAACCTTAAACTTTCACACACGAGGTTTAGTGGCAATGGACTATACGCTAACCCTAATTTATATATTTCTGCAGAAATATCTTCTTCAGTAGATAATATTATTGTTTGCTTTAGTGAATATGGAACAACTCTAAAAATAGAGTGGAATTAATATTTAAAAAATGACTGAAGACAGGCATATTTATTGTCAACTTTCCTGTTTAGTGATGTATCTGATCCGTGCTAAAGTAAGTTGAGTGATAATTAGCATTATTTCAAAAGTAAGACAATAATAACTTTTACTAGCTCCGAAGCTAAATAGCAAGGAATCTTAAAGGACCATACCAGGATCATTTGGTAAAAAGGTTGATCCTTGACCAACATTTACAACTGTAAAAATCGTGTCATTGATAATTCAACAATAAGATAGGTTAATGTTACGGTTATCAGTTTAGATTATTTCTTCTTCTATTCTGAGAAATTAAGTTTTTTGTTTTCAGTTTTGGATAGCGGAAGGCTAGGCTACATTACCCATGATCCTTAGCCACAATTGCAAGAAGAATCCAGCTTGCGGTAAAACCTGAAGTCTGGTGGAAAAAGGTTAAATTACTTAATAAAGTGCTTATTGTACAATGAATTTACAGTCAAAATCAGCCAGACATTGTGCGCAACATAGGTTTTTACACAGGTGTCAGTCGTTGACGCAATGTGGAAGCTGTAAACTACAGGGTATTCGACTCCTGTTTTGGCTAAAATATCTTAAATAAACCAACATTTTACTTTTTCTTAACATAGATTAACTACCTAGATGAATATCTAACATAGATTATCTAGATGATTATCTAGATGAATGTCTTTTTACAACCCTATTTACAATACTACTTTGAAAACAAGAGGAACTACAACTGTGGTGCTGATTTGTATCAAGCTGCATGGCAGGCCTCTAGGGAATTGTAGTTTTTAGGAGATATTAGTGTTTTTCAAAGGAAGTTGTAAATACTGAATTGAGAGTACACTGGGGGCTTTAAGGGGATGGTAGACAAATTTCCGTAATCAGATTTTAAATATCTCATTATTAAATGGGTGAAAATTGTGCAAATGTCTTTCATATATATCTATATACAGTATTGTATTGTATATTCCTATATATCAGTCTCTATACATATCCTTTTCTGTGCAATTAAATTTATTTACACTGTACAACTACCTCCTGCTGTATCAAATCAAATCTTGTGCAATTCATCCATCTCTCAAGGCAATATATATATATATATATATATATATAGTATAATGCTACACACCATGTGTGTATTACAATGTCTGTGCAAGTATTCTGTGCAATTATCCATCACAGTGTTTCTAGCTCTTGTTTTCTATTTTATTTTTTTTATGTGTGTTTTTTATCTATCAACCTTTTTCCTGTACATGTTGAATCTTGAGCTACTGTAACAAGCAAATTTCCCCGGTGTGGGATCAATGAAATGTATCTTATTTGACCGCCCCCCAAATTGTTGTCTATGCTTACGTGATATCTGAAGTCAAGAGCTCTCTATAAAAGTTGATCCCATCTCTGTAGCCTCTTTTGTTGCTGGATTATAAGCCTTCAAACATGCTCCAAGGTCAAGGTTCAAAGGTCAGTATCTGGTTTTCAGTGGAACTTGTGACCAAAATTAGTCACCTTCAGAGGTTATTATACAATATTGCTGACAATCTATGGCATTACCACAGGCTTGGAGGAAGGCCTGAAGTGCTTGGGTTATGGCTGAAAAGACCAACTGGTTCTCATTCACAGGTCATCAAATACTGAGGCATGCATAAGCAACTATTTACACAACTCTGGCGATTTTCTTGATGATTCTTGGTTTTGGGATTTTATGTCAGACATTATGACACAGCCCATTCAATCAGAATCAGTTTTATTAACCAATGCAAGCATACAAAGAATGTGTCTTGGTGTTTTCTCCCAAAAAACGCAACACAGAAGAATAATAATAGACAAAAGTAAAGTAATGATAATAATAATAAAAATAAAGTAATATTAAAATTAAATTGACATTTTAAAATCAATTTACAGAATGGAATAGTAATAGTTGAAATGGGATATAAAACTTGAAATTAAATATTGATTTTACAAAGGAAATCTGGACTGTGCTATGGACAAGGAAATTAAGTGTTTGAAATATATTAAGGTGACAAGAGCAAAAATTAAATGTACATACATGTATAATAAATTATTAAATGATGTAAGAGTGGAGGTTGAATGCAATGCACAATATAAAGTCCAGTTTGATAATATATATGAACGTGACAAGTGCAGGGATTAAATGAGGGATGTGAAAGGTAAAGTCCAGTTTGATAACCTCTTCTTAAGAAAGGTAATTTCATAATTAAATATCTTCAGCCACATATTCTTGGAAATATGAAATTAAATGAGCAACTTCACATTTTACAATCACAGACTATAAAACGCATTTTTTTAAACAGAGATAGTGGCGTTTGGATTCAGGTTATGGCCGACTGGCAGAAATCTGAAATGGAATGAAGCCCACTGATGGCAGACAGCCCAAAACAGGATTTGAACGCGCCAAGCCCACCCACAATTCTCTGCGTACGTTTAGCAGCATCCATAGCAACCACCATAGCAACGATCTGAGACCTAAGAGAATTTTTGTAATAACTAACAAAACAAAGGATCATATACATTCACTGAACGAAGATTATAAAAATAAAATGCACATTTCTCACTAGAAATGTTATCAAAGCATTTTCTACTGAGAATAAAAGAAATGTCCACCATTTTGGTTTTCACACAAGAAACTTGGCAGTCACGTGACATGGACGCAGGCCATTAGAAAATAATAGGACATAAAAACTTTTTTTCTCAGATTTGTTGGAGAAATCATTCAAACTGATAGCCGTAATATGTACCTATCTTATTGTTGAATTATCAAGGACTCTTTTGTGTTTTTGTGTGGACAAATATTGAGGATATCATTGAAAGAAAACCTTAACATGGGAATTAACAGTGAGGAAAATACTGCCGGGTGGCGGGTCCTCGGTTTTGCAATGGTACTGATGCTCACAGCGTCTTCTAACAGTCAGGTTAATATTGGAGTGAATGGACGGCCAGAGCAGTTCCTCTGAGCATTTAATATTGCCGTAGATGATTTTACATTGGAGTTAATTGAAAGCCTGGTGCATCTCATACAAATGCTAAAGAGTACCTTGTGAGACGCCAAGGTGCGTGACAAAACGTCGGCATTTGACGACCTGGGAATGACAATGGGTTAGTTGACCAAATATGCCCATAAATATGTGAGCACATACCAGGTTGAATACGTCAGTCTGTACCATTTAGCATCATTCCAATTCTGCTTTGTATACTATCAGAGTATCATGTTGACTAATTTTGCCTTACTGAAACCTGGCTGGGTCATGAAGAACCTGTTAGCCTAAATGAATCCAGTCGGCCCAGTCATATTAATGCTCACATTCCTCGAGGCACCGCCAAGGAGGTGGAGTTGCAGCCATCTTCTAGCAACTAAATTATAACTCATTCGAAAGCCTTGTTGTTAGTCTTTCACACCCAACCTGGAAAACACGACAGCCAATTCTATTTGTTATAGTATACAGTTACTGGTCCTTATTCTGAATTTTTAACAGAATTCTCAGAGTTTTTATCAAGTTTAGTCCTTAAAACAGATAACGTAATTATTGTAGGTGAATTCAATATTCATGTGGATGTTGAAAATAATAGCCTTAGTACTGCATTTATTTCATTATTAGATTTGATTGGCTTTTGTCAGAGTGTACATAAACACACTCACTGTTTTAACCACGCCCTCGACCTTGTTCTGGTATATGGCATTGAAATTGAACATTTAATAGTCTTTCCACAGAATCCTTCAGTATCGGACCGTTATTTAATAACTTTTGAACTCCTATTACTGGACTACACGCCATTACTCACTCATTACACAATCATACTCTAGATGTCTATCTGATAGTGCTGTAGCTAAATTTAAGGAAACGATCACATCTGCACTCAATTAACTAATTCAATTCTATGTCTCAGTTTAACAGAGGACTCCTATTCATCATCTTCTTTAATAATAAAATTTTAGAGAACTATTTTTTAGAGACTATTAGAGAAAAAATTCATCACGTTCTGACCTCAGCCGGTACAGATTTATCTTCAAACACAGGAACCTTAGAAACAACTGTAAAACCTGATATATATTTTGACTGCTTTGCTCCTATCGGCCTTCTTCAACTAACTTCAACGATTAATTCATCTAACCTCGCTCTTAGACCCCATTCTAACTAGGCTGCTTAAAGACGTTTTACCCTTAGTTAGCACTTCTTTACTGGATATGATCAATCTGTCTTTATAAACAGGCTATCTACTACAGTCCTTTAAAGTAGCTGTAATACAACTATAGACCTATATCTAACCTTCCCTTTCTCTCAAAGATCCTTGAGAAAACAGTCGCCAATCAGTTGTGTGACTTTCTAAATAACAATAGTTTATTTGAGGATTTTCAGTCAGGATTTAGAGTGCATCATAGCACAGAGACAGCACTGGTGAAAATTACAAATTAACTTCTAATTGCATCAGACAATGGACTTGTCTCTGTACTTGTCTTGTTAGATCTTAGTGCTGCATTTGACACCATTGACCATCACATCCTATTACAGAGACTGGAACATTCAGTTGGCATTACAGTAACCGCACTAAGCTGGTTTAAATCCTATTTATCAGATCTATCTCAGTTTGTACATGTTAACGGTGAGTCATCTGTGCACGCCAAAGTTAGTCACATAGTTCCACAAGGTTCTGTACTTGGACCGATTCCATTCACCTTATATATGCTTCCTTTAGGCAATATTAGGAAACACTCCATAAACTTTCATTGCTATGTGGATGATACCCAATTATATATATCGATCAAGCCAGATGAAACTAAACAGTTAGCTAAACTTCAAGCATGCCTTAAGGACATAAAAACCTGGATGACCTGCAATTTTCTGATGGTTTCTAGAGTCTCCAAAAGTAGAATGGGAGCCAGAGCCTTCAGTTATCAAGCTCCTCTCCTGTGGAATCAGATCCCAGTTTGGGTTCGGGAAGGAAGACATCATCTCTACATTTAAGAGTAGGCTTAAGACTTTCCTCTTTGAAAAAGCTTATAGTTAGGGCAGGCTTGGGTGAGTCCTGAACCATCCCTTAGTTATGCTGCTATAGGCCTAGACTGCCGGGAGACTTCCCATGATGCACCTCTTTCCTCTCTCCTCCTCTCCCTCTCCATTTGTATGCATTTTAATCCCATTATTGCATGTTACTAACTCAACATCTTCTCTCTCCCGTAGTTTTGTGCTTTCTCGTTTCTCGTTTCTCTCCTTCTGTCGCTTTCAGCAGGTATTTCTCCAGAGATGCAGAGATTGGATCTGTGGTTGTGGGCCACCTGCTGCCCCCGTGTTCCTGCTCGACAACTGCTACTTGTAATTGGCTCTGTTACTATTATTGTCATTATTATTCCTATGACTTTCATTCCTATTATTATTACTTTATTAATATTAATATTATCACTACCATTATATTATTTCTATTTAAAAAATTCTAGGTGGTATTTGCATGCTCCCCCTACCCCCTCCCGCCCTCTCTCTCTCTCAAAACCTAACACAGCAGCGGCGGATGGCTGCCCACCACTGAGTCTGGTTCTGTCCAAGGTTTCTGCCTATAAAAAGGAAGTTTTTTCTGCCACTGTCACCAAGTGCTTACTCATGGTGGGATTTGTTGGGTCTCTGTAAATAATAATATAAAGAGTACGGTCTAGACCTGCTCTATAGGAAAAGTGCAATGAGATAACTTCTGTTATGAATTGCCGCTATATAAATAAATTGAACATGAAATAAATAAATTGAACATACACATCCCAAGTGTCTAGACAGAGATGTTAATTTAGTTAGTTAATTTAGTTTAAAATATTGGATTATAAGAAACATTATTTTTTTTTAAAATTACCTTCCATGTCTAGACAAATGAAGTGAACCCATGTATGTAAGAGAGATGGATACAGCACGAGTCAACCTTCCTGCCATTTTGTTCCAACGACCAACCACAGAATTTTCCCCCACCATCACCGAGAGACCTGTAAAACTGCAGTCCACCTTAAATTGCAATTTGTATTATTAATTTTAAAAACACAAAGGTTTAATATTTGTAAAACTTTCCCATATTTTTCATATTGTAGTAAAATTATTTGAAACCACTGACTGCCTGGAAAGTAGAAAGAGCACATTTTGAAACAGTACAGTGTGTTTTGAAAAATAGTATTTATATGGGAGGTGTAGTAAATGGTTTTTAAAAAATACAAATATGTCCATTAAATAATATCCAGTGTATAATCTGGCAGTTGTGTGGTATTCACTAAAATTAATCTACAGTTTGATAGTAATCTTTTTTTTTTTTGCAAATCAACAGCAAAATCAATGATCAAAAAATGGAATTAAATACACAAAGTTAGTGCTCTGCATCGTGTTCCCACTAAGGTAAAAGTTAAGGTAAGGAGTCAGATAAAGGGAAAATCTTGACAGGGTCCAGCTTCACAGCAACCAGATAATGTTCAGTCTCTGAGGAGAATTTGATGTGAAATCATCATGATAACATGAGCAACAAATCTGAATTAAGATGACAGATAAATATCTTGCCTCTGGCAAAGAGTACAGGCGGGCATCCTCCATCAGAGAGAGGTAAATGAAGAAGCTGTCAAACAGGAGAACATAACTTTCTATCTGTCTTCACCCACAGAGGCGGGGTGTAAGTCCCTGGACCAGAGGGAGGGATGCTGCTGTGATCCAGTCGTAGCCTTTGATCCCTGGGATGACCTGAGCCACCGGCTGGAAATGAACACAGCAGAGACCTATGGGACCCAATCCATCACTGTTCAGTCCGGCACCTAGCTCTGCTGCAGTGTGTGCATGCAGCAACACACACACGCACACACACACACTTTTTGGTGCCCAAGCAAATTAATGGCACAATTTGCAGGCCTAGCAACTCACTAACATGTCACTAAGCACTACAGTATAATGATACCTGGGGTAAACTCTTTGTAAGTAGCTAATATTTAATATATTTAAACACATACACTAAAGAGCAGGTCACACACATACATACTGTACTATTAGAAGAATACAAATAAGAAAGACAAATCTAAAAATACATGTACATACATATTGCACACAAACCGCATTATCATAAACACATTACACCAGCTTGTTAGCTACACAGGCACACGCTCCATCAGAAAACCAGCATCGCTATCATAAGCAATCAAGCAACGAGAAAAGAAAATCCATGGTGTGACAAATTAAAAGACATGCAGTTATAAATGAACAGAGGAAATTATGTCTCTCTTTCCAAAAGATGAGTGTTTGAGTGGTGCAGTTGGGAGTGCATGCTAAATCTCATTAGACATAGCAATACCCAGAGCAAATTAAACCATTAGCCTCCGACATGTTTAAAGGAACACTTTAAGATCACTTCCTATTAAGGCTTGCCAGTAAACAGGCCTTTGAAATGGAGCCCTCAACTCGGAGCAGAGCAGTGTTGCAGACATCTGCCATACCCAGCCAAGCCCACAGTAAACTGCAGGGGAATGCTTTCTGTGCTACACATCGCTCTACATAACACTCCACATGCTTGTACAAACCCTGGGGATTCATGGCCTCGTAGAGTAAAAGGCATAAAAACATGACTTAGTGGTCTGATATTGAATCAGAATCAGAATCAGCTTTATTGCCAAGTAGATTTACACATACAAGGAATTTGCTTTGGTATTATGGTGCATGCTATAAACATAGTAAGTAGAATAATATAAAGAAAGGTGGCAAGCAAGTACTATGAGTCAAAAGTCATTAATATAAAATAGACAATAAGATATGAAAGAAATAGAATAAAAATAGTAAAGAATATGTACAATATGATTGTTATGCAGGTTTCATGTGGTGAATTAATGTGTAGCCTCATTCACATTGTAACCCCTAACCTTGGCAGTATTAAGTGCCTTGTTTCACCCATTTACCAAATAGTAAAACTAGTATTTACAAAATCAAACTTGTTAATATGAAACTGTGGTTCAGTTGTTGGTCTATATTCTCGCAAATGCTCAAATAATAAGCAAACACTACTTTTCTCCTCTGTCACCATGTGATGAACCTGATGAAAATGATTTGTGCATGTGGCTCTACTTGTGGCTTCTTAACTCAAAAATACCAATACAGTGTTAGCTCTGCCTTCAACAGAAAGAGTAGGTTTCTGTAAATTACTACCATCTGCTGAAGTTAGCATAATTCACAACGGAAATGGAGACACAACCCCTGAAGTTTACTGAGAAGAACCCACGGGGAGTAAACCCCTTAACCACCATGTAAAAACACCACATTTTAGAAGCATTTTAAAATTTCTTCAGAAAAAATTTAATGTATTGTATGCACTTGTTTTCGACTCATTATGTTGTGAAGATTGATCTTAAAAGCTGGAAATGCTGAAGCTAGCTCAATTTATTAATTCCTTTATATAACACTGTAACATACAGTTATAGGTAAGTTTTTACTGAGAAAAATAATTTGCTGGCAAGGGAATGTTTTGGTTTACTTTTACAGTTTAATTGTTATAATTATAAAAGGAAAATTGCTGATTTGGTTCTTTGCTGAAATGGATGCTTTTGGGAGCTCGTAATTACAACCACATGGACTTCACTGACTGCAGAAAAACAGTGGTATTAGTGATAAACACACCATATGACATCATTCCTAAGATAAACCTTTAAGTGTGGCGTTTAAATGGGATAAGCAATGGTATACCCCATATTATCTATGAGTCTTATATCCATTTAATAAAACAAAGCATTTAAAAATCACCTCCAATATATAATTTAGACAGAGTGAAATTAGCTACTGAGAGCTCAACTACATTAAAATATACTGACTTTTATCAAGAGAGAAGATGGGTGATTTTTCCACTCATTTCAATGAATCCACTGACCATTAGAGAAACTGCAGCTTATTTTATTATTAAGTTTTCAGCCATGGTGGTAGACATAGCATGTCACTGAAAAGAAATAACCAAAGAAACTATACCGCAACTAATGTTTTCTCAGTGTTATTTGCCAGTTTTAGCAAATGGTTAGCATAGCACATTAGCAACCATACAGTAAATGCAACTTAATGTATGTGTTTATTTAGACATTATGCATGGACATGTTTTTGGGAGATGTGTTTACATAAAATTCAATAATACAAAAAATTCAAAGTTAACATGTTATATTTAAAATGGTATGATATTTACAGTACATATAACCATGTTAATGTCTCAGTAGGGAATCAGAAGGATCTCAGAAATCTTTAGATTGACACATCTTGTTTCCTTCTTGGAATTCTGAATCACTGGATTTTTCATCTTACAAAGTTTGAATCTCTGACTTTCCATCTATAGAGAGCAAAGTTAATTCTTCAGTGTAACGCTTGTGTACTCTGAGGTCTTGTGTGGTTTGGATTGAAGCGTCAGTGGTTAGGCTCTAGGGAGTTGCTTGTCTACCATGGTCGAAGCCAGTTCCATGTGTTGAGAGCAGTTTTAATAGGGTGCTGGGGAGAAATAACACTGCTGAGAGGAGCGACCATAGGCTCTCTGCAGGAGGAGTGAGAGACAGTTGTGCCAGCCCCTGGTCAGAATCACACACATTCACATTCCAGTCTAACTGGATATTGCCCCAAAGTCCCCCTGAGGAGATTAACCACAGCTGAGTGTTAACTCCTTCGACTCTGTTCAGCTACCTGACTTTCACCAGCAGATCCCTGTTCCAACACCTCTGTTAAGGCTCCCCCTGCCTCCATCACCATCAAATTGAAATGTTCCACCCCTACCACTCTATGACTGCACAATCCCAAACTAAACTGCACTATAGTCTCAGCCAGTTTAAAGACCGAAACCATACCTTGGATCAAAACAGCTCACATACAATACTATGTCTTGCAGATGTTGATGGTAATTGCAATGACATTCTGGGCAATGACAACTGGTCAGACTTCCGTAGAATTTGCTGTGCATATTGTGCATTGGTCTCCAGAGAGTGAAACCTCTGGGGGAACCCCTAACCTTTCCTGTAGCGCTCCTACCAGGCCAAAAAATTCAATTTGAACACAAGACATCAAGTACATTCATACTCCCAGGAGGACGCTTTTAATTTTTGACACTCGTAATGCTTATGTCAACTTTGCACACAACATATTGTATGATGGTATAGACTAAAAAACAAGCTGCTATTACTCCTGTAGCATCTCACACATATTGTCTACACACTATTTATCCGCATTTGTGCAGCTTTTACTAAGAAATAGGCCTAGTCAATCCTGTAGAATTGCTACATGTTGAAACACTGTCATCACAATGCTGCTGAATCAAAAGTTATATTTAAACTAGACATGTAGGAAAATTTTCTATGAAATTTAGCCCAATTTTAACCTGTGGTCACCTGGAAATCACCAAAACCACATTTGCTGGGCTGCACTCTTATTAGTTGCTCGAATAATAAACTTTAGTTCTGCTCCATGAAGTTGTTTTCATTGGAATTCACCTCCATGAAATCCTCGTGGCTGTAAAAATTGTTATATGTTTCATATTTTATTTAAGGATATATTTCGTCTAATTATAATGCAGCTGTTGTTTAATAGTCTAGCAAATTCTACATAACAAATGCATCCTGCTTGTTGCAAATGCTTGTTGGATTGTCTTGCAATGTCTGAAACCCCCTTTCTGACAGAAGAGAGAAAATAGGCAGGGTTTTGACTTCTCTCTCACACTCTCTTTTTCATTATTCCCACCACTACTTCATCAGTTTTTGTGTGGACAACCCATGGTTGCCTCTGAGGAGAGACTTTTCAAAAGTGTGCGTATGCAAGTGGGGCTTTAGCCTAATTTATTTTTTCACATAAATTTGACTGGGTAAAAAATGTTACATTTCTTAGAAATATTTCTTCCATATTGAAAACTTTTAATAAGTAATATTGTAGCATTGACCCGAAGGTCAGTATTAATCAGTTCTAAAAATGGCGTTCCAATAACCTGGAAGAATCTCATCGAGTCTGGCAAGATAGTCTTAAAACATATAAGAAGGCCCATCCGTAATGCTGGAGCAGCTTACTACTCATCATTAATAGAGGAAAATAAAAACAACTCCAGGTTTCTTTTCAGCACTGTAGCCAGGCTGACAGAGAGTCATAGCTCTATTGAACCATGTATTCCTATAGCTCTCAGTAGTAATGACTTCATGAGTTTGTATAATGATAAAATTTTAACTATTAGAGAAAAAAATCATCACATCCTGCCATCAACCGGTACAGATTTATCTTCAAACACAGGAACCATAGAAACAACTGTAAAACCTGATAAATATTTTCACTGCTTTGCTCCCATCGGCCTTCTTCAACTAACTTTAACAATTATTTCATCTAACCATCAACCTCGCTCTTAGACCCCATTCCAACTAGGCTGCTTAAAGACGTTTTACCCTTAGTTAGCACTTCTTTACTGGATATGATCAATCTGTCTTTATAAACAGGCTATGTACCACAGTCCTTTAAAGTAGCTGTAATTAAACCTCTTCTTAAAAAGCCCACTCTTGATCCAGGGGTTTCTAAATAACAATAGTTTATTTGAGGATTTTCAGTTAGGATTTAGAGTGCACATGTACACATGAAAAAAAATTCAAGGACTGCCTTCTTTCACCTATGCAACATTGCAAAAATCAGGCACATTCTGTCTCAAAATAATGCCGAAAAACTAGTGCATGCATTTGTTACTTCTAGGTTGGACTATTGCAATTCCTTATTATCAGGCTGCCCGAATAAGTCCCTTAAGACTCTCCAGTTGATCCAGAATGGTGTGGCACATGTACTGACTAGGAACTAGAACTAGGAAAAGAGATCATATTTCTCCAATATTAGCTTCTGTAAAATCCAGAATAGAATTTAAAATCCTTCTCCTCACCTACAAAGCTCTTAATGGTCAGGCACCATCGTATCTTAAAGAGCTCATAATACCTTATTACCCAACTAGAACACTGCACTCTCAGAATGCAGGGTTACGTGTGGTTCTTAGAGTCTCCAAAAGTAGATTGGGAGCCAGAGCCTTCAGTTATCAAGCACCTATCATGTGGAATCAGATCCAAATTTGGGAGGCAGACACCATCTCCACATTTTAAGAGTAGGCTTAAGACTTTCCTCTTTGAAAAAGCTTATAGTTAGGGCAGGCTTGGGTGAGTCCTGAACCATCCCTTAGTTATGCTGCTATAGGCCTAGACTGCCGGGAAACTTCCCATTATGCACCTCTTTCCTCTCTCCTCCTCTCCCTCTCCATCTGTATGCATTTTTATCCTATTACTGCATGTTACTAACTCAACATCTTCTCTCTCCCGTAGCTTTCAGCTGGTATTTCTGCCTACGGAGCTGCAGAGACTGGATCTGTGGTTGTGGGCCACCTGCTGCCCCCGTGTTACTGCTCAACAACTGCTACTACAGTTGTTGTTATTGGTTCTGTTACTAATACTGTCATTATTATTCCTATAGCTTTCATTCCTATTATTATTAATTTATTAATATTAATGTTACCACTACCATTACATTATTACTATTTTAAAAATTCTAGGTGGTATTTGCATCATGCCTCCTTCTCCCACCACGCTCCCCCAAAACCTCTCTCTCTCTCCTCTTTCTCTCTCGCTCTCAAAACCTAACACGGCAGCGGTGGATGGCCGCCCACCATTGAGTCTGGTTCTGTCCAAGGTTTCTGCCTCTTAAAGGAAGTTTTTTCTTGCCACTGCTCAAATGCTTACTCATGGTGGGATTTGTTGGGTCTCTGTAAATAATATTATTAAGAGTCTAGACCTGCTCTATAGGAAAAGTGCAATGAGATAACTTCTGTTATGAATTGGCGCTATATAAATAAAAATGAATTGAATTGAATTGAAATAGATGTACAGTATATTTAGTCAAACTATATCTCGTCCATCATGTCAGACAAGACTAACATTAACCAGCCAGTGTCTGTATTTTCAAAAGGCCATTCCTGGCCCCATATGTGTAAGCCTTCTATCAACTTTGATGTTGGCTTTTTTTGCCCTCTGTCCTTTCTGTCGTATTATTCCCTTTTCTTCCTCACACAGACGGTGATAGACTGGGTATCGTTTTTCTCTGACCTGCTGTATCTTCACTGCTTTGGTCTGTCTGACATCTTCTTATCTTTCTCCCAGAGTTAATCTCTGCTATAAATCTCTATTTCTGCGTCCTTTATTCTGCTAATCAAGCCTGGATTCTGTTGTATCAACTCTTGATACAATGACAAAAATGGAGTCTAATTTTTATACTTGAATGTTTACATTTTTTTACACACCATTTCATACTTCTTGACACTTGGTTAAATTTACAGATTCAAGAGACTGGTTAGAATATTTTGATAAGAATGTGTCTTTTTTGCATTGATGTGCTGATAATTTAAAGGTGTGTAATCCATAATATGTAAACTTAACATGCTGTAATTTATACAATGAATCTAAATTCATTGTATGACAGGAATATTTCAATAAGCTTGAAATAGTTTGTGAAGGCTCTCACAAACAGCAAATAACCAAAATTTTGCAGATAAGTGAAAAGCTAAACTCTCAGAATTATAAAGCTGAATTGAAAAACACACATGTTGTTAATAAACATCCACATTCTATTTTTTTTTTTGCTTGCATGTAAAAGCCATATCAGCTTTTACATGTGTGAATGCCTCAGCTGTTGGCATACCGGCAACATGTAGCCGGCTGCAAGTCCCCAAATGGAAAATATCTATTTCGAGTATAACACTTTCCATAGTTAACCCATACTAGGGCTGAGTTCCTCGTTGTTTGAAGGCCAGAGCGGATGCTGACATTTTTTAATTAGAGCTAATGATAGTTCATATTTTCAGCTCATAGACAGTATCTACACATCTGACTGTTTTTTATGAATGAATCAAAGAAATCCCCCAGTTATTACCTCAACATTTTATTCTTGTCAGATACTAGTCCGATTTCCTGTGCCTAAGATGTTCGCACAGGCAACCCCCAAAAACAATGTATGCACTTAAACATGCAGCCTTGAACCCTGGCTGTCTCAGAATTAACCACTTCCTCTGTGGTGGCAATAAAAAAACACAACCATGACTGCAGCAAGCACTGGATGCTTCACTAACCCTGCCTCCCATCTGAGTATACTGAAAGTTCTGCGTCCTTGAGATCCAACTTTTAAGCATCAAACGCACAGAAAAGTCATACTAATTGATGGTGCATCTGATTAAAATGAGTGGCTAATGAGAATCGAGCCAGGAAGAATGCGAGAGAATCAGTGTTCGAACTCAACTTTTAACCTTTCTGTCGGAGGGCGAACCACTTTGATGTTCCTTGGTCTTTTCATCAGGCCCGTTTTTGGTTATGAAAAAGGCATTTTCAAAGTACAAAGGCGAAGCTCACATTTGTAATTTGTCTCCTCTTCAGGAACAAATGGTCATCAGAAACACATTTTTTCCCTATGAACTACGCAGAGGGGAACTATAAATAAAGCTGCAAAATGAGAGGTGAGGGGGCTGAGAGCTGTGCTGTCAATCCACAGAGTAGATTGGGAGGTTCGGATCCACAGCCGTTCTGCCTGGAGTCTTACACCCAGAGCAACTATACTGTGATCACACCCTCCACAGACTTAGAGGCTCTCGCCTAGTTAGAGGGAGAGGGAGCGGGAATTGGCGAGGGGTGGTAGGGGTTGTACATGTGGGTTTTTGTGTGCGTGTGTGTGTGTCACAGGGGGTGCGAAGGGGAGTGCAGGCGGTACTTGGATGGAAATAAAGGTCGAAATCCTTGACTGTGAAAACTGTCATAGCGGGGGACATGTGCAGAGCCTGTTTGCCTAATAACCTGGGTCTTGTAAAAATATGAATGTGGAGTCCTCTGGAGCATATAATTTAACACCCCTATGCCAGGGGAGATGAGTGAGAATTGAAGCGAGTACACCTTGACAAAGGCTATTCTCTTGGTTTCTCACCAGCAGAGCAGTACCATGCAGGGTGCTGCTGCTGAGGCTAGGGGTGGCACAGCAACCAGCCTATATGAATCAAAGCTGCACAGAAAAAGTCACATTCATGCAAAGTCACTAAACATATACACCTGTTACGCTAATCCATAACATTGCAAAACACGCTCCATGCTGATGTGCAACACACATCACTGGTAGGTATTTTTTTTAACATGGTATCACAAACTTTCGCAAAGTGCATACAGTCTTGTGAAAACTGTATTCCTTGAGCATGAGTTGGACTTTGTGACAGGACCAAGAATTGGACACAGCACTTGTTTGTGGATAAAATAAAATAAGTTTGCTAATGGTATTATATATAACTAATACAATTATGACAACACATAAGGTATTTTTAACATACTTGCCTGTGTACTTTGTGTGTACCCACAGGATTAAAAAGTATATCCACTCGAGGGAAAATAAGTGCAGAGTCATCCCTGGTTGACACTGGAACATCTTACTTGAGAATCTCCAATTTTACACAATGAAAACATAACGAAACATTACGACACTCCGAGGACGCAATTTAGAACACGACAGAAAACACGGCATCAGCAACAAGCTGTTTTAATTTCAAAAATTTACTTCATTGTTGTCGTTTCTTCAGAGTCTGCTGCTGACTTTACCATGTGAAGTTTTTTACCACTAGTAGCGCTATGGAGTGGGTCCCTGTTTTGTTTGTATCGAGTATGCATACAACGACGCAAATGCAGGCTCAAGCACGCATTTGACACGATACACATTCATGCTGCCTGTTTCACGCTATTCCACTGATCCATAGTTGAAGAAACGTAGCAATGTGCCCACAAAGGCAGTGAAAAACACTTACATGGATGTAAACAAATGCCAAATATATTTATATTATATATAATGTTGGGTATTATATATTTTTAGCGTGTTGTTTTATATTTTCATCTTATGTAAATTGTCTTTGAGTACCCTGAAAAGCGCTCTATAAATAAAATGTATGAATAATAAAATGTGTGAAAGTTCTTATGGAAATCTACGTGCTGTCTAAGATGTATGACCATGCAGACCATTCATGCCAGCTCCATGTGTGTGAACATGGAGTCATCCAATGTAGTATCCATGTAGAAGAACCGCGCATCCACTGTCCTCGTCTGTGTTTGTTTTGCATATTCGACCCTTCATTTACATCTTGATATATTAGCCCCACTCTTCATGGGCTAAAGAATGCAGGATACAAATGCATAGTTATTATCTCCTTAATGGAACAGAAAGAAGTTGGAGGATTTTTTTATTAAATTCAATGTAACTCAGTATTTTCTTGGAGCCACAATCTAGTGGTCAATAGTGAAACTACATCCAAACTGGCTTCAGCACTTTTTAAATGACGAATTATTCCCTGTTTCTAGTTCAATCTCTTTTTGGTGGTGACTTTTTGTGAAATCTTAAATTTTTTTTAGGATGTTGTGCTTGTTTCACAAACTTTCTTTTGATGAGGCTGCTTTTTTGCAATCAGTGAGACTGCAATACTGTATGGATGTTGTTGAAAAGCAAATACAGGCAGTGCTATAGAGCAGCATGACCCATTCTCATTCATAGGGTCCACTGGGCACACAGCTCTTGACTGGCTCAATCTCAAGTCATTCACTCAGTTCAGTCATGGGGCTTTGGAGGACTTTTACTGCTGAGATGGAATGAGAAACAAGAGCCTGCTTTCTTTTGTCTCCTTTTTCTCGTTCCTTGTACCAACCCCGGTTCTGTCCTGCATCTGCGAGGCGGATTAGGCTGACAAGACGGAGGCTGCATTATGTCCTGAGGGGGCTTTACTGTAAGGTTCGCCACCAGTTCTCTCTCCCTCTGTCTCTCCCTACTTAATGTACTGCTTCACTCAAAAGCGGCTAAATCTTTGTTAACAGGGAAACTATGAACTCACAGGGAGTTAATCAGAGTCAGTGCAAGGCTGGCTATTTGCATGTGAATTGGCTGTGGCTGTATACCAGGCCTCTTTATGTCATTCACTCCACAGTGCCTCAGGCTTCTGTCCTCTGAGACATCACACTGCCATAGGTGCATTTTGGGGAGACAATATCTGTACGTCCTTATATACTGCAAGGAAAATTGTCATTAATATTGCCAGAATAACCCAGAAAAGGGATTTTAGTTTCCAGTTTGCACCAAAGAAATTCAAAATTTTCAAAGCTTTCAAATGTGCATTATGCAGTCAGGAGCATGTGATTCGGATCACTTTAAGATGGTTTCAAAATCTCCTTTAACATGATTTTTCGTGTAAAGCTGCTCTATTTTCCAGCTTGGCCATTTTTTATAGCTGCTGTTTGTCAGATGCATGCTGTAAAACATTACAGCAAGTGGGTTGGATCTCACCAAAGAAGATTCAAATTGTTCTAATGTGATCTCATGAATTTCTTCATCAGATATGATACAAAATCTAGCAGGAGCTGTGTTAACGAGCGACGTCCCTCCCTTCCTTCCTTAAAGCAAAACTTCCTTCCTTCTTCTTCGTTTTATATGGTTTGATTTGGAAAGGTTATTGAG
This sequence comes from Siniperca chuatsi, assembly GCF_020085105.1. Classification (NCBI taxonomy): domain Eukaryota; kingdom Metazoa; phylum Chordata; class Actinopteri; order Centrarchiformes; family Sinipercidae; genus Siniperca; species Siniperca chuatsi. The sequence continues at coordinate 6,103,176 of NC_058046.1, forward strand.
AGGGGGAGGAGAGAGGATGTTAAAGGAGAGAGTAAATCTTATGTGGAAATGTAGACTTAGTAGGATTTATCCATTTGAGAAAAGACCTTTTCACTTGTTTTGTTGGTTTATCCCCTAAACCCCATCTCACCCCCCTGCCTAAAAGCTTTTGACATCTTCATCTTGTTCACAGTGGGCAGGCTTTGTTTGCTCTGCTTGAAAAAGCGGATGGGGCTCGGCCCTCCCCTCTCCGTGGCACAAGTGTAGGACTTTGCCATGGCAAAGGGGGGATTTCTCTTTCCTCCTGCCCCCTCCTTTTCCACATAACTACAATATGGTCATTGTCTGCCAGTGAATAATGTGGCCACTCGGGCAGCATGGACTGCTCCTCGGGCTTTGACTGTGAACCAGCTCTTTTCTTCAGCGTGAAAGGACTCTAATCCATGTAAATATAAGACTCAGAGTACAGCTTGGCCATGGTGGGGAGAGCGAGAGGGAGGAATGGAGGGGAGGGTCAGCAATTTAACCTTTGACCCAACAAATAAGAGGCATGTAAGTTTTAGAATTGCTCTCCAAAGAGGGGCTCCTGTGGCAGAATGAGCTTCTTTTGTAATCCTTGCAGTCTGGGGCTGATTGACAAGGGCTGGGGTGGGAGCACGGCGCTACACAAAACCAGGAGAAAAACAGTACCACAACTCTGCCATGAGAAAGAAGACAAACGGACAATGTTAATTATTGATTATCTGCATCTAGGATACAACCGTTGTCAGGGGAAAACCTTGTAATCTTGTCAATTTTAATGATTTAAAAAAATGTTTTTATGAGAATTAAAGACTTTCACAGTCCTGCTCTCAGAATGTCTACAAATGACATAGATTTGACACAAAAGTATGTTTTTCTTATTTCCTCTATCATTTTGAGTGGATTTTCACTTGATTCAACATATGTACCCACAGCACCTTATGCTGCCTCTTATCTTTAATACCATAAAAAAACATTAAAAGCCACAATGCTAATCAGATGTACAGAGTTTATCTGAAGGAGGTCAGAATCAGCTGAAGCTCCCCCACAGAGAGATGACTTAAACTCCCTCTTTGAATAGGTCTATTAGATATACAGAACAGCCTCAGACTGACAACACTGTGTCTAATACACTGATTAAGTCTTCCATCTGTTTTTCTCTCCTCTGTCCATTTTAAACTCCAACCTTGAGCTCTGTTGTGTTTGAATGTATTTTTCATGTACACAGGACATAATTTCCATGTTGTGTGCAATTTATGTATGAAGTAAAATATAGAAATTGCACTCTAATTCGAATTGAAAATCAGTCACAAATATTATTTTCCAAATCTGCTGAATAATTCACTCACATTTGTGTTAGTTGTAAAGTATATCAGGTAAGACAGAATGTGATTTTACTTGTTTCATAGAATAGAATGTATGAGAGGCGACTTGGAAGCTTAGTGGTTAAGATATAGACAACTTTGTTGCATGCCTATGTTTCCTTTCTGTATTTCTATTGTCCACTATCAAATAAAGAATAATGAAGAAAAAGAAAAATACATTTTTTAAAAATAGAACAGAATATCTATGAAATGAATATGAAAAAAAGAATAGAATAGAAATATGTGCACAGACTAGCTTCAGGAAAGTTACGTTTAATCCTTCAGTAATTTGGACACTGACCAGCTATTTTTTGGCACTACATGTGTTGAATAGATGAGGACCTACAAATGTTGGTTGATTATCTCCCAAAGTGCTTAATGAAGGTGAGAAACATGATTGAAAATTCATCAATCATCATGTGGTTGCATTTCCCCACTCTGTGTTCTACATTTCAACATACCACTTCTCAGCTTGTTGAGAAAACTATACAAACTATTTCTACCATCAGTGGTGGAACACAGCCAAGTACAAATACTATTCCCTAAATACAATTTTAAGTATTTTACTTGAGTTTTTCATTTGAATTTACCTTATACTTCAACTCCAACACATTTTAGAGTAACATTTTACACTTTTTATTGTATGTATCTGACATCTATAGTTACTTTGCAGATTAAGATTTAATAAAACATATGATCAGTTTATACAATATGATGCAATATCATAGTTTAAACCACCCAAAAGTATTTAAAGTAGCAAAAATTAAAACATTAACATGCTGCTACAATGTCAATACATCAGTAATAACAATCCAATATTATATTAAGTATGACAATATAAGATAGATAATAATAGATAGTAAAATTTAGAATAGAGGACTTGTGTTGTATTTTTACATTGTGATATTGGTATTTTTGCTTAAAACTAAATGCGTCTTTCACCACTGTATACAATATTTCACTCATAGCAAGTGGGGTTGTATAATTTACCTGGCTAATAATCACACCCATTCATTGTCTAATATTAAACTGCTTTTTAAATTACAAATTTGAATTTAATGTGTGTTTGGTGGAGTATTGACCTTTAACCCATATAGTTTCAGCCCTAATTAAAAAAGATCTCAAGATCTGTCTTTTTTTCATGTAGGCCTGAAGCTTATTTTTAGAATAGACATTTACACCTAAACACACTGCAAGCCATATACAGTCTTTCACCCCAGATTTTGCCCACATTTCCTGAAAAACTTTGAGATCTGTAAATAATTCAAAACACTTTTCATTACATTTTATACTCTTTCCAGCCATGTATACATTGTATCCTCTGTATCCATCTAGTGTATATCCATATAGAATCAGTTCCAGCTCAATCTCTGTGGCAAATCTGGAACACCACGCCTCTTCTATAATTTTCCTGCACAATGCCAGAATGAGCATGTGCTGCCTCAGTGTATGCAGTGAGTCCTGGAATATGTTGTGCTGAAAAGTGGAGAATAAAGAAACAGCATTGCAACTCGGAGCGGCCGTGTTCTTCACTGCTGCCCTCCCACGTTCACTGCTCTTTCCGCCTGCCATTACTGTGACTACCTGTAATTTTGGATGGGTCATTACAGTGGTATTCCTGTTGGGTCATCCTCCACATCACTGTCGCCTGTGTATTTTTGGATCCTTTCAGTCATTGGTGTTTTTCCACAGCACTTTCTGGAGATCACCTGTCAATCTAACACTATAATACTGTGACAGATTTTCCCTTCACTTAGTGGAGTTTGAGGTTCGAGCTATCTACATTTGTTCAGTTACATTTAAAATGTGTCCCCCTTTCCTCATTTCCTTCTCTAACCTCCTTCTTTCCTTTGTGAACCAAAAACTGATTTCATTGCTGCCATCTTACCAGACACTGTAAATGGAAACTGGAAAACTGGAAATGAACAAAAGCTCAGAAGTCTCCTTCTAGGAAGCTTTGAAACACAAGAGCATCCTAAACACATAAAACCCAAACTTCTCAGTGTTTATTCAAACTGAGGAACTTTGCACAAACTTTGCCAAATAGAAATAAAGACAAAATTTCATATATTTAATATGTAATGTGTATGGTAATGGCCAAGGGTTGGGAATTTTACATCAAACATACTGTTTATACCTTGTATCTGCTTTTTGCTTTTGAGTCATTTTTCTGCCCTTTTGAATTAAGATAAATATCAAGAAAAAAGACACATTTACCTTTCTAGCCATCATGTTTTTTAGGATTGACTGTTGGATGGATGGATGCTGCAGTATCAGAAGCAAGTGTCCCAGTTCTCCCTCCTCTCCTCTGCTTCCGTCCCTTCCTTTTTCACTTCCTCCAAGTTACTTTCTGCTAGGAGACAGGAGATAGAAAGGGTGAAATTGAAATGAGTAATGAAACAAATCTGGAGACAGACTGACTCATTACAGTATAGAGCGGTGTGTTCCAAACTTGTGGCTTGTGGCCCCTGCTAGAAGTAAATGTGTACTTGAAACCCTTGTCACTGGTTGTATACTGTATGTCTATGAATGAAGTGAATGAGTGACTTTCCCTTCTCAATAATTTTAGAGGCCCTAAGAGGTGAAACTATCCAGTATTTTACAAGAAAAAAAGCAAAGCATTGTTATCCAAAGAAAACCATGTACTGTATCTAATTCTGTGATGTTAAATTTTTAAGATAAACTGAAGGATTTTCCTTCCTTCGTAGGTTGAGAAAATTACTACTTCTTAAGCTACGTATACCATTTATAAAAACCATTGGCTTAATTGAAAAATGCATTGTCATAAATGTAAAAATAGGGCTGTTCTCAGCTCATGAAAGGTTGACATTCTGGAGATACGTGGTTTTCTTTTTTTAAATGTGCATTCCATGCCTTTATTAGATAGCCGACAGTAGAGAGGTGACAGAAAATGAGGGGAGACAGATTGGGAATGACATGCAACAAAGGTCCTTGGCCAGACTTGCACCTGGGATGCTGCACTTCATGGACTGTGCTTTAACCCCTAAGCCAAAGGGCCTTGCACAGAGATACATGGTTTTTACAGGACAGTGACAAAAGATTAGAAAAAAACATTCTAAAATAGGCATTTATTTTGTGTAGAACAATAACAAAAAAAAAACAACTTACCACTTACTAACTAAGGAAGACTTCAAGATGTGATTGAAAGCTCCGGAAAAAGTACATGCACCTTGAGTTAAGATTTTATATTTTTTTGGCATACTACAGCTTCCAAGGCTGAGAATGAAGTTGCACACTTTTTCTTTTTCCAGTGATTACTCTGAATTGCCCTGTGACCCCTTTGGGGTCCCGAGCCTCAGCTTGGGAAAAACTGGCATAGAGAGTTTAAAATGGCAGATTAGATGCGAATGAATCTGATGGTTCCATCATATTTGATGTGCACACACACACACAGACAAATAACCCTCCTCACATGCTCTACATGGATGAGACTGACATCTGAGAGGCTCAGGTGTGCTGTCTGAACCACTCTGTGTTTACGCTCATGTGTGATTCTTTCTTGCATTAGAAGTGTGTGTTTTCAAGCGGGCGATGGCATGGATGGTGCACGTACAGTGATTAGGTGATCTGCTTCCTCCCTTTCATGTGTTTTTAGCCTCCTCTGCTTTGTTCCCTTTCTTAATTACAGCCGAGCTCTCCTCAGAGAGCATGTAACCCACTCCCCACTTCCACAGCAGCATCCCATTAAAGCCACGTACCCAATGCCTCCCCTCTACCTTTATGCAGAATACAATTAAAAAACGGAGAGAGATCAAAAAGATGCCAGGAGCCTGACGAGGGTGATGTTTTTCTAAGAAATGCAGATTTGTGTTATTGATGGCTGCCCTGTTTCGAAAACATTACGGGACAAGGAGTAATCAGTGGAGCTGCATCAGCATTTTAGTTGTCGACAAGCGGCAACACCACCCCCTAACACACACACACACACACACACACACTAGGGCATATGCTTTCAACAAAGTATTTAACTTGCCTGCTCACACTGTTAGTTTATTAGTTATATAGTGGTTATTAGGATTAGTAAACTCTCAACTTTGTTGTTGCATTTACCCAATTAAACAACAGCTTTACTCTAACATGAGCCTGATATCAGGTCATATTTTAAATACTACTTCTATTGAATATCACGTTTGGGGGGGACTTCATGACCTCAGTACTTCTAAAGTCCTGGTTACAACCCTGATCGTGATATCGATATATACTGTATTGTGACATAGTCATTTTTTTTTAAATTGAGTAACAGAAATGTCTGTTTGTGACAGCAATTTATAAAATACCTGACAATTACGATACTTCTTCACATTTATGCAAAAAACATTTAAAAATCCAATATTGCCAGCCCTGCTCGTTGGTTTTTTGACATTGTACACAATGGCTTATACAACCAGAGATAATAAAGTGATAAAACAGTATGACAAAATATTTGACAGCAGACAAATGTATATAATTTTACAGTATATACCATCACATTGTCCAAACTAATACGGACCCTTCTGTAGCCATTACAAAATAAAATACTGATACCAAATTCATACCAGAACTAGAGTTTTCTTAAATTGTTTCAACCAAACCTCATAGACAAAACTTACAATTGTAGTAGTATCAAAATATAGCATGTTCAGAATAATTTATTTTAAGAATAATCCCGTGCAGTAGTCCTTGCGCCAATTCCATCATTAGCATTTGTTTTAAAATGATCAAGGTACTCTTTAGTGAAATACTCTGAAATAGATCATGAATCAGTTGTTTCAATCTGAAATCTGTTCAGCACAGAGCATGTAGAGGAGGGTAGTTTTAACCTTTTTTATTCAACTTTTTTATGCTGAAAATCTCAGTGAGGTTGCCTTTTTGTAATATACTGTATGTCATAGTGAGTGGGAACAAACTGATGTAAGTTGTATGTATAATGCATAAATAATGCTTCCCATGACAATAGACTGGTAACTGGTGTTGGTGATGGTTTGCCTTTTGATTCTCTTTCTTGCATCTTTTTATCTCCCAGCATTCAAGATGTGAGTCTACTGCCCCCATGTAAAAGAAAGAAAAGTATGTGTGTTTGTGTGTGTGTGTGTGTGTGTGTGTGTGAGAGAGAGAGAGAGAGAGAGAGAGAGAGGAGCAGGATGTGTTGGCTGAGCTGAAATTAATTCAGTTTTACCTTTTTAAATAAATGTACCATAGATGAATTAAATATTGGACTATTTTAACCAGCGCTGCTCTGCCTTACGATGCTTGATACTGTTGTTAATTATCATATTGTGAGTTTTCTCCTCCTCTGCTGTGAATATTGTGAACACGCATTACTGAGAATATTCAACATATAGCCCAGATCTCGGCCTGTATTTGCATAAATCATCTCTAAATTCTGTGTAAATGTGTTCTTCATACTGAGTAGTGACTGAAATCAAATCAGAGAAACAAGACAGTATGGGTCTTCTGATACAAATACATACAAACTGATATTTTCCCCTTAATCTTACACTACCACCTAATATCATATTTCATACACGCCCGCAGACATGCCCGCTGTCGCTATGTTTAATGTATAAACCCAGCCTTATAGCAGATAGAAAACGCAGATGATAAATATGCATGTATTCAATTAAGGGTATTACAGAGGAGCTGATTTGCATAAGGATTTAGGATCTTAACATCATATTTGTGCTATAAAACTTCACAATAGCCTAAACGCGGGCTGTTATGTGGGGGCAGGAAAGGTATTTTGAAAGAAGCCAGGGAAAAAAGAAATTAGAAATATCAAGGTAACATACAATTTTTAATTCTGATAGCCTATTGTTTTAGCACGCAAATCCCCAGCTAAAATATTGTTCTTGTATTTACAAAGCCAGGAGGTTGACTTGCTGGATGGATTTCGTCTTTAATTATTTCACTAAATGCTTGAATTGACTTCACTTTCAAGCAACAAAAGCCAGAGCAGTGATGTGATAGATAACGTGTAATTTTCTCCCACACCGCTGCAACTCTACCGTCTTTTGTGCAAGATCAAACCTCTCCTCTGGTCCTCAAACACGTCCTCTGATGACGAAGTCCACTTTCTCCTCCCAATTAAGAGCAGAAAGCTAATTAGAATGAGCGGATCCGGGATCAATTCAGCCTCACGCTGCAGCTCCCGCTGCTGAACCAAACTGCTCGCTCTGTCTGTGTTGGAAATACAAGACAAGAGCCGATGGGTTTCAAATGACATCAAATGACAGAGTGGAGTTCAGGACATGAAGCTCTTTCTAGGAAATAAATACATAAATAGGATCAAGTATGCTAAAATGTAGAGATGACACCCAGTGGTGCCAAAATAATTTTTACGCATTAACACTACAGTAAGTTAAACAACCCCACTAATGCTGTGTTTGAACACACGTTCCCTTCTTATCAATACAGTGCGCTGATCAATTTTGGAGCTTGATATTCTCGCGTTATTTTCCTTGATTTGGTTTTAATGTCTCTGCAGAAAGGTGGCATTTACTAAAGACATGTTAAGGGTCTTTGTGGTCTTGCCACAAATATTTATTTTAGCATAATAAAGCTTTTTACAGTATATAAGTTCTGAGTTGAAATTAGCCCAATTTACACCTTCCACATACTTTACAGACCAAAAGTGAAATGACATGAATAAGTCAAAGTTGTGGAGACAGTTTTGGGTTGTTGTTTTGTGTGTGTGTGTGTGTGTGTGTGTGTGTTTGTTTTGTTCCAAAGTGTCTCTTTTTTGATCAAACAAAACAAAACAACTCAAAAAATCCAATAGAAAAATTGTAAAGCTGTATGGTTCTTTATTTTATGACTGATTTGGGAGACTTGATGCAGTTTTTCCCACCCCTGCAGGTTCTGTGCAGAGCCTTTTGGTGCCTTGGAGAGGTTGTGAGCAGCAACAATGTGGTGCTGTGTGGAACCCTCTCTGTGCGTCACTTGAGTACAGGTCCCAGCAGACCTCCTCAGTGCGCTCAGACAGACAGACAGGTCCAACACCTCAGAAGACGGAAACGCTCTCCTGCGCTGACTCTTCTTCTCTTTCTTTAAAACGGACCTTTCAAACTGCAGCTTCGGACAGACAGATAAGGGGAACGGTGGCCGGTGGTCTGTGCGTAACGGAGGCAAAGGGGCTGCTGCTTGTTCGTAACGGTCGGTAAAAGTATAACAGTTCGGTGACGGCGGAACAGCCAATGAACATAAATGGTGCGTCGTGACGCAACAGGGCCCCGTTGATAAGGAGCGGAGACTCCAACCGGGACCTGAGAAGGAGGAACGGCGGTTTTGGGGGGCCACCAAACAGTCGCCTATCATCATTCAACGTAAAGCCAACTCCTCCTATTCTGCTGTTACGCACATGTATGCAGCCTCCTTGGCAAAAGACAAAACATTAACTAAACAGACCACCGTAAAGAAAACTGCTTCTCCCAGACAGCCGGCGGGATTTTATAAAGCAAAGGCTGTGTGTTTTGTTTTTTTTTTCTCTCTGCAAAGCAAAAGTAGTTTGAGCGACATAAATCAGCAGCTGTAAACATCAACTTGGACTGTTGAACCTGGAGGAGGGGAGGAAGCCTTTCTCTCAGGCTCCTTGTTAGCTTTTTTGGACATATCTTTTTTTGTTCTTTCTGACTGTGGGATGCAGTAGAGGGCTGCTACCCAGCTTTGGCAGTGCCAATTGTCCAGAGTTACTTATTGTTCTGCAGAAAGGAGGGAGAAATTTGCCAATGCCTTGCAGACTGTCGAAATCCTGAAATATTACTCCCGGCGAGGAGGAGGCATCGGTGCTGAGACCCATGCAGCGGGGGCTTCTGTAGTTGGTATGTTTATTCACCGTAAATGGAAAAGAAAATATAAAAAGAGCAACTGGTAATAACAAAGAAATAATATCATACCTGATTGTAAAATAGATTCCAGTAAGAGAACCGGAATCTGTACGGTTATTTACGAATTAGCCTAATCATATCTTATTAATAATGAGAGCTGCAGAGATTCAAATGACGGTTTCCATTGGCAGATGAGACGTAGTGTGGAGAACACGTGTCCAATTTTTCCCTCATATTTTTTCCTCCCTGATCTGGATTTCTCACTTGTCACGGCAAGAAAGGAAAACCTAAAAAAGCGAGAATTTTGAGTGGCATTATTGCGCAGGGTTTTGCCTCTGATGGACATCTTGGCTTGCAGATCCGAAGAGAACAGTTATAATATCCTCCCCTCTGCGGCAACGATGCTTTTCCATGGCCTCCCTGGAGGCGACGTGCACGGTGTGGTGGAAGAAATGGACCGGAGAGGAAAGAGCGAGTCAGCAGCCATCAGCTCAGCCATCGATATGGGGGAATCAGAGACGGTAGGAGAGATTCATTTGGCCCTCTCGGCTTGTTAGCGCAGGCAGCATGGCAGCCTGGAAACATGTGACAGTGGCTGCACTCCTACAGCTCCAAGCACTTTGATTTAGCTCTGAACGCTTTTTCCTTTCAATTCACACAGAAACACCGTCCAACAAATGTCCCAGCTTATTACTTAGTTGTTTTAAACGCTTCTCAGGCCGACAAACTTCCTCCAAAAGGCCCAAACATTCTGATTTCTTCAGCCAGTGTTTAATCTAAAACTTCTTTAAGTCCCAGCAAAGCTTCAACTAAACGGAACCAGAGCTGAACAAGCTACACAATTATTCAAGGAACAAAATGATTACATTTGTTCTTAGAATTCAGCTATTTATTTCTTTAAATGTGCCTTTTAATATGCGTCCAAATCACACGTTAAACATGGACAACCACAGAGCATGTTCAAACTAGATTTCAAATGGTTCGCAAACAAAAATAAAAGATCTTTTTGCACAGACAAATTAGCTCGAACATTAACAGCAAAACCAAAGTGAAAGTTTTTATTCGAATTTGAAAAACAGACATGCAGCGTTAGATTGTTTCTATTTTCTATTTTGTAAACAGTCATTTCAATTCAATAAAAACGCAGAAATCTAATGATTAGAAACTAATAATCCTTATATGCGCTGCAGTAAAAACAAAACAAGAGAAGATGGGATAGAGAAAATATTCCCTTTAATTCAGCTTCCATCTTCATTTGCAAATTCTTTGTGGAGGGTATGTGTATGTGTGTATTTTGTAGGCCTCTGGAAATGACAGTCCTCTATCATAAACCTTTGTTTGTTATCGTACCTTTAATTAACATTATCATCATTATTATTTTTAGTATTATTATTAGGAAAATTAACAGCACAGGTATTACTGATGTCCTCCACCAAAAATAACTTCGTAATAATAATTCCATAAGACCATACACAGCGTGTTAATGGCTCTTAATAGTTTCTTTAAGTAAAATTACTTTAGTTGTATTTTTTTTTCTTTTAATCTGCTCCTATAGGCTGGTACTTTAAGAAATATTACAATAATGGCCTCATCGTTCCTTATATAGTCTCCTGTGGTAGCAGTGTGATTCATAGTATTCATAGCAGAGTATTTATAGCCTACAATTTAATTTCATGTAGCAAAAATATTCCTATAATGTTTTTAATTGCTTACATTGTGGTCGTAGAAGGGATTTTGTATTCTCCTTTTCTTACTGAATTGCATCTTTCAACCCACAATTGTATTTTAATATCATTATAATATTCATGTGTAGTGGGCTATTATTTAGGTTGTGGAGATGAAAATACATGTTTAAACCTCTGCAATATTTCAGTATAATATTTCTATAATCCTCTAATATGTGACTGGTGGCCCTCTGTAGTGAGGATGAGCTTGTATCCGATGCTACTATTAGAATATTCTTAAGATTTAGCGAATAGACTCAATAGTCTTTTAACTTTCTAGGATTTTATAGTAGGCCTATTTTATTTCCTCTCCCATGTTAGAATGACTTAATGTTAGTCTATCCGGATGGTTTCACTTGTATTTCTTCCAACATCGTGTCCTGACGCTGTGTCCTCGTGCCTCTCTCCGTGTTGACCTGCAGTCCATGCCGTGCATGACCAGCGAGCGTGTGGCTCTGTGCGCGGGCTGCGGCAGGAAGATCGCGGACCGCTACTACCTGCTGGCCGTGGACAAACAGTGGCACATGCGCTGCCTCAAGTGCTGCGAGTGCAAACTCAACTTGGAGTCTGAGCTCACCTGCTTCAGCAAGGACGGCAGCATCTACTGCAAGGAGGACTACTACAGGTAGGAGGGCGCACAGGGCCTGGAGAGCCACAGTCCATCCTGAAAGCAGCGTTTAGGATTTTTAAGTGACTATTTAGGATTCATAGAGCAAACTGTGTGTTTCTAATCATGGTAATTGTGATTGATCTCATTAAGTTAAACACCACACATGACCAGGGATGGAATATTTTAAAATAATCTACAATGCGTCAATAAAATCGGTTTATCTTGATCTGGTTCTCAAAATTCAGTTTTATTTCAGAACAAAAGGCGTGCAGAGTATTTCCCTCTCAACGCTTCAGTCCTGATAATAGGGGTTTGTAAAAACTGATGCTGACATTTTGGCACTGATGACAGCTAATATTTTGTGCCATAATATACTATCTATATTTTACTGTTTTCATGCCAGGTAGTTCCATTATATTCACGTGTTTCTCTCAGCAAATGACAGGGAAGCTTTGGGAAACATTGGCTCTTTGAATAACGAGTTTTTCTTAAATTAGAAACGTGAATTTATCAGAATTCCGTGTCAGGTTTTGTTTAAACCCCCAACAATCGGCATACCTGGCTAATATCAATTTTAAAATAAATTCCAATAGCGGCAAATCGATGCAGCCTATCTGTCTAACTTTAAGGTTTCATGTGAATTCACCTCATTAGTGGGCAGGGAAAGTTAATGCACTGTTTTTAAGCGCGTAAAAGTTCGGGTGCTTGCATATAAGAACGCACCACAGGCAGTTTGTCCAGCCTGCCCCACACTAACACAGCAGCAGGCCTGCCAGGCTCCCTGTCCAGCCGCTGATGAGGTTTCTGTGTTGTCCGCAGAAGATTTTCGGTGCAGAGATGCGCTCGGTGCCACCTGGGAATCTCAGCTTCGGAGATGGTGATGCGGGCCCGGGACCTGGTCTACCACCTCAACTGCTTCACCTGCACCACCTGCAGCAAGATGCTCACCACCGGGGACCACTTTGGCATGAAGGACAGTCTGGTGTACTGTCGGCTGCACTTTGAGACTCTCATCCAGGGAGAATATCAGACACATTTTAACCACGCGGACGTTGTCCCGCACAAAGGCCTGGGCCCGGCAAACACGCTCGGACTATCCTACTTCAACGGCGTGGGGACAGTGCAGAAAGGTCGGCCCAGGAAGAGGAAAAGTCCCGGGCCCGGGGCTGAGCTGGCTGCGTATAACGCAGGTAAGAAGGACATTTATAAAGACGTTCAAAAACAACGATGTTCAGCTATTGACGAGGATGCTGTGGTTAATAAAATGTAGGCGGAGTTAAGAAAAAGCTACAGTGCTTTTATAAAATGCATATAACGTATTTCGTGCTTTCTCTTGTTTTGATGCTGGTTTTACCTAAAAAAAAATATATTTTAGATCTGAAACGTAGAAAAAGAAAAGTAAAAAAAAAAATAAAAATAAAAAACCCAAAACAAATAATCGCCTTTTGTAAACTAAATCCTGCTCTACAGTTCTAATGAACAGCCACACAGCGTGAATACGAGCTGATTAAGACTGAAATGCTTCATCAATGAAAAATCTTTTTAACATTCCTGTATGGGCTTATATTGTGCCCGTGCTATCCTCTGTTTATCATACAAAACTATAATACTAAAGCATATCCCTTGCCGTTTAATATTCCGATAACATTTCGATATGGAGTTTAAAATGAGTTTATCATAACTTTACCACAGTGACATAACGGTAGACCCTAACAAGCCATGACATGATGTCACTATAATATTTGTTTATAGTCTCTTTGGGGATCAAAGAGACGTATTGTGCTAAATATTGAGTTTATTGCGACCTTACTGCATTGTTTTAATTTTTCGTTAACGTTCCTATAATCTTGTTGGAAGTTAGTTGTGTTTATAATGATTTTGACATGAGTAGCACTTTGTGCTATTTGTGTTGAGGCCAAACATTGTGCAGGAATAAGTCTGAATACAAACTAACTAACTAACTAACTACAGTGGGAGGGTTGTCAATAAAGTCAGGCCTCTACCATCATTTTCAAGTGAATACATTTAGGCCATAGTTTCATTTATTGCAAACAGTTTTAAGCTTAACTTTTCATACAGCTTCATATAGATTTCATTAGGTAAATGTGCTGTGACAGTCTAACAATTCTTAACAAAAATGTGCATGTAGTCAAGATTTTTCTAAATGATAATCTTAAAAAAGAATCAGTTTTAATTGTTGTTGGGTTTTTTTGTCATGTTTCAGTTTAGTCAATCTGTTATGAAAAAAAAGACCGTTTTTTCCATGTCCTCTTTGGGGGATTAAAAGAAAAGTTTTTTGATGTTCCGGCTTTTGCTTTCGCCCTTTTCCACTTGTCAGGCTCCATAGACGTCTACAGACCCTAACACCCCCCCCCCCCCCCACCCAACCACACACACACACCACTCACACACACCACTCACCACCACACACACACTACTGGAGCATTTTTGAATTGGGACCGGGCCAAACTGGGTGTTTACCAGAGAGATCAATGTGATTTGATGAGTTATTCACTGGAAGAGAGAGCAGGGAATACAAGAACCTTCTAACAGCAGAACTTTCTAGCTAGAATCTAAGTTTTTGATGCTTTGACTTTGGTTAATTAACCTTCCAATTATTCACATAAAAAGCAAGTTGATTACAAACTAAACATTGTGTCGGAATCTAAGACCAGTCATAGAAACAGTAACAAAACAAGTTTTTCTGTTGTGATTTTATATCTCTCAGTTTTGTTGATTCTCATTTCTCTAAACTTTTTAACAGTTCAGTCAGTTAAGTTTAAATAAGCTGCAACAAGTGAAATAATTATACCACTAGTTTCTAATACAAATAAGCTTATTTTCTTTCTTTTCCTTCTGGATCAAGTGATTTGTCCTTGAAACAAGAAGGATCACTTTCTTTATTTCAAGATGCTGCCACTTTTTTGAAAAAAAAAAAATCAGTGGAATTCATGATACAAATGAAGCTGCTCTAAAAATACATCAAATGATTTTACCTATTAGTGATGGACTAAGAAAATACAGTCTTTTACAGAATACAGACATTTTAAGAACACAAGATTTAATATTATAAAGAGTACGGTCTAGACCTGCTCTATAGGAAAAGTGCAATGAGATCACTTCTGTTATGAATTGGCGCTATATAAATAAAACTGAATTGAATTGAAGATTTCATCATGAAGCTAAAAAGCAGAAAGGAAGCCTAATTTCAGAGTAAGACATTCTTACTGTGAAGAAAAAACACCCTAGCTTTTTTCATTGTGGGTATTTAGTAAATAAACTGAAGAAAATGAATTTGAAGCAGAATCAGGACGAGAGTGAAGAGGCAGTGCGCCCTCTTCTGTTTCCAGCCAGAAACAACATCAAAGCTTCACCTGAACACTCACATGAGAACATGTGGGGACCTGGAGCAGCCTGCAGCTCTGAGATGGTATTAACACTGTGAATAAGACGCTCTGTATGAAGACAAGGAGACAAGCAGGAAACAGGCTGCTTTTTGTTAAAATGCTGCAGCATATGCTTTGGCCAGAAAGCAGCATTTGTTCTGCCTGGTGTGTATGGGCTAATTAAGTGAAGTGTTATTCTGATGGTTTTCACTCACTTCATATTCATCATTTGCAGCGTTCTGATATTGAACACGAACTGTTATGCATGTAGCAACACTTTGAATGTTGCCAAGAAATTTGCAGGCTGGGACAAATACATGTGTGTTGTGTTGTGTGTGTGTGTGTGTGTGTGTGTGTGTGTGTGTGTGTGTGTTTGCTGAAGCCAGGCTAGCACCTCCTCCGAGGAAAGAAAGACATGTAGACAGGAACAGACAGACAGACGAGTTGCAGGGAGGAAGAGGATCTGCAGCTGGAAGAAACAGCTGTCAGGTCACAGTGTCACCTTGGATCAGATTGATTTTATGGATTTAAATGAAGAAAAGAAATATAGATTGAAGTTTCAAATTTTTTTTAACAAGTTAAAAAGCAAGCTGGATAGTAACAAAAACATTATATAACAATGCTAAAAAAAAAAAAAAATTAACAACAACATTTCAGCCTCAATCACTTTCTTTCTTTCTTAATGTGGGGATTTTTTTTCTCTCCTTAAGCTCCACATTCAATATATTGCACCTAAACATTTGCATTGCCTACTGTCTTTGCTCATACACATTGTTGTCTGGGCTTCATGTGGGGAGAGTTTCAGGAGATTTCTTGATTTTCTTGGGAGATTAATTGATTTTCCTTCACTGTATTAAAAATAAGTACACTAAAAAGATTTAAAATATTATAGAAATATAAGAATATAATTTCTATTAATGCATTTGGAGCTGCTTCTAGCTGAAATGGAATACTCTTTGATCACTGGGGTCATGAAAATACTGGGACCTAAAAATGGGCTCAGAAAAAGAAGGAAAACCCTACAGTGTTCAATGTAACCAGCCGATCAAAAGTAAAGGACTAACAGACAAATCAAAATGATGAAGATTAGTGATTGGATCAGAGTTCCCTCTGTCTAACCAGCCCTTCTCTCCTGTTCCCTGTTGGCCCACAGCGCTGAGCTGCAACGAGAACGATGGTGAGCCCATGGACCGGGACTCTCAGTACAGCTCCAGTCAGAAGACCAAGCGCATGCGAACGTCATTCAAGCACCACCAACTGAGGACCATGAAGTCCTACTTCGCTATCAACCACAACCCAGACGCCAAGGACCTCAAGCAGCTCGCCCAGAAGACCGGCCTCACCAAGCGCGTCTTACAGGTAACCGCAGCAGCCTTTCACTTCCGATGAGACCATGGTTTTCTTTACTTAGGGGAGAAGGTCACAAGTGCCAACAGGGGTGAAGGAATTTAACTTGTTTCCAATGCAAATCAGCCTGCTTCCAAGTGTAAAATATATGAAGTGAGGTTTTCCTGAAAGAAGCCAAATCAGCTGCTTTATTTTAAGATATACTGTTTTTCGTTCCAGTGAAATTCTTGGAAGACTTTCAGGAAACTACAAACAATTTTCTTGCTTTCTTTTCTTTCCTTTTATTTATTCTCATTTAAATAAAAACACAATATAAAATAATTAATTTAATTAGAAATTAAGATTATTAAGAAAATAATTTAAAAAGCTGCATTGAAAAGAAGTAGAGTTTCTAATTTCCTCTAGGAAAAACAAACTTTTAAAAGTCAGTATGTGTGTTCATATTGGAATGCAAAATTACCTGGAAATGAAAGAAAGCCATAAAAAACTAAATGTAATCTATTTCAGTGGACTATGTGATGTTATGGTGAGGACCGAGGGATGAAAAGCAAAAAGCTCTGTAGTACATGCGAAGAAAGAGAAAGCACAACAGAGCGTTTGATTTCCACAAAAGACGACAGCAAATTATCTTGGGGACTGAGAAGAAGAAAAATGAGACAAAAAGGTTTCTGAATCAAAATTTTCTGCAAAGGAAAAAAAAAATCATCCCGCTGCTTTAATTAACGCTAGCAGAAAACAAAGCAGTCATTTTGCTTTGATGCGAGTTTTCATCCCGCTGCCTGTTTCCCATGGCTCCATCACGATTCCAGCGCTAACACGCTCTAACACATGGCTCAGCTCAGACCGCCGCCTCACTCACCACATCTCAGATACTACTTTTTATTATTTAAAAAGAGAGCCAAGATTAAGTGTAAAGAATTTAAATGCAAAAATGAGGGACATTGAGGAGCAGGATGCTTATTCCAAAATTGGGGTGCAGGGCCTTCTTGAATGGGTTCACGGGGTCCTCAGCAAAATGAGGAAGAAACCATTAATTTCATTGCCACTGCAAATATGAGAATAATGACTGAACTCATAGCTGCTTTTCCTTATACACACTATAGACAGGTCCATTATTATCTTTTCACAGTATCAACGGAAACAGGAAGCCAAAGCTCTTTATTTTCATATGGAAACATAAAAGATATGGTTTTATTTTTCTGTGGCTACCACTGCATTTTCTCTATGACTAGTCATAAAAAGTAAAGGCTTTTGTTACTTTTGTACACAGTAGAAGAGCGCCCTGGCTTTGTGTTTTTAAGTGTTCTTTTGTCCTTATCTCCAGTCTGAGCATCTGCTAACAGACTTTAAATAGACACGAGGAGATGCTCACTGGTGTGTGCTCTTAACTAATAGCAAATGGAGGGAATGGGATGTGGTGGCAGTGGAGATAATGTGGGTCTGCTTGGGGTTCTGTGACGTCAAAATATTTCAAGGACCATATCAGTATTTGTTTTGCAAATAATATTATAAAGAGTACGGTCTAGACCTGCTCTATAGGAAAAGTGCAATGAGATAACTTCTGTTATGAATTGGCGCTCTCTATATAAAATTGAATTGAATTGAATTGAATATTTTGGCCCTTTTGTTGCAAACTTTCTCAAGTCCTCAAAACTCAAAAATACGTAACTTTGCATTGCCTTTAAAAATGTCCCATATGAGTTTTTTTCTGATCTGACATCCCTATCAGCAGGACAACGCCATTTGTCAGTGCTTTCCGAAACTGTTACAAAGATTATTCAAATGACAAAAAAGGTCTTGGTTTGGGTTAGAGAAAGATCATGATTGGGGTTAAAATACATTAAAGCTGCATTAACAAGTTTTTTGGCTACTTGAAGGCAGAACCCACTATACACATTTGACATATTATGACCATATAAAGTTGATTTGGCTAATGCATTGACAAACAGTTGTTTATTTACTCATCTAGCATATACAGAGCAACATTAGCATTCATTTGAAGTTGTGTTTCTGGTGACTTGGTGAATGTAAGGCCAATGTTCACTCTGAGTATTATTCCTGAGAAAATACCTGTCTCTTTAGCTGCTAAATGCTCCACTATGTTCACCAGCTAGTCACTAACTTTGTCTGTCTGCTGTTTGGTGCTGAGCATTTAGTGTACAGTGGGTGTATCAGAGCTTTTTCGCTGAAAACAACCCTTATGAGAGCAGTGAGAGTGAACCAAAACCAAAACAACAAGCTACAAGACAGTAAAATGCTCCGGGGAGCTGCGGGGAACTGCAGATTTGGGAGATAATTCTCTGTAGGTTCATCATTATGACTGACTCCTTTCACATTACATAACCATTTGAGCCATTGTTCATATAAAATATTGAATAGTGCAGCTTTAAGGTTAAGGATTGACCCTGGTCATGGTTAAAGGATACCAACATTGACTGTAGGAAGAAGACAGAAAACAGAAAACAAACAGTGATCTATGTCAAGTTGGACCCATCCATCCACCCTGTCCTTCTCCTTATGACATAGCTGCTAACATCCTTGTCAGGAAAACATAAAGATACGATTTATATAAGCATTTGAACAAATCACTGATGCTGAGACTTAAAACATGCTTGAAATACAGTAGGTAATCCATCAGAGTGCGCGTCATGTCTGCTTTTATTAGTGTCACTTTTATTATTGTTGTGTGGTGATGCAGTTGTAAGTGTGGACTGAGTTGAAAATCCTACATTTTATTAGCATGCTGCAAAAACTGACAGATGCGATGTTCTGCGTGTTCATTGTGACAAATTAAATTTCTATAAGAAAGTGTGTTTAATCTGTATGAAAATTGACTGAAATCAATACCTGGTAGAAGGAAAATCTAATAGTATGCTTTAGAAAATGGTTGGCAGTGTTGTCAAGTATAAATGATTTGTAGTTACTGGGCTCAAATATGCAAAAGCACAGGTGTGGTAAATTAACCAACAAGTATTGAACAAAGTAGGGCGGTGGTATTTGTGAGATATCCACTATCCAGGCCCGGTTCCAAAACAAAATTACTTAGGATGCATCTAAAATTAGTGGGGGTGCACTTGTAGCTACAGTACAGGCTGGCAACAGCAATGAAAAATGTGTTGTTACTTTTCAGCGACAGTTTGCTTTATTTGCAATGGTTCCTCAAAGCATCATATGTCTCACAATTACATTCCAAGACAGATCCAGTGTCCTTTCTCTCCCAGAAAGAGTTGGATTTCAGTCTTAGGACCAGAATAAAATCAGTTTTACTTCTGTTTAGAGTTCATTCAGCTTGACAGATATCAAACATAGCTAATGAACAATTCCAGATACATAACACATTTTGCAGTGTCTATCTCAGATCACACTTTCACTCACTATGACCACTACTTTTTCATTACAACACATTATACAAGCATTATACTGGCTTTTATACTTATACTAGTTTGCTATTGTTGACAGCCATTCATAGCATACATATGAATATGTATAAGCACCTGAGAAGACAGAAGCAGGTGAGTCCATATTCTAAACACATTCAACACAGAATGAAACTTAGACTTCAAGCAAACAAAACAATCTAGTGATATCAAGTTAAATAAGAACTTAGCCTTTGCTTTTTCTTGGCCAAAGTTAGGTTAGGGTAACATTAAAAACTTAGCTTCACAAGTCTAAACTGAAGCAACTTGAACTGTATCACTCACTGTATTTACAAAGAAAATATGACTAGGTTGATTCGCATATACTAAACATTGTGCCAAAATATTAACAATAATGTTGCTGTCGGTGAGTGTATTTGCTAAAGAAAAACCCAGCACGCTCAGTTTTAATATCATTTAGCAACAAAACTGTGACAACAAAACAACGTTATGCTCTGAGGGAACATTACTAAGTTTTTTTCATGTTGGTTTTGAGAGGCTATGCATGCCCACTAACCTGGAAAAAGTTGTAAACAGTAGTAAGTAAATATACAGTGTGTCGTTCCTTTTCAGCAACAGTTTGCTTTATGAGTCAGAACGGCACCTGCATGACAGTGATGCGCATACGACTAATGCACATATGTTATTTAATTACTGTTTGGCGAATAGCGTAAGTTGCATTACAATTGTTTCTTTTTAAATTACATTATTATCATTTGTTATTTATTATTTATTATTCAAATTTCAACTGAGGGTGCAAAATATTAAACTGAGGATGCAATGCATGCTTTTATACCCTCGTAGAACTGGGCCTGCCGCTACCGTCTACCTAATGAATTTTGTTTGTGGTGCTTACAGCACTGAAAAATTACATTTATATACAGTAATTCAACACCAACGTGTCTTTTGAGAAACATATCCTGGTTACTCTTGATAATCCACAGACCTTGCAGTGGACAGTTATCATTGGAAGTTCCATTAAGCATTAGTTAACTTTAGTGGATCAGTTCCCCTGTAGTAACAGGATTTATTTTGTTATTGTATTTCTGTAGGTCTGGTTCCAAAATGCTCGGGCCAAGTTCAGGAGGAACCTGCTGCGGCAGGAGAGCACCGGGGTTGACAAGGCATCTGACGGCTCCACACTGCAGGGCGGGACGCCTTCGGGCCCAGCCTCGGAGATCTCCAACGCCTCCATGAGCCCCTCCAGCACCCCCACCACCCTGACAGACTTGACCAACCCCACCATGCCCACCGTCACCTCCGTGCTCACCTCGGTGCCGGGTGGCATGGACGTCCACGAGTGCCGGAGCCCGTCACAGACCACGCTGACCAGCCTCTTCTGATGGACGGAGCCCTTCACCACAGCCTCACCCCTACCCCTTCCCCCCTCACCTGCTCCACCCTCCTGGATCTAAAACTGAGCACTGTTGACTCCTTCGAACATTAAACGGATTAGAAAAGAGAAGGTAATGGAAACATAAAAAAAAGATTTAATTTCACTCTGAGCCCATTAGAGACTATTTGCATAGTGAGGCGGCCAAGCCTTACAGATGGAACAGTTGTTGTTATTTTGATGTTGTTGTCTTGTTGAGAACTGAGGAGACTTGATTTGCATTTTTCAATGTTTACAGGAAGAGACTGCGGGGGAAAAAACTGCTTAATTTTTGGAAATTAATTTTTTCCAGCACAGTATTTATGTTGTTGTACAAGAGTCACTGTTAGAAGGATTGTAAAAAATTCTTTTTTTTGAAAATATGAGATTAAACACAGGTTACAATATCCTACGACTGCCATGTGCCTTACGGTCCATTTTATCTTAACTGCTGTTCTCATAAGTTGACCATGATCAGACACGAATGATTTGAGAGAGTATAGGAGTAATGACCTCCATTGCTTGTGCGTGTGTGTATGTGTGTGTGTTATGGTTAGTTCCTCTTTGTGTTTCTGTGTCTGCACATGTTGTACAAGCTAATTATTCACTTAGTCATGTTCTTGATCTTAACTTTTATACCTGCTAGAATCATCTTCCTCACTTTGTCAAAAATAGGATTTAAACAGAGCTAAAATCTGCGGTCATGTTTAAACATCAGCTATTCTTTTAGTTTAATGCACTAAGACGGTGTAGTCCCTCATTCGTCCAGGAGTGTTCCATCATAGAAAAGGTTTCAGTCATAGTCATCTGGACACTGTTTTCAGAATCAAGACGTTTCGGCTCCCATCTGGAAGTCATTCTCAATTGTGAAAATGGTCTGAGAACTCAGAAATTTAAGCTACTCTGTGTTACTTAACAACATCAAGACATCAAGACAAACGTCTTGATTCTGAAAACAGTGTCCAGATGACTACGACTGAAACCTTTTCTACGAGTTTAATGCATTGTTTGCCATACACAGGTCAGATAACAAAGAATTCTTACCTTTTCAACCCAGAAAGTGGGGTTCACCACATTACGATTTTTTTTAGCATGAATTGGCTATCAAATGCATTTTTTTTCAATTATTAAGATATTCTGTGTCTTTGAATAGTCATATGTGTCAAATTCCAAACATATGGGATAAAACAAACCAGTATTCAGAAATACCTCTTGATCTGATCTGAACTACATGTATGACTTTTTGAAGAAACATTTTCAGTGAGACCAAGCATATTCTCTCTGTGTTTTGACAGTGTATATGTTGTATGAAGGGCGTCAGTCCACTGATGAGGCTACGTTTTTTTAGATGTATGGTAAACCAGCAATAATCTACTATCCTGCTTTAGTTTAGTATCAATCACATTAAAATAAGCCAAACTTTACAGTTCTTCCCTGTTCACGGAAAATGTCAGTTTAGACGTGATATAATCTGAAACCTTTTTTTTCTGAAGCAAGTGAGAGATATCTACTGTTAGAAATATTTATTGTTAAGGTGCAACTCTTATTTATTTCTCTCAAGATATGGCAGAACATTCCACTGCTATCAAGTAGGGCTGTCACAATATCAAATTTTCACCACACGATTATCGTGGCCAAAAGAATTCACGATAACGATATTATCGCGATTTCTATAGACAATTTGAAAAAAAAAGAATAATGCAATCAGTCAAATTCATCTTTTTATCGCCACCTACTATGACAAAGCAAAAATGGAAAGAAATGGGAGAGTCGCTGGATTATTTACACGATATTATCATATGTGTATTATTAACATGATATCAATATTTCGTTTTTAAATATCACGGTTATCGTCAATACCGGTATATCGCGACACCCCTACTATCATGGTTATTTCAAAATATTTAAGAATATCTTTCATTAGCAGTGAAAATAAGTGGAATTATGTCATATTAATGACTGATTCTTAAACTTTTTCAAGGAATGTTGTCAAGGTGGATATTTTTATGTATGATAGAAAACACCTGTTGTGAATGGGAGGAGCGCTGCTGGTGAGACACACTGATTAGTCCCAGACTACTGTAATGATCCTGACTGAGCTACTTTTGCTCTGCTGCTTCTGCTCATTCTTATACACATCCTTGTTGTCCTCAGTTGTGTAAGAAATATAAACATTATCAATTATAACACTTTTCTTTTCAAAGATAATTTGTGCCTCCAAGTGCAAGTTTTCTTCATCGACTGATGTGTTCACACAGTACTGTATACACACAGTGCTGCATTGCTCTGACTGGTCAAAGGGATTAGTGGTACAGTGAGGCCTCTAAACCAGAGCTACTGGTGGAATGGCAGTTAAGTTCAGCCACCAAGAGGTTGGAGTGCACATATACAAATCCATCCTAGAACATGTCAACATATTTAAAATGAAATCCACTCTGCTTCTTGTGTTTTGACATTTGCATCCCTGCTCATAACCACTCATCTGTTAAATGCACATTTAGTTTTGTTTTGTTTTTTTATATTGGGATGGAAACGCTACACATTTTTCCCACTTGGGTGAGGTGAAGAAGTTGGTGTGTCAATACAGGAAAGGTCCGATAAAGTCTGATGGAGACAGATTTTTCTAACTAAAAATGATAAGATCTGCTTCAATTTCTTCTTCACCTATTTCTTTTTGTTCCATTTATTCTTCTACCTCTTCTTCTTTTATTACTGGCAATGTACCGCCGCATTAGTATAATTATACCACCCATCGTTACATGCCTCCACTCCACTAAAAACCCCCAAAATGAAAAAGAAAAACATGGCAGCAGACAAAAACCACCACAGACATTCACTTCCTTGAAGGGAACGAATCACATTTTGTTTAGTTGACTTTTTTGGTGAATTTGCTTGAAATTTGGATAGAAATTTGGAACATTTGGATAGAAATATACTCAAAACGTACTCAAATGTAAACAACTTAGTTAACTGTATGTTTTGCATTTGCATGTATTGTTCACTCACATTCTCTAGGATATGGATTACAGGCCTACTGGGCACAGGCCTAGGGGAGCCTTCTCATTTCTCGGTGAAAAGTCACAGGGCTCAGTCAAAAATAGGGGCATTTCTGACTGTGAAGTTATCTGATTGCACTTTTCATATAGAGCAGGTCTAGACCATACTCTTTATAATATTATTTACAGAGACCCAACAATTCCCACCGTGAGCAAGCACTTTGCGACAGTGGCATGGAAAAACTTCTGCCTCGAGGGAAAGAGAGAGAGAGAGAGAGATGGGGGAAGGGGGGAGAGAGCAGGAGGAAAGAGAACAGTAGCACAGTAGTTCCACATAGACATTCCACATAATAGTAATGGCAATGGTAATAATAATAATAGAAATAATAATTATAACAATAATAAGACTAATGATAATAATTGTAGTAGTGATTGTCGAGCAGGAACATAGGGGAAGTAGGTGACCTGCAATAATAGATCCAGACTCTGCAGCTCCGGAGGCAGAAATACCTGCTGAAAGCGACAGAAGGAGAGAGGAGAGAGAGACGAGAAAACACAAAACTACGGGAGAGAGAATATATTGAGTTAGTAACATGCATTAATGGGTTAAGAGTGCGTACAGATGGAGAGGGAGAGAGGAGCTCAGTGCATCATGGGAAGTCTCCAGGCAGTCTAGCCCTACAGCAGCATAGTTTAACATCAGAAAATCCCACGTTTGTATGTCCTTAAGGCATGCTTGAAGTTTAGCTAACAAAGGTCCCTGGCTGAAATCAAAACCAAGTCCTCTGCCAATACCAAATTTAATCCAATATTTAGTTTGATCATATTTACTACTGCACGGTGCAGACTTAAGCTTCAGCTACAGTAATGCTGCATTAAAAGTGGTCAAGCAATTAAAATATGTTTGAAAGCCAAGTAGCTCTGCTGAAAGGAAATATAACCTAATTCACAGTTTTCCTTTAATGGATTCCTGTAATATTTTGTATGGCACCCTATAGTATTTTGTATTTGTGGAGGGGAGTGTCAGTGTGGCTATGGCAGAATGCTTCACTTCACTCACTTCACCTTTAATGGCCATGCTACCAGAGTTGGAAGAATTTATTTTTGGTAAAGCATGGAAAAAAATGCTCAGTACACAGTCTCAGTAGCACAATATATAGACAGACATAACATATGACACAATAAGTAATAATTACAATATTCCTAGACAATGGAGAGCTGCATGTATCACAATGCAAGATGCAGGAAAATGAGTTAGCCAGCCTCTCTTTATCTCAATATAATACTGAACAACATACAAAAAAGAACATTGAATAACAAAATACTGAAGTTCACTTTACAGTTTTGGGTAACTTGCAAAATGACGCTGAAAGAGACTCAAGTCGGGCATGACTGATTCCTGATTCCTATTTGTTACTAGGGGGGTTTATGTATCCGTGCCAAGGGGTCCATTGTCTCATAATCCACCCATGCTCTGGGTGATCAGTGAAAGGCAATCTGGGAAATGGAGGAAATCACTCTTAATGTAGAGAAAAGCAGGTTTATGAAAGTGGGTACACCAAATTCTCATAAAAATAACCTTTGAAATGCATAGATGATACAGATTATAGACTTGTTAGTATAAGAGCATATTTTGATTTGATTAATCAATCAAAATATCTAACAATGTAAGAGGATAACTGCACAGACACAACCAGGCCTTCACCAGGTTCAGATATTAATGTTAATAGTGTAGACCTAACCTGACCTCTGCAGGCAAGCCACACTTTAAAACATGACATTGACTCATTATCATGCTCATTCCATACAGTGAAAAATTAATGCATCACAGCAGGAAGTGTGTGTAAATGTGTGTGTGTGTGTGTGTGTGTGTGTGTGTGCGTGCGTGTGATCTGTGACCTGCTATCTGTGCATATTATGTTTGATTATCTCATTTCATGAGGACCATTACATTCAACTGCTCCCAAGAAATGTGGCACTAAAATAAAAAAAAACTTCACTCCCCCAATCACTTAAAACAAGCATCTGTGCCAAAGCTGAGAGCGATAGTAGCTGACAGCCTTCCCAAAAGTGTATCATAAAAAAATCTGTTTTCATGAGCAGCTTTTCCTCACTCTGCTTGAGCAAAATGTGTTCAATGTTCTCATGGCTCCAACAGCAGGGACTTGGGCTGATCATAAAGGTGGGAAGATTTTCCACTTAAAAATATCATTTTACAATCCGTTCCAACACGGAAGTTTAACAAGGAGGTGGTGAGTAGGTGGTGGAGGGAGAGGTCTGGAGAATAGCAGACTTTACACTTTGTAAGCAAAACATGAATTATGAAAAACAGACCTTAACTTCCCCTGCAGTGCATAATTAGAAATGGTTGTATATAAAAAAAGAGGAGTCCCTCGCATCTTACAGACCCGGCAATGGTGTGAGGAGTTTGAGGATGTGACCACTGTCAAAGCACACTGCAAGCGACAAAATCTGATCGTCTTTTGTCCAGAGCATTGACCATTTCTACAGGTCCGCCTGTATGTTCAGTAAACAAGAATATAAATGTGTGTGTGTGTGTGTGTTTGGAGTCCTCACTCCAGGAAATCAATCAAGTCAAACAAACATATGGATGTCTTGGCCAAGCCTGGCTGAAACTGCATCTCTGTGCGATATAAGGACAAAAAATAGTTCAGGCTATAAAAAAAAATAATTGGCTGCCTGCTTCATGTTAATGTGTGATGTGAATTTGATCCAGTAATTACAGGGAAAGGAAGAGCCTTGGCAAGCATCTCAGAGAAATAACACAACAGGCTCGTAACTGAAAATTTACTGTGTGTTAATGGATGCTTATGTTTTTATTTTCCCAGAAATTGTTATTCTAAGTACAATAAACTGTGTATTAAGGATTTTCCAAGCAGATGGGGAAGGTTCAACGACTTTACAAAATCTGATGGTTTTTAAAACCACCTCTATCTAATTTAGTCTCGGAATCAGTTGAATGCTTTTACTGTTTCAAACAATTGCCTACCACCTGTCTTGTCTGTCAGTTTAGTATGAGATTGCATTGCAGCCATCATTCTAGATTCAATTTTCAATTTAATTCAATTTTATTTATGTAGCGCCAATTCATAACAGAAGTTATCTCATTGCACATTTCCTATAGAGCAGCTCCGAAAATGACAGAAGGAGAGAGAAGAGAGACGAGAAAGCACAAAACTTTGGGTGATGTTGAGTTAGTAACATGCATAAATGGGATAAGAATGCACACAGATGGAGAGGGAGAGAATGAGAGAGGAGCTCAGTGCATCATGGGAAGTGTCCCGACAGTCTAGGCCTATAGCAGCATAACTAAGGGATGGTTCAGGACTCATCTGAGCCAGCCCTAACTATAAGTTTTATCAAAGAGGAAAGTCTTAAGTCTACTCTTAAATGTGGAGATGGTGTAAAATGGCGAATAAAGATAAAGCAGAATATATGACTTTTAAAGGATCATACCATAATTCTTGCATATTTTATTTCATACTTTACCGATGACTATTTTCAAGTGTTTTAGATTTTTTATTGGGTCTTTATCTACCCTCAAGGAAGCCATTGGTTCCCATTAATTTCTCAAAAAAAATCTACATGATAAGACTTATATCTGTGTTTGTGTGGCCTGTCTTCTTTCTAGGTCTCTATGGTGGAGAGGAGGTGGTGTGGCTTAGAGCCTACTTAGTGGGCGACACCTGAAGCTGCTCACTTTTCCTCCTGGATCCATCCTCTTCACTTATGTTTTACAATCTACATTTTGTCATCATAATTGTATATAAAATATAAAATTAACTACTGACTTATATAAATTTGACTAATGACTTATGCATGTTTCATAAAGAATGAGGGTGGCAATACTTTATATTTTTTAGTGTAATTAAATCCCACTAAAACTGCAGACCTAACAATGAATTGATCTAAATCTGAAAACAATTAGTCAATCAACAACTATTTTGATAGTTGATTAGTTATTCAGGTCATTTTTTTAAGCAAAAATGCCATAAATTCTCTCATTCCAGGTTCTTGATTTGATCATTTTCTTTGTCCTGTGGTAGTAAATAGAATATCTTTAGGTTTTGGGCTGTTGGTTGGATAGAACAAGACACTGGAATATGTCACAATCATAAAGAACATTTTTCACATTTAACAGCCAAAAAATAAAAATACATCCCAAAAACAATTAACCAAGAAAATAATCAAAAGAACAATCAGTAATGAAAAAATTGTTAGTTGCAGCTTTAAACTGATCCTCCTACTCAAGTGTTACCTGTGTATCTAAAGCTGTGCCACAGAGCTCCATTGTTGTCCAACAACTATTAAAAACACATCAATGAGCCACACTGTTGCACTGGATGACCTTCATTACAATGAACACACACACTGTAGTTTATTTTGACTCAATCCCACATATATGCTGCCAGAAATACTCACCAGAGCACCAAATGTGGATTAATCCACCACAGACAAATCGTCTGGCAAGTGATACAGAACTATCCGCTGCTGTACCACCAGACTACAGAGCAGCTTCTTTCCTCAGGCTGTGAGACTCCTCAACTCCACCTCATCCTCTGCACTCCACCATACATAAATGACTTGGAGTTTTCTGTTATGCTGGTTTTGCATATTACCACATATACCTTTGTATAATATATGTATATAAGTAAATGCATATATTGTTTTTATTTACATTTTTGTTCTATTCTAATTTTAAATATTTGTATAAATGTTTTGTGTGTGTAGCGTGAAGGGCGCTACAACTTCAGTTTCATTGTGTAGCCTTGTGTTGTAGAATGACAATTTAACATTGAAAATAGTCCTCAACAAATGCACTATTTCCTCCTGTTGCTAAAAACTAAAGTGACTAGCTGTTTAAGGAAATTATTGAGCATTAAAAAAAGAGAAACATTTATGATTTGTTTTTTAAGATTTATACCTTCAGTAGGAACCAGTGGGCTGACTAACACATTGTTGGTTTAGGTCTTTTCATGGGATCTGATGACAATTTAAGAAATTAGAGCAGGTCTAGACTGTACTCTTTATAATATTTCGCACTCTTTATAAATCACCCATATTACCATGTATCAATGGTGTAAATTTTATTAAATTAAAAGCAACCTAATGGCCATTGTAATACATTAACCAACTGAAGTCAGTCTCAAACTGATTTTCATACCTTTGGAAAATTAATTAAAATGAAGTGGCTTCTCATAAAGTTGGACTAAACATTCAAAAATCTAATACAATCTGATATGCTTTTGAAAATGATCTGCAGTCATGTAAAATACATGTAATTTATGCAAAAACACAATTATGGAGCTTTGAACCTGCATAGTAAAAAAAAAAAAATAAATAACATCCAAAAGTCTTTAGGACTAATGAGATAATAGTTATAACACTTGTCATCATTAGTCATTTTACATTACTATGGGTTAGGATTGCATAAATTGACCCTCCTAACTACCTGTCTTTTTTTTCCTAACAGTCTTCTCTGTAGGATCTGATTTATTCACTGTGGAACAGGAGCCACATTCATATTTGCATTTCAGGCATTTAGCTGGCACACTTCTGCAGAGTGACGCACAACCACTTACAGCTACTTGCAGAATAGAAGAAGAGGATTACAGTCCTGGATCACCAACATTACAAGCAACCAACAGTAGCAAAGGTCAACGTCTCTTACACACATACAGCTCTCCAGCCTGTCCTGATTCACGGCCTGTTCTCCCAGCCCAGTTTTCCCAGAAGAGCGGGTGCCAGGCAGGCTTGGTGCCGAGGGCTTTTAGGTCTCATGTTAGGTGTCTGAGCCAGAATCTACAAAGGATGCCAAATGCGTTGGCCAGATGTACCCACACACTCGTATAAAGTGGTGTGATGAAGGCTTTAATAGAGAGGCCTTAACAACACATGACAGGGAATACACTGTAGAAACACTGGGCCCTGTAAAGTTTAATATGCAGGAACTGTGCCAAATTTCAGCATAAGAGAAGCCCACTAAATACTCAAGACAAAGGGGGGGGCAAATGCTGCAGACATCCCTGAAACATGTTATCAATCATAGCCAGCTGTCCAATTAACACATCATCCATTTATAAGACATACAGTTCAAGTAGTTGACTGGTTAGTAAGTTAGCTATATCGTGATTGAGTTTGTGCTGCTCTCTGCTTTAACGTTTTGAAAATGGGGTTGAGACGGATGTGATCAGCTCAAAACTAAGGCTCCAGTCTGATGTTGGAAGAAGCTCCACATGGATAGCTTATTCTTTTGAGTTATACTCTTAAATTAATAAAATCAAAGGCTAACAGAAGTTGAGTTACACATAAAAACCTAAAGACAAATATCACAGCTGAAATAGTACAACAAAATCGGAGAATTAAATGTGGACTCTTAAATATCAGATCTCTGTCATCTAAAGTTGTACTAGTGAACGATTTAAAATCAGATTATCATATTGACTTACTTTGTCTTACTGAAACCTGGCTGGGTCATGAAAAATATGTTTGCCTAAATGAATCCACTATAACTCATTTGAAAGCCTTGTTTTTAGTCTTTCACATCCAACCTGGAAAACACTACAGCCAATTCTGTTTATTTTTGTTATAGTGTACCGCGTTCCTGGTCCTTATTCTGAATTTTTATCTGAATTCTCAGAGTTTTTATCAAGTTTAATCCTTTAAACAGATAAAGTAATTATTGTAGGTGATTTTAATATTCATGTGGACGTCGATAATGATAGCCTTAGTGCTGTGTTTATCTCATTATTAGATTCGACTGGCTTCTATCAGAGTATACATAAACCCACTCACTGTTTTAACCACATCTTCGATCGTGTTCTGCCATTGAAATTGAACATTTAACAGTCTTTCCACAGTTATTTAATAACTTTTGAACTGCTATTACTGAACTACACAACATTAGGCAAACATTCCTACACTAGATGTCTATCTGATAGTGCTGTAACTAAATTAATAAGACTAATAATAATATTTGTAGTAGTGATTGTCGAGCAGGAATGGGGGCAGTAGGTGGCAGAAATACCTTCAAGAAGTGACAGAAGGTGAGAGGAGAGAGATGAGAAAGCACAAAACTACGGGAGAGAGAAGATGTTAAGTTAGTAACATGCATTAATGGGATAAGAATGCGTATAGATGGAGAGGGAGAGGAGGAGAGAGGAGCTCAGTGCATCATGGGAAGTCTCCTGGCAGTCTAGGCCTATAGCAGCATAACTAAGTCTACTCTTAAATGTGGAGATGGTGTCTGCCTCTCGAACCCAGACTGGGAGCTTGATAGCTGAAGGCTCTGGCTCCCATTCTACTTTTGGAAACTAGGAGCCACAAGTAACCCTGCATTCTGGGAGCGCAGTGTTCTAGTGGGGTAATAGTGAACTACTAAGATATGATGGTGCCTGACGAGTAAGAGCTTTGTAGGTGTGGAGAAGTATCTTAAATTCTGTTCTGGATTTTACAGGGAGCCAGTGCAGAGAAGCTATTATTGGAGAAATATGATCTTGTTTCTTGTCAGTACATGTGCTGCAGCATT
Source organism: Siniperca chuatsi (assembly GCF_020085105.1). Classification (NCBI taxonomy): domain Eukaryota; kingdom Metazoa; phylum Chordata; class Actinopteri; order Centrarchiformes; family Sinipercidae; genus Siniperca; species Siniperca chuatsi. The sequence continues at coordinate 6,134,763 of NC_058046.1, forward strand.
CTGGATCAACTGGAGTGTCTCAAGGGACTTATTTGGGCAACCTGATAATAAGGAATTGCAATAATCCAGCCTAGCCTTCTGTCAATTTCAGGTATTTCTGCCTCCAGAGCTGCAGAGACTGGATCTGTGGTTGTGGGCCACCTGCTGCTCCTGTGTTCCTGCTGGACAACTGCTACTACAGTTGTTGTTATTGGTTCTGTTACTAATACTGTCATTATTATTCCTATTGCTGTCATTCCTATTATTATTCATTTATTAATATTAATGTTACCACTACCATTACATTATTACTATTTTAAAAATTCTAGGTGGTATTTGCATTGTACCTCCCTCTCCCCCACCCCCATCCCCCCTCCCCCAAAACGAATGGCCGCCCACCACTGAGTTTGGTTCTGTCCAAGGTTTCTGCCTCTTAAAGGAAGTTTTTTCTTGCCACTGTTGCCAAATGCTTGTTCATGGTGGGATTTGTTGGGTCTCGGTAAATAATATTATAAAGAGTACGGTCTAGACCTGCTCTATAGGAAAAGTGCAATGAGATAAGTTCTGTTATGAATTGGCGCTATATAAATAAAATTTATTTTATCACATATGTTTGGTAAAACTGGCCTTTTCAGCCAGCTTTCTACCCAACCACTGCCACAAAAACATAAAATCAGGATTTCACACTAACAAAGTCATGGCAGGAACACAATATGGAATATTTTTGGTGTCAAAAATGAAAATAAGTTCCGGAATCTCATTACTATTTAACATAGGAATTACATTGCAAAATCTAAATTCATCTTGGCCCAACATATTCTAACGGCCTCTAATGAATACAAATTCACATTTTTTATATCACAGACTGATTAGAGATGGCCCACTTTTTTGTGTCTTACTAAGCATTTGTAATTTCATCAAATTGGCACAACAATGCTACTACACCTATTTTAGCTCAGTTAGGGACTTTACAAAAATTATTTGGAGGGAGGGGGGATAAGAAAAGGGGGAGTGTATTTTATTTCAGCCTTCCCTTGCATTGTTGTTAATAGTTGCATAAATAGAACATACATAGTAACAGAAGTTACAGCTTTCGTTTGTACTGTGTTTGATAAGGGTGCATTTTGCCATACAGATGACAACAGTTCTGTTGATGTATCATGGTTTTATTATGCCCATCATAATCATGTAGTAGCTAAAAGAACCATATATATTGAGAAACACATAAAACATGACGATATTTAAAGTCACTGCAGTCACTAAAAAGTACAGTATGTCTTCGAAGACCACGTAATCTTTTCATAGTGACACACTACAGTTCTGCTTTCTTTGATGATGCAGTAAAAAGGGAAGGTGAGAGTGGCTGTTGTAGTATCATATAAACCTATAATATAATTCAAGTTCAGCATTACATGTCGCTAACTTGTTCAACTATTTAGTAATGTGAAATGTAACATAACGCCTGTTGCCATTTACAGTCTGATTGTTTTGAACATCATATGATCAGTTCATTAAAGCACATGCTCACACCCCTAAGAAGCTTTTTACTCAAAAAAAGAGTGGCTGGAATATTCACCATTTTTGTTGTGTGCCATTAGAGTGGAGATTGTTGTGCTTTAAAAAAAATAAAATTAAATATATGATTCAGCCCCCCTCCCACCCCAATCATTTTTGTACAGTCCCTTGGTTGGGGTTGAGGTTAGAATTACTTATTTTGGTTTAGGTTTAGGTTAATTTGGTCATGGTTTTGCTTACTTTACAGAACATAAACACCCTGGTTAAGTCCACCTGGTCAGCTTCATTTTCACATACCGGACAAAAAACAGTAATGTTCATACAAAAGGCGTAATGAAACGGTTCCTGTATATTCAGGCTGATTGGTTCTTTTCTTTTCAGATCAGTTGAGGGTGCTGGATGAGCCACCGTTCCATTTTCATCTTTTTGAGGTGAAGTTATGCTGTCTACCCTGGTAGACAGTGTCTGATGAACGATGGACAAGACTACAGCTTAGGCCTGATTCCTCAAAGGAACCAGATTCAGTAGTAGTAGTAGAGGAGAGGTGATGGGGGGTGGAGAACTTGAATGTAATATATAATGAAAATGAGCTGGGTTCTGATTCCTGTTCCACTGGTCATTATGTGGCCATTTAGGCCGGCTTTAGCCCCTCGCCTCTCACCCTGAGGGCCTCTCCATCTCAGGGTTAGCAGCTAATTAGCATGAGGAGACTCAGCTAACGCAGAGACAGCTCTCCCTCTGATCACATTCACTCAATGGCTGAGGACGCATGGAGAGATGAAATTAGAGTGATTAATTAGGCTTTGACACTCCGCCAAAGGTTCTCAATTTAGCGCTGTCACATCAATAAAAAAGGCATCTCCTCAGCCGCACGCCAAGGCGACCTAAAGGAAAACGACGTGGGGGTATTACCAACAATTAAAACCAATTAGTCAGAGCAACCCTCCAATGGAAAGACATGCATAAACACATGACAGAGCACTTACAAAGTTATACCAAAGTAGCCTACAAAAGCAACCATATCTCTCTACTTTACAGTGGAACAAAAGAATACGTTACTGATGTAACTGCACTGTAGTTATTTTTTGCTCACATTGTTTAATGTGTTTTTCAGTCATTTTTGGTTGGTTCTAATCCAGATCTTGCACTGTTGTTGTTACATAGTTACAGGCTATTAACTAATTTAGTGATCTTTGATAAACCATTATAGCATTGTGTCAGCAATGCAATAGAAGGACAGGTTTAACAAGTTTAACAAAGCTGCACTGATTGACAGGAATATAGAGGAATACTGTAGCACAAGGCAGTCTCTAAAATAATTCTGTGTTGTACATTCAAAATAATTGATATTGTCATCTTGTAAATAACAATGTTACATTGACTGACTGTTATAGTTGTTGTCGCTCGCATTCTGTTTGGCTAAATGTTCATGTTCTTGGTCAAAAGTTATTGCAACACTTAAATCTTAAGCTATAAACTAACAAAGCAGTCAGTGCTAATAATCAGGGAAAGATGAATGTAAGGAGTCTGTCCAATGCACAAATATAACTGTAATTCTCATTAGCTGAAACAACTTACATTTCCTGACATGCAACGTATAATTGTGGTTGTATGGATAATGAGTGTCCTTTCTCAGACAAAAACAACATGGTCATTGGTTGTAAAAATATATGTTTATGTTCAGAAGCAAGTAGTGTGACATTATTATATTCTTGCAAAAACTCTTAGGGAGGAGGTTAAGTTGATTGGTTGGGTGTAGAGCAACCTTTTTCAAAATGGCATTTTTGCAACAAAATTACACACACATGCACCATTTGAATTACTCTTTACAGCACCAACAACACACTGAAAAACAAATAAAATTACAGTGCAATGGTAAACACATTCAGTCAAAACTACAATCTACAGGCAAGGCAAATGTCCCCACAGAGGTTCTTTTTTACACACTGTACTGTCATACTGTACCCAGTAACATCAAAACTATAATACATGTACTTCACAACACTATACCTATTTTTTGTTCACTGAGGAGCATAGACCTAATATTGTATTCTACATTGTATTGTACTGTGATGCAGAATGATGTTCAACAATAAGTCTAGTGCAGAGAGTTGAAGACATACCTGTTCTCCAGTCTAAATGTCCGTATTACTGTAGCGACTCAGGTTGGGCTGGACTCTTTGCCCAGCCTCCCTCATCATCGTGTCTAATGTAAGAAACAGTGTGTAGTGTTTTGCTACAAGTGTGTTGCAGAATTGCAAACAAAGTGCACAGCAGAAAATGTGTTTGTACATTTGGTGCCTTTGTTTAAGGCCTGGTTACAAAAGTTAAAGTTTTGATGCTTTTGGCTAAGCATTCACTTTCAGTGTGTAAGCAAAAATTGTAATAGGATAGTGGCAAGGGCATATCACATTTCCATTAGGATTTTAGGCATCACACCAAACAGGAGAAAAGCTATTACCTGGTCCTCTTTGGATTTGCTTTGGCAGTGGGATTGGCTATGACTAAAACTATCTATAGCCAGTGTCTTCAGTCAAACACCCACATTTTTCATTTTGCACCTTAATCATATTTATTTAATGGCCTTGCAGCTTAAAACAAAACCTAACTGTTCCACAGATCTTACCCGTCCTCACCTTGACTGACAAGGAGGGGAGCTCATTTAATCCAATCCAGCCATTACCATGTCAACGGGAAAGGACTGCCTTGAACAACCAGAGAAGAAACACTGCTTCATTATCCTCCTTCCCAGGTGACAAATCCACCTTGAATGGAGCAGAATGTAAAAGTTTCCCTGGGACACGCTGGGCTTCTGCTCTATTTAGATATACAATGAAGTGCTGTCAGGGCGATGTGCAGCAGGTTTGGGGATCTGCACTTACCATGGGGGTGCACAGAGCCAGGTAGGCAACTGCCAGGCTCTCCCTGCGGGTGCCAGTGTGAGTGCAGCACAGGCAGCTGTCAGCAGAGAGGTGGCATTTCCTGGTCTGACGCTGACAGAGGCTTTCTGCAGGCAGTAGGAGCACAGCTAGACTGACACCCTGTTTATTCACAGATGACATCCGGGCCGGGATGGGTGTCACTGGCATTTTGATTCACCTAGCAATGTGAAAACTTCCCTGAAACACTGTGTGATGAAGTCTTTGTAGTAGAGTACACATAACCAGAATAATTGAGGAGCTCCAGCGTGTGTGGGCCCCATCATCGCCACTACCCAGCAGTGCGAAGAGCTAGCATGGAACTAACACACATGCAGACACACACATGCAGAGCTGAGAGATAGAAAACACATTTTCTCACATAGTTCCACCCACACATTCAGTGTAAAATCTGTCCCAGATTTGCGTCCCCCCAAAAAAACAAGTGGAAACCAAAATGTTCTCTATATATGTTGTAGATATCATGAATGTACCATACCCTGGAAATAAAATACCCACATACTCGTATGGCCTGTCTAATGCCTGTCAGCGTCAGACAAAATTATCATGGCAGCCAATGAGAATGCGCTTGATTTAAGTTTAGGCAGATAAATATTGTGCAGGGTAAAACCATAGACCTTCCCATTTATGTGGAGAAAATAGTTGACGTGAGTTTACCTTACCACTGAGGTAACCTATAACTTGATGTAGCTTTACCTCATGAAATTAGTGTAGGCTTCAATAGTTAACTGTGGTATGTTACAACTTCTGTCTCGTTTTTGTGGCTTTTGTCCATCATTTCTATTGATTACGAAAGCATTGTATTCACCAAATTAACTGTTCTGATCTGGGAACACGATGACATCGCTACAATGAAATCCAACAGTGCAAAAAACACAAGCAGTCAGACAGGTTTTAAACAAACAGTTTACCCAGATTATCTAAACCACTTTATTTGGAGGTAAAATTGCACCTCAAGCCTACTAAGTACCCTCTCAGTATCAGTCATGCTAATAAGAGGAGAGGAGGGGCCAAATCATTAGAATGTAGCACATTCTACCAAAAGTCGCCAAAAGTATCACAAGCTGCCCAAAACTATTTTTACACTCTCAACTAAAAAAGTAGCAAATTTGTTTAAAAAAAATTCTACAAAATAAAAGAGACATTTAAAAAATCACAATGAAAAACTAATTGAGGGAAAACAGCAAAACACCTCCAGTAGTACAATTACTGTATCACATTTTTGTCATCGAAATACCTTGATTAACTGAAACATATCTGAAAAATCATTGTTAACATCCCCAACACATTAAGATCAGGATAGCTGTCTCACTGTGACACTACTGGAGATGTGAATAAGTCTATAAAAACATAGGTGATGAACAGGTCAAAGGTCACTTTAAAGAGCTGAGCTTCATTCACTGTCTGTTTCATCTCACAAGTTATCTCCAGTGAGAGATGAGAGGTTTATCTTTGCGATGGGGATATTTGTGAACTTGGTTTCTGCAGCAGGACAATGATCCAAAACACACCAGCAAGTCCATCTCTGAATGGCTGAAGAAGAACACAATGAAGACTTTGGAGTGGCCTAGTCAAAGTCCTGACCTGAATCCTATTGAGATGCTGTGGCATGACCTTAAAAAGGCAGTTCATGCTCGAAACCCCTCCAATGTGGCTGAATGACAACAATTCTGCAAAGATGAGTGGGCCAAAATTCCTCCACAGCGCTGTAAAAGACTCATTGCAAGTTAAGGAGGCACCAGTATTTTGTTGTGTTGTTATTTAGGTAATGTTTTATGTGTTTTCAAGGTACATTTCATTTGATTTGTTAATTCAACAATATATTTGCATGCAAGTTATGTTAATGTTATGCACGTTTTATAGCATATGTGATTGAGGTTAGTAACAGACTAATGTTAGTAAATTAGATAAACTGTGATATACCCTAACTAAATTGACTTGACCTGTTAGCTAACGTTATGTAACATACAGTTTTTGATATGGTGACCACCAGGCGTTAGGTATAGCCACAGCAAGGCACCAGACAAATGGGATTACAGCCCAGGTGTGATTTTATCACAACAGAGATTGCTTCATTCATAACTATGATGCATTATTTTCTGATGATCAGGTTCGTTGTTTTTCTAAAAGTTTCTGATAGCCATGATGCATGCCTGTGTTGTTTAATAGCTAAGGGTTAGTTTATAGCCTACTAATGCATAATTAATGATCAGAGAAGGTTTCTAAATGTCTCATTTGAATACGTGATATTCCCATAACAGCCATTATTAGCCCTGTCAATCATCATAAAGCAGATCTAAGTAAAAGCAAGAGAGAAGGAATGAAGAATAAGCTACAGATTTAGTTAACAATATGTATTAATCCTAAACTCAATATTTTCAAGGGACACTTCACTTGCAACATTTTTTTTCATTTTCCATGGTGAGCATTTTAATTTGACTCACCATGAGCCCTGGTAAGTATGCCTATCATCTTAGGATACTATTTAGAGACCAACAGCAAATAAACAAATGCGCACATTTGGAAAAATCAGTCAGTAATGTATTCTCTGAAGTGTGTTCTTTCATTTGGTAGAGGAATCTCTTCATCAAACGACGTAGATTTGTTGAGTTTTAGTGTGCTTTTCCATGCATCTCCCATATAGGCTTCAATAGAACTGGCACCAAGCAGAGCATTGGAACATTGGTATGAAGATGTAATGACCCTTCCTTCTTTTTTAGTGTCCTTGTATACGCCCAGGAAATAATTCTGCAGCGCATTTTTTTAATTTGCGTCTGATGTAATGTAAACAGCAGATAGAGACAGTGATGATAATTTGTGAGAGCATGTACATCCACTTTGCCTGCATTTGAGCACAAAGCATAATCAATGTAAACACAGAGTCACAGAGTCTTGTGCTCTGTCTGCTCGGAACACGGTCTGCTTGTCGATTCTTGGATGTTGATGGAGCAGGTCTCTGTAAAGATCTGGGCACAACAGTATCTGATTCCCGTTGCTTGGCCAACCTGAGTCCCATTTCGTCCAGACTGGACATTAGCCAGGAGCAGCCTTAAGTCCAAGCTGGGCCAGCATGGCTCCTATCCTGGCTGTCTTTCCTCTCCTCCTAGGCCATCACAGCAGCTGCCACGGTGCCTGCCTGGTCCGGTTGATCAGGCTCAAGGTCGGCTGCTCTTTAATCCAAACCCTGGCTTCCTTTTCCGCTGACAACAATGATGTATTACTATCATAGGTAATACGTGTTTCAGCAATAAAGCTGAAAACTGAAAAAGAATAGCAGATGAAAAGCAAGAATGTAGCGGCATTTGAAGGACCTACAGGCACACGCAGCCATTGCCATAGTCAAAATCTTCTGTCCAGTTGATTTGAGCAATTTTTGCTAAGCCCTTTAAATCAAATCAAATCAGACATCATTCAGTGATGTTTCAGCAATAAAACGGGGAAAAAAATAGATTAAAACAAAAATGTAAAAGTAAAAGTTTGAAGGAGCTACAGTCATGACTACAGTCATTGAAAAATTTTATTGAGAGTCACTGTACAAAATCAAAATTAAATATGATACAAAAGTCTATGGATTATTTCGTAACTCAGCATTTCTCTTCAAACGGTAAACACATTTTTTTTTTAATTTCAACTTGCATCCAAAACTGAGCAGACCCATGTTCTAAATGCTGTTTCAAAGCCATCTTCATAATTCCAGGTATATACTTTCAGTGGAGAAATACATTATTATTATTATTATTAGTAGTATAAATTTTTATTTTTTTTGCCCAAAACAGTCAAAGTTATAACGAGGAGCTGAGCAAATTTTTTTTTGTCACAGCGGCAGCAATACACTGCCGTAAGAAACAATACTGAGAACAAGTCCTTATTGTACCTCAATGGCACAACGGCCCTGTCAACCAGCACTTAGACTTTCAGAGACTTCCTTTGAACTGATCGACTTCTGCATATTTTTAAGTAGATGGCCTGGAAAAATTTACAAATATCAGACAAAATATGTTTTTAAAAAAACGTGACGTGATACAACTGCAACTGTCCAGATTTTTCACTGTTTGTTTGATTATCACCTGTCGGCTTTGGATGGGCGAATATACAACTGTTTCATTTTGATTTAAATGTGGTATAAAAGAACATTTTTGTACATTTGATTCCATACAGTGTTAAACAGACACACTTAATGATCAGTAGAATTTTTTAAAATTTCATTGTGGTTTTAAAGCTGCACTGTAGGCAATGTTGCACATTTGAAGCTCCACATAGCAACTGCTGGAATGATCTGATGGTAAGTTTCAAAACATTCAAATCCTTCAAGGCGACATTTGTAAACTTCTGAAGTGCTGCTGAAGGGACAAGAGAGGAAAGAGATTTCATTTGAAAAAGATTCCAAGTTGATAAGTCTAGCTCTTTCTAGATGGAGCGCTCCCAGACAATTTTCACTTGCTCTGAAGTTTTGATATGTCACTGCCTGGGTGAAGATTCTCGTCGCAATTAATGTAGCTGGGATTCTCCTCTTTCCTGCGATTATGTTAAACTCTTAACTTGTGCATTCCTAATTGTGAAAATCAATCCACTCGACAAAATTAGATCTAAATTAACAATCTGGCATATGTTCTGCCAGATAAGAAGACAAGGGTGAGCATACGCTGTGCACAGAGAATGCAAAAAAAGAAATTAAGTATGAACAACGTTGTGTGTTTCCTCACAGACACACAGCAATGCACAAAAACACATGCAGGATGAACATGGCTATAAATAAAGTCAGCTCATAGAGCCTAGGTGCAGTGGCATATGATTGGAGGGAACGTGCACATAAGAAAGGTTACAACCAGCCAGCGGCCCATTTGTCTTGTTTGGATACAAACTACTTGATTCCCCAAATGAGTGGTGAGGAATCCCGTGACATCAGCACTTAATCACAGCCTGTTCACCATTATAAATCAGTTGAACTACTGACACCTGAACTTTATTCTGTGCACACTGTAAAGGCCACAGGCGCAGGCTCATGCTATTAACAGCAGGCTGATCCATTGTGTGTGCATTCAGGTCAGAAAGCAGGGCACGGGATACACCCCGCATGCGTCGCCTAAACTTTGTGACTGCAGAAACAATAACATGACAAGAGAGAAAACACCATAAAGTATGAATGATATCAGCATAGAGGATGGTTTATGTTTTTGTATAAAAAGGTTCAAAATTGGGAGTAAGTTGTAAAAATAAGGAAACACAGCTATATCATGTGCAACTGTTGTTGGGTGTACAGTTTGTCATCCATCTCCAAATATTGGGTTTATAGTATTTCATTTGTAACTAGAATACAACAACTAATAAAAAAGTGCAAAAAACCCACATTAATGTAATAATGTATTAGGAATTAGTAAAATGCATGTGTCATTTGGATGGCTTTGGATGGTTGACAATAATACACACAAAAATATAAAATATTGCCAAACTAAGTAATTTGAGAGCAAATATATCCACTAAATTGTGTACACGAGTAAAAAAACATTTATTTTCGACACCTGTTGGTCTCGGTAGCATTCTACTTTTCGTTTGTTGACATCCCTTTTTTGTCTTTTGACAACCCCTCTTGAATAGAATATGTCTGTGTTTGTGTATGCAATACAGAGGGGCTTTTGAAAGGGTTTGTTGAGAACTAAGGATGGCCACGCTTTCTCAACCCATAGAGGGACAGCGTATCGCAGAACCACAGCTTTAATTTCATTCATTGTGCTATGACAAGGCTCACTAGGCCTTTCGTTTAGGACAGACTTTATTACAACAAGACTGTTCAATAGGTGACTGACAGTTCTCTCCTTCATATCAACATGAACCCCATCTTATAGGATGATCACGAACCTGTGTGTCAGAGCCTACAACTACACAGAGTGTTCAAAACACCTATTGTAAAAGCGTTCTTGAAGAAGCAAAGTGGTGAATCACTATTATTTGGAGACAGACAGTGTTAGAAAAAAAAACATTCAATTGCAGATTATTAATCAGCAAAGTTATACATGGCTTTAAGGATATTGTGTACACATATGTTAGAGATAGTATGTTCTTAACATTTGTGCTTGTTTGATTGAACATGTGGAGATTATGTGTATGTGTCTTTGTCTCATTTACGTAAAGAGCATCACACCACGTCTCTTGATGCATCAATGACATAGTCAGTGAGTGTGTGCTCTGCAACAGCTTGTTGGGCTGAGTTGTAAAGCCTGGTCCCTGGCTCGTCCTGCCTTTATGTGGCCCAGACAATAGGCAGACCTCCCAGCAATGCAGCTGGGCCTGGCCCTCAATACAACAGCACTCGTCCATACACTGTAAAACTTCACTGCAGTCAAATTTACTCATCAGCTACTGTATGTGTGTTTTGGTCAGCAACCAATCTTTAATCTAATAATATAGTATTGTTGTTCCATACAAAGATGAAAGTGCAGATCTCCTAGCTGTTGTGTTTCAGTGGTTCCTCTTGGAAACAAGACTAACAGTTTATTTCACTCCCTCCGGGAAATAAACGACGCCATGGTTCTGGATACTGATGGATTTATTGCCTTTCTCACTCTTTTCTCCGCTATCACGTTCACCGTCAATGAAATCCACCGTCAAACTACAGTATGACAATGTAAAACATAAACACATTCACATATATTGCAAAAAAACTCAAACACACAAACACAAACATACTTCACATACCTCGCTAGCTGCATATAACCAAGAGGGAATGAGTTCTTGAAATACCCCGATCAAAATACAAAAATGAAAAACATCTTTTCTTCTTTGCAACTTTTTTATAACTTTATATCCACATGCAGAGATATTAACTTCTCACCAAAAGTCAATTTTTTCCTGTTGCACCTTTCAAAAACATGTGTGTAACGCATATGTACTTTAGTTCCTACTTAACATAAGCACTTAATATGCATGAATTAATTTAAACAAACATAACAAAAACATGTTAAAAAGAAATAATATGTATGAAAATTATAGAACATATTAATTGAAAGAAATATGTACGGCAGTTATAGTTTAGAAGCTCTGCTATGGCCCCTAGAGGCTGAAATGCATTACACAACACACGACATTTCAGAAAACACAACAACATTTCAGATTACGGAAAAGGTGGGACAACACAACACTTCTTGTTTGTGATTGGACAGAACCAGTAAGCGATTTGTTAATTTTTACCGCTGATCAATGAGGGCTTCCTTCTGCCTTATTTATTTATTTATTTTTTAGGGGCATTTACTAAACTCTGAAACAATGTATAATTATTGTGTTATATTGTCAAATAAATACTCAATTTTATTTGAAAAAATAACAAGTGAGAACAGTAAAAAAAAAACGTATCTTTCCCCCTGTCTGCTGTAGAGAATATTGATAAATTATTGAGAATTATTAAATTTTGACGGAGCGTTTCTATTTTAACTGGCACAGCTTTATTAGCCTTTACGGGACTGGTTTAGCGGGAAACTCACAGATCAGTTGCATGCGTAATAAATTATGTCACGTGATGTTATTCAGCCAATCAAATCTGTGCATTCCGATGAGCATTGCGACTCAAGTCAGTGAGTTAGTGAGAGACACACACACAGGGCAAAGTATCCTCATACAACAGTTCGTAGATATCTTATGAAAGGTAATGCACCATTTTTCATGCATAATCCTACAAATGTCTAGCAACCAGCAACACCTTCGTTGTCATGGTAACAATAAACACATGGTTAACGTTGTTGTCGTAGTTTGGTTAGGTTTAGGCACCAAAACTACTTGGTTAGGTTTAGGAAAGGCTCAACTTACGTAGGTTACAAAACATACATACGTAACATAAAATAAGTAAGCGTAAAATAACTCAATAATGACTTTTGGTTTCACACAGGACATGAACCCCCAGTTTCCCGGTTGAAAGGCCTGTGTTTGACCCATCCATCCACCTCCCTACATGGACTTTGATGCTCTTTATACTTTCTGATCTGACTTCCTCCTTTGATCCCGTCATAATTACTAAGGCCACTAGAGGTCGCTGCATAATGATAAATTTAACTGCCTTGTGGCTCCCTATTATGTGGGTTTATACGAATTATAGTGCATTACTTTCCTAGCTATAACTACGAAAAGTGAATGTGAACAGCCTCCACTGGGACACAAACAAGTCGGAGAAATAATTTCAAATGTCTTGCTCTAAAAGAGAAAAGTAGACAGCGGAAACAGAGCTATTAATCCAGAATGGACAGACTCTTACATGTTCAATTTTCCCACAGGCAGTTCAAAACCAGTATGTCTCACGTGTTCTGAGACCAGGGCAATTATTAAAAGCAACAATATGAAGCGACACTACGAAACAGAGCACAGAGCATTTTTGACCAGGTTAACAGGGGGGATGGATTTTGGTCATAGGCTAGGATAGGCTACACAAACAGGAAATGACATTGAACTGTCGCCAGGGACTTAGGTTCTGTCCAATTACAAACAAGAAATGTTGTCCGTCCTTTTCCATAATCTGAAATGTCGTTGTGTTTTGTTAAATGCTGTGTTTTGTGAATTATAATTTTTTTCTGAAATGTCGTGTTTGTGAAATGTTGTTGTGTTTTGTGAAATGTGTGAAATGTTGTGTTTTCTGAAATGTTGTTGTGTTTCGTTGTGTCACCGTTGGTTTGGCCTCAGTGACACTGGAGAAAAGGTCAGGTGATCAGCTCAAGTATTATTTATTTATCTGGAAAACTTAAAAACCACAGCACATTTTATGGAAATGGAGCCAATAGACACTTTGTCCTGGACTAAAGTGGTCGTCAGGGGGAAATTTTGGCCTGATGGTGGCAGTAGTACATTGTTATTGTTAAGCTTTGTTGTTAGAAAGTTAAGTCTCTAAGAAGCTCAGACAAATTCCAAAGCAACCCCTGTATGTCATGTGCCAATATGCTAATACTGATGTATGGGGTCACATTAGGGAAAAACATGGTGGTCTTACTATAACAATGCAGTCCTCTATACGATATATATGAATTTCTCTGGTTGCCAGAAATAAAGAAAGTCAGTCACTAAACTATGTCTGACATGCATAGATGAGTTTTGATTTGGGCCAAAAGGGGTGTATCTAAAGGGGACACAGTGCACTTTAAACTTATGGTTCCCAATCACTTGAAACTGGACTTAGTCTATCGTTTTGCATAAAATCAAAGTACTGATCCAGATTAGACGTAACAGATTAGCACTCTCGACTACACACTGTGACTTTAGGCTGCAGCGCAAACCATCACCACAACCATCTCATTAGATATAGTGAGTTTAAATTAACAGTAGTATCAACACATTGTGCTTTAGGAACCTATCGCAGCATTGTTGTGACTAAAATTTCCTTTCATAACTCTTCAATAAAATCCCTGTCATTTAAAAAGTTTCCAGTAGCAAATATGTATATATGTTTTATTTTAAGGTGGGGTCACTAATATTTTCAGACCTAAAATTAGTATCCTGATCCACAACAGGCTAGGTACCTCTGGTCTAAAGAAACACTTACTATTAGTTAGCTATCCACATGTTACCTGCTGTAAGTACAACTTTAATCTCAAAATTCTGTTTAAAGCCACTATATGTAGGTTTTGGGCGCAGTTTTTGGTACTACCAATGGTAGGTGGGAAATACACAAATACACATAGTGTCTTTAATGCTTCACCACACAGGTTTTTTTATGGATTAATGTCCTGTGAAGCTTGAGTGTACTTTGAGGGTAAATAAAACCCTTTGTTAAAAGTTCCACCTGTGACTCCTCATGCCTGCCAGCTCGGTCCCTCTTGTATGGTGGCAAGAGTGGGATCGGTGGGATTAGGGAACAGGTGTTTGTTTTCTTTTCTCTTTTTCTTTTCTCTTTTTCCTTCGCGCCATTTTTGTGAGCCATGCAGCATGGAGGGAGATGTACAAGTGGACCCCACTGGACCAGCAGACCAAGCAGACAGTGAAGAGGAGATGGAAGCTGGAGGATCTGGAGGAGCCAGAGGCACAGAGGATGAAGATATCAGAGAACCAACATTGAGAGACCAGGCTGGTATTCTTCAGGCCTTCATGGGGCAGCAGGAGGTCCAGGAGGTGCAACTGAAAGGATAATACACGCCAGGAGCATTATTTTAAGACACTGCAACATCAGTTGCAGCTTTTGCAGCTGGAGGTGCAGGCTCACATTTCTCCTGTTCCAGAGCTCCACTCCAACCTCTGAACACCTTGGAACAGACATTGTTGGCCCCAGGGAAGAACGCCAACGGAAGAATCATCATGTGGTTCCTTGTCCTTCTGCATATTACATTCACAATGCACACACATCAGCAAACAGATAAATGATGACAAGTAGCTTTTGTTTCATACATCAAACTCATAGTTTATTTTGTATTGTTCAATTTCAATTCAATTCCATTCAATTTATTTATATAGCGCCAATTCATAACAGAAGTTATCTCATTGCACTTTTCCTATAGAGCAGGTCTAGACCGTACTCTTTATAATATTAATTACAGAGACCCAACAAATCCCACCATGAGCAAGCATTTGGTGACAGTGGCAAGGAAAAACTTTCTTTAAAAGGCAGAAACCTTGGACAGAACCAGACTTAATGGTGGGTTGCCATCCACCACTACTGTGTTAGGTTTTGAGAGAGAGAGAGGGAGGGAGAGAGAGGGGGGTTTTGGGGGAGTGTGGTGGGGGAAGGAGCGGCACAATGCAAATGTTTTAACAGTAGAAAAGTAATTGTAGTGTTAATATTAATAAATTAGTAATAATAGGAATGACAGCTATAGGAAAAATAATGTCAGTATTAGTAACAAAGCCAATAACAACAACTGTAGTAGCAGTTGTCGAGCAGGAACACGGGGGCAGCAGGTGGCCCACAACCACAGATCCAGTCTCCGCAGCTCTGGAGGCAGAAATACCTGCTGAAAGCAACAGAAGGAGAGAGGAGAGATGAGAGAAAAATTATTGTTGGCAGTACATTCG
Organism: Siniperca chuatsi; assembly: GCF_020085105.1. NCBI lineage: Eukaryota > Metazoa > Chordata > Actinopteri > Centrarchiformes > Sinipercidae > Siniperca > Siniperca chuatsi. The sequence goes on from NC_058046.1 coordinate 6,150,173, forward strand.
TTTCTATTTGTAGTACACACATTTAGCTAACTTCTGTATAGTCACACTTTAATTTGTCTTTAGTTAATCTTTATCTTAAGGTGTTCTAATTTCTATTTCTTTGGAGTTATCAGTACTGAGGGTGCCTGTTCTGATTGCTGCTGCTGGAGGGACATCTTGTCAGGCCTGAGCAAAAGATGCACCCCTAAAGCAGAGCTGTGAAATACAGGAAGTGGCCAATTGCCCACCACATTACTTGGGGGTTAGGGATTTCTAGTGTAGAGATTTTGTTTATTTCTTTATAATATACTAGTTTTTTGATACTTTTGTTTTGGTTAATTGTTAAAATATTTAAACCAATAGACTAATTGTCCTCTTTTGTTACCTCCACCAAGGAGGTTATGTTTCAGTTTGTTTGTTTGTTTGTCTGTCAGCAGGATTCCGAAAAAAAAATACTGGCCCAATTTTCATGAAACTTGGATCCAAGTGGAGTGGATCCAAATCCCGGGGCAGATACATAAATTATTTTTCACTTTCGTTAGCATTGCGAGATCAGTCGCGGAGGTCTGTGCTCTCTGAGTGCCCTTCTAGTTTTATTTGTAGTTTGGTTAGTGTTTGTTTGTGTGTTACCCTTTAGGTTCTTGTTCCTCTATGTGTTCATTTTGTTAGGTCAGTTTTGTCTTTGTTGACAGTTTGGTCTGTTCAGTTATATTCAGTTTTTGTTAAGTTAGCATAGCCTGAGTTTAGTTCTGTTTAATTGACCTCTTTTATGGGCCCAGAACTTTGTTTCAAATTTTGTAAATTGCTTTCTTCATTTTTGGGTAAATAAAACTCCTCATGTCTGCCAGCGCAGTGCTTCACACCCTATTAAAAGTATTACTATGTATTGTTTACAATGAATTCCACTATGTTGATATACTGTAACTGCAATTCAGATATCTCAAGGTTAACAAATCTCACTCAGCTTTTACACTTCTGAAATTCCAAATCAAAGATGCCCTTGTGTCTCTATTGCTTTGCTTCTATTGAGATGACAACAAGTTTTTTACATCTCTCAAACACATCACTGATTACAAAACTTTAATTGTTAGCTTTCTAATAGTCTTCTCAACAATCAATATATTTGAGTTTTGCAGAAATATTTTTACAGTGTAGTCACCCCGGCTCCTGTACTTGGGAAAAGTTCTCCGTGATTCAACTGTCACTCATGGGCGACCAAAAGCCCGGTGAAAGGCTCTGTGCCAGCTGAGTGGTGAGCATTTCTGAGGCCCAGGCGGGTGGGGAAGAAAGGCCTTTGTTCAGAGCTTCCCACTCCACCGGCCTGCTTTTGGGCTCTCTGGAAATGGGGCCACAGTAAACAAACAATACGTCCCGATGAATGGATAATGATGCACATGTTTACTGAGTGAGATTTCTGCAGCACATTCTCTGTTCACTCAGCAAAAAAGAGGCGACCAGATAAAGAGGAGTTTCAATTCATATGGCTGATCTTTTATTTGTGTTACATCAAAGAAAAAAAAAATCATTCTCACTCTCAATTATCAGCAGTCTCTGTTTAGTGAAAGTTTAACTCACGGTTGATCCTTTGGTCATTTCACATCAGTTATCTATTATTATCCTTTCTGTTAAAAAAAATATTAAATTAACACCTTTGACTCAGCTGAGACACAAAGACAAAGACATAAACCCTGACTAAAACCACTGCAGCCATTACTGGTTCATATTTAATTCTAAAGCTTTCTTATTTCTCAAACATGTTAAGTTCTTTAAATAGCATTTCTGATGCCTTTTAAATTGGGCATCTTGGATGGACATGTAGCTTTTTTGACCTTTGCAGCAAAGGCCTGATAACATTGATTGACTCCTAGTGCACTCAATCCCACTTTATTGTCACGAGATACATGCCTGTTTGGAATAAAGGTGTTTCCCAGTTTATCAGGAGAGTTTTAAAACATCAGGCAGACAACATCAACAGATTGGAGGGGACTGCAGAACATCTCCTTTGTCCCAGACAGACTGGAAGAACTGGGCTGTATTGTTCTGTGTGCTGCACATTGGGAGGCTCAGGGTCTTTCGCGCACCGGAAGAGAGCCTGGGAACAATAGGCCGCACACAAATCCTTCTCCTCACCTCACAAGGGCCTCTGCCTTCCATTCCCATGCCAGAGAAGCACCGGGCTCGGGGGGCAGCCCATCAAAGTCACTTGACTCAGGAGAGCTCCTCTCACAGAGGTAGGGGGCAATATCCTCTCTGGGGCCATTAAACACAAGCACCACGGAGGGTACTTGTTCCAGGTCTGAAGGACTTTGTCTGCTCATTAAATTCTGGCTTCCTCATGATTCTTCTCAAGTAATCATCTGAGACATTTTCATAGAGAGAGGTGTCACTGCTCCTGCTCTAATATAACACAAGAGAGAGTTTTACATTTGCTGTCCCATATGCTTCATGTTGGGTCCAAGTACTGTAGGTATTTGACCAGTGGTGATGTGCAAGTCCAACATCAACATCAACCAACACAACTTCAACAAGCAGAATGATATTATGAAACGGTTCAAGTTGATGTTAATATTTTTAACTGACATACGGTAAATACAGTATTGTGATTCCTCCAAATTAAACGACAAAATATGTAGTACTAATTACTATGGCCGCTAGAGGGCTTTGTCACTTGAATGTATATTTGTATATTTTGAGACCCTTGATGGAACAACTGATGGACCATCCAAGGATGCAGACTAGGAACATAGGAGACAGATGGGGTGCTATCCTGGATGAAGTAAGGCACTGGGAGACAGCTTTAGCAGTTTACTGTGCACAAAGTAGCAGAGTTGGACTCAAGCAAAATATAGGAAAAACAAAACTAGGTCGAAACCTAGTATATGGCTAGACCGTGTATGGTCAATGTGCTAAATTGTGGCCGACCGACCAATGGTGCAACTTCATCACTCACTCAATAAGTCAGGGACAGACTTACGTGTTTATAGGGCTGGCTTTGCTTTGGTCCAGCCAAAAATGTGTTGTTTTTGGTATTCCTCTATATTTGACTTGCAGTCAGTATCAGGAACTGTCAATTATTTTGCAACCTACAAAACCTGTAAATTGTGTGCAACGCTTTAATGTATACGCATGCGTTTACATGTGGAGATTACTGTATGTGTACTCAGTGCATGCATGTATTTAGACAGGTTTGTGTGTGTACATGGTGGGATATGTTGGGATACACATGTTTGTATATTATGATTATTATTTTGTGGGTGGGAATGGTTGTGGATATGGGGATGGATGGGTACATGGGGGATTTGAGTGTGATGATGAAGAAAAAAATATTTATGATGTATACAATTTCTCAACATGTATTCATGAAGTGAATTCAAATGAAATGTTGTGCATTTATATTTAAATATATTAACATGAAAAAATAACCTACAGAAGCGTAATGCATTCACTTGCATTCAAATGTCCCGCCTGTTTAGTTTAATCCAGTTTTATTTTGGTTTGGGTTTGAGACTCTGGGAGATAGGCTAGTCCTGTCTTTAAGTAATTTTATTTATGTATTTTCAGCAATTTCCTGATTCTTACTTCTGTCTCTTAAGTCACCACATAGCCAGCCTGAATGCACTTCAGATGCATTATATTATATCCTTGAAGCATGCCATATCAGTTCAACTGATCCTGGAGAAACACTGCAATGTCCAGCAGATCAGAAAGGGCTTTCCGTCTGAACGATGGCAAACGAGAGAGAAAGACAGAGAGAGAAACAGTTGTTTCTACATACCTCCCCCTGCTGATTCTGAATGATTATTGTTAATGCTCTGATTAATATATTTGATTAATGTAAATAAATAATGCTTTGTTTGTGACAGTTTAGTTTAGTTTATGCGTTGTCCAATGTGCTCCAGGCACTGTGGATTTTTGATGCGTTCCACAACTTTTTCTCCCCCCCTGACCCACAGGGAACAGCACCCTCTCTGTGTTCCGGGACCTCCTGATTTAAAAATTAAGCACTGGATTTATCCATGCAATATCCTCAGAAAGGCTAAATAACAACAACATAAGGGAGTGTGTACATATAGGCATTTTTCTCGGGCAGAAAAGCGCAGGGCGCTGGGGAGGGCTCGGATGGAGCGGCTTGAGCAGTAAGAGAGAAAAACACTACATGGACACAAACTCTAAAGCCACTGTTCCAAAATAAAGGATACATTTATTAATAAGAACACTCACATAAGAACGTAGCACTAGCAGAATGCAAAATATTTTTTGGAATTTATGTACGACTTTCTGCAGGGGGAGGCGCATAGAAACAGCTCTCACTCTCTCTCTCTCTCTCTAATTTGACGTAGCCTCTGGGAGGGCACACCAGAATTATCTAATAAGACTTCACTCCAAACATAATGCAAACAGGTTTGCTCAAAAATGGGTAGGGACAATTCTGTCCTCCCAAAAGGACATGTCCCTACTGTCCACATGCAAACTTACGGACTTGATATTAAAGACAGGGGTATCCTACCTCTCAATGTCTCAAACCCAAACCAAAATAAAACTGGATTAAACTAAACAGGCAGGACATTTGCTTCCATGAAATCGGGTTAAATGAAAGCTTCTTGCAAGATAATAACCTTATATCCTTAAAAAAATATATAAATAAGTTTCTTTTCTACTAATTTGCTTTGTGAAATATATTTTGGAGGAAATGTAATTGCTGCCTCAATTACATTTCACTGGCAACATACCATAAATCTTCAATTAACAACCCAGGCTTTTATTTGCTTCAATCACTGAACTCAACCTGCCTATATTTGGGATGTGCATCTGTGGGAGATGCCTTTAATTCCTTCCACACCTTATTTATTATTATTATTATCTTATTTATCTTATTTCCCAGTTTTGCTCAGCAAAACTGGGAAATAAGATAAATAATCGAGGAATGGACACATATTTGGACACATATAAGACTGCTTCATGTAGGGAGTCACCACTTTATCTTGTCTGTCTTGTTTACCATGCCGGTAAATCTGAATGAATTATACTTTGGTGCTCATGGTTTCGGTTTCTTGTCGATTGAACCGATCTTATGAAGTGTAGCATATCCATATTGACAAAAGTTTAAACATATATATGTGTATGCGCGATCTATGCAGCTTAGAACTAGCTCAAGTGGGTGACCCGATGGGCTTTCAGATGTTTTATACATCCAAAGAACTATAAAAATTGAGACTTGCGTTTATTTGTCAAAACGTGTAGCCACACCCAGCCAGTAAAAGGGACTCTGCGTTTAATGGTATGTGCCAATCTAGGAAATGTTCCTATACTGCACAAAGGTCAGGGGATGGGTATACAGTGCATAGGACTTTGAAACCAGAGGTCGGGATTCACATCCTGCCTCCCCCTTGTTGTTAGGTTAAGGCTACTAGACCACATTGTTAAGTTTCGGGAAAGATGGCAGTTTTGGTTTAACACAAAATCACCGTAAGCCGGACAGTCGAAATTAAAACTGCCAACCAATACCAAGCTGTTTTCCAGAAGTTTGGGAGTAATCTTTTCTTCAAATCTAAACTTTGTAAACCAAGTGCAAGGGCTTATTCAAGTTGAAAAGTATCTCTAAAATCAAACCATTTCTGTCTGTTGTTAACCTGGAGAAAGTTATTTTTGTCTTTACTTCATCCCATCTTATCCCGACTGTAACGCTGTATATTCTGCACTGAATTAAAAAGCACTACATCATAATTGGTCTAAAATGCAGCTGCTCAGCTTTTAAGTGGAACCACAAGAAGAGAACACATTACTCCAGTTTTAACATCCCTTCATGACAACACAAATACAGTCGTTACCCTACCTTTACCAAGTGCTTTGAGTTGCTTACAGTAAACCTAACCATAAAAAGCTAAAATTCTATTTTAGTTGTTATGAGCAGATATTATAAGGAAAACAAATGAAACAGGTTGATAGGGAATATTTTACATTATACATACATTCAGTATGAACATTTTGCATTGGCAGTGAGGGGAAACTCTTTAGATTAGTTGCAAACATACTTCTCTGGAAACAGGGGTGTAGCTTTTCTGTATGATGACAACTGTCCAACCTTGTCTTACAATCCTTGAGGCTAACCTGGAAGTTATATCCACTATGGGAGGTTTCCAATGGAAGTTTTGTATTAGCTTGAGTTAAATTAAGAAAATAAGTTTATGATTCCTAACTGGAAAGCTATAAATATTCAGCTTACAAATTCAATGTATAGCAGGTATAACAGGTGTACTTTATGTCTTAGAACAAAACACGAAACCTTCACAGACTTATCTGAACAACAGACTTTCTGCATACATTGAAAAGCCTAGGGGGGAAACAGCTGATAAGGGAACCTATGACTCAGAAATGCTGATTAATTTCTGGGTTTCAGAACTTTAAACTGTGGCTCTGTATTAGGAGTAAATAAAGGACAAACTGGTTGTTAGAATGAACAATGATAGTCACAATGAACTGGGGGATGATAAAATGCCCCTTTTGCCTTCGAAGCCGACTGAATTAACTTAAAATGCAGTCAGAAAGCTAGAAACACTGCTGTTCTTCGTGCCTGAAAAGTTGACAGTTTGGACATGATGCTTTTAAGTACATAAAGAATAGGAGCGATATTTGAGAAGATACAAAAATATATTGAATTCATAATACACTTTGACTTTTGAAGATATCTGGTGTAGTAGTCATTTAATCATTTACACTTATTACACTTATTATTGTATGTTTGCTCAGTACATTTTGTCACAAAGAAAGACCAACCTGATATCACCAAATGTCTTATGAATAACACGGCAATGCCTTAAGTCATTTTGCATTTGATTTCACGGCATTTAGTCTGTAGACTTATATTGTGTAGAGACGGCGTGTCATTTTACACGCGAATGTCAGAGAAAAACAATTTGAGGTGATGTAGAATAAAGAGCGACAAAGTTTGCATTGGGAGGAGGTCAGTGTGGATGGATGAGTCAAACAAACACAGGGCTTTAACCCAGGAGACTGCTGTTGTGAAACCAAAAGTCAACGTTGACTTATTTTTAAGTTACGTATGTACATACATATGTACTTATGTAACATATTTAACATATGTAACATAAATTAACTTACGTACGTAACTTAACTAACATGCTTATTTTAACCCAAACCATTATCTTTTCCTAAACCTAACCAAGTAGTTTTGTTGCATAAACCTAACCAAACTGCGACCATTTCACAACGTTAACCACGTGTTTATTAATGTTACCATGACGACGAAGGTCACTTGACTATGACGACAAAGGTCACCTGACAAAGGTCACCTGACTTTGTGAACCAATGAAATGCACCATCTCTAACTGTGTTAAATGACATGCTTACAGCTTAAAATGCGTATGACATGGAATGTCCGGTGCGCTATTTATATAAAATCCCATGATATCACGTTCGACAGACACCCAGGCAAGTGTCTTGAGAAAACACACAAACACGCTCTCTCAGTCTGTCTCTTACTCTCTGTGTCTCACATACACACACATGCACAAACACACACACACACACACACACCTGCACTTACACACACACACACACACACACACCATGAACCTCCTGTGTAAACTTCAAAAGGTGCTTTGATCAGAAATCTGGCATCTAGCTCTCTTGGATTCTCTTTTCTGAGGTATATTATGTCTTTTACGACTTTATCTTCTGTTGGCTTATGAGCATCAGATCCACAGAGCTGTGTAGGCCTTATGTTTGTGTTGATGTATTTTAAGGCTTTGCCATATGCCAGTCGCCCGCCATCATTGGGAGTATACCAAGGATCAAAATCATGTCGGAAGGCAGAGATGGAAAGGTTTTAGCTGTAGGATTATTGCAGAAAGCCTAATTTTATTTGAACATACAGGTAAGGAGGTAAAAAAGAGAGTGAAGTAAAGTGTAGAAGGAGAGATGAGGAGAGAAAATTATTTTGCAACAAATTGGATATTCACATTTGATAAAAAAGACAGGTAATTATTTTACCCCCGGATGATGAGATGCACAGAGCTCCTCTAATGCAACATATTGCTATATGAGGGGCTGTTACACCTATACACTTTATATACCCATGAGTCTAATCATCTGCAATATGGTATGTGTCCCTTTATTGTCCAATAATGTCCAGATCAAGCTTTTAGCTAAGGGAAGAGTGCAGGAACAGGAGTGAGGTGGAGGGTTGTGGGTATATTATTCACGTGAAAACATTGGATCACAGAAACGACTTAATCTACCTGAGCTTCTCCCCAAAGGTGTGAATTATGAAGGCGTTTATGGGCGTCCCATATATAGCTGTGTTTATTTTCAATTTATGGCTGACAGAAGCAAGAGCAGGAAAGCCACTTTGAAACCCTTAAAAACCCTGTGTTTTAATTGCACTGCCGCAGCACTGCACAGTTACAGTAGGACCACAAATGACTCCCCGTGGACCAGCCTCCACAGCCATCCTTACATTCTTGATTTCCGAATCACATTTTTTTCAGAAACACTCAGCCTCTGCGGAAGAACACATTTATAAAGGTGATGAATTACCCTCATAAAGGATTTTTTTTTTTCTCATCAAAAGCACAGGCTGACAATCCAGTTCGAGGATTCAAAATAAAAGGAAATGCCTTTGGAAAAATATTTTGGAATGAAGCAGAAGGGATAAAGTAAATGAAAAGAAAATGCGAGGGCAAGCCTGACCAGAGGGGTACGTGTTTGTAGGGGGAGATCAGGGGAAAAAGCATCGCTTTCTACATTTTTTTACAAATAAATATGTATTCATATCCAACATTGATTAATTTGGCATATGTCAACTCATTGTTTTGGTTTTATAGTCCGCAACTTTACTGTTTTGGTTCAGTCTCACTGCTCTCATCAATCTTGTTTCCATCGAAACCGCCAATCTTCTGATAGCCGCTCCATGATTTTAGATCATACAGAGAGAAATTTAACTAATAAAAGTTTAAATGTATTTATTTTAGTTAAGACACAAAATCATAGTATATGATAAAATTGTCAGACACAACATCAAGCACAGAATTTGTGATCAGCTGAAAAATATTAGATTGCCTTCCACCGGCCATTGTGATGAATCTGTGATAAAATTACTAATTTTTTATAAAGTTGCCAAGATACGTTGTTTTTTTCACCTTTCCCAAAGGCTTTACGCTTAAAAGTTACCACTGTGAATTGCAAAATCCAGTATACAAAACACTGTGCTTCATGCTATGCATGATTCATTAAAAAATTGGTGATGATGACTGTGAAGCCTTTAAAGGAAAATTCTAATTCCATACAACTTGGATGTTATTTTCCAAGTTTTATTATTCTGTTAGTCGCAAGCCACAAAAGGTTAATTATAGAAGGTTTTGCTTTCACTACCCTTTCTGGATTTTCTATGAATGTTTTAATTAAGTCCCCAATCATGTCCTAATATTAGAGGATACCCATGTGAGTAGGTGTTGTTGTTATCAGTGACTTGGTACAGTAACTAGTTATACAGTAACTGTATGTACAGTGGCTGTTGAAGCTAATAACATCAGTAATACATGTTCTTGTTGTGCAAATGTCTTCCTTCAAGATCCTCCTGGGGCTCCTGAGGTGCTCAATCCACATGTTGGGACACTTTGCCTTTGGTGACAGAAATAATATTGTTACTATAAAACTTGACTTGCTGATCAGAGTCTACAATCCAATTCAAACTATGGCTTCAAAGTTACCATGTAATTGAATTTAGAACAAAGATTGAACATTGTAAGCTTCAAAAGGGCATTGTGTTTTGCAGAGCTATTGCAGTGGATTGCAATACACTGTACATCACTCCCTGTTATCTGTCCAGTCCGTGTGCACTGGGTGACACAAAATGTCTCATGACTGACCCTTGTTTGGAAGACCTGGAAAAATCAACAAGACTAGGTCAAATGCAACTGCCAATATGATTCTTTCAAATTGTATCTAGTCTTACATTTAGTGATGACAACTGTAAATTCATTCAGAGTTGCTCAGTTAGTACATTAGTGATGATTTAAATAACATGAAATGTATTTGACAGTCAAGCTTCAACAGGATGTTGTCATAACCACATATTACTGACTGTATGTGACTTTGCGCATCAGGTAGAGTAGCTGCAGGTGCTGTACATCACACAGTGATAAATTTTTCATTACCAGTGTTCCTCAGCAAAGCTGCAAAGTGACTGGTGGAGTATCTGTTTCTGCACCCTGGGGAGCACTGTTTTGCTCTGCAATTCACTCACTTTCATAGATGACTTGGCTTGGTCCTCCTGGGGAATAGGAGCACAGAGACACCCTTTGGAGAAAATCCCTGCTTCCTCTCTGTGAATTAAGGGAGTTGTGTGAAGATCAAAGCCTCTGTCCCAGTCCCCGTAGTCTCTGCTGTTTAGGGGGGAAAGTCAGGGTTGCTGGGAAATGGATGACCCCAGGGAATCCGCCAAACAAGTGAACTGAAGCTCTCCAAAACATACTGTAAGGTAACTGTAGGTTTGTAGTCCTGCCTTCTGTCATATTCTGTCTGTGGATGTGTTGTTGTTGTACAAGGGAACTTGTGTCAGCTTCATATAATATACCTTAGAAATGTGTGTGTGTAAATGCATTGACTCTATTGTGCATGCGTGTGTGTGCTTGTGGCAACATGTAGAAAGGTCAGTAAAGGACAACAAGTATTAGGAAGCTTTGCTTTGTTTTTGACTTCATATAGAAGTTGATAATTAGTCGAAAACTGGAATTCATCAACCTCTATGTCCCCAGTGAGGAAGCCTGTGAAGTTCATCTTAATGAACCCCCCCCCCATCCCCATCACAGCCTTTCACAGGGATGGAAAGTAAGAGGCACATCAAGCATTGGCAGGAAGCGATGCACTGTTGGTTATTGATTCTGTGTTGCTTAACAATTCCACAAGTAGCCCAGAATGTTGATCCGTCTTACCTTGATAGGTGTGCTAATACCATCTGCATGGTGGGTAACCCCTACCACCTGTGAGGAGCACACACACCGCTCCGCCTCCTCTCCCTGGGAGTGCTGAGGGGGAGGACCAGCCTTGCTAATTAATAATTCACCCCAGGCCAGACTTCCTCCCTGGTGGCTCAACGTGATTACAGCAAGCAGCCAGGAGTCAAGGTTAGTGGTAATGATAGAATGGCACACCAACAATAACTAGCCCAGGATTGGCCTTCCCACTGGTGGATAGGAAGGAGTCAGAGACAAGCAGAGAATGAAGCCTTCGGTGGAGCACACAGAAAGGGAGGTTTAAGGGTGTGTGTGTGTGTGTGTGTGTGTGTTGGGGGGGGATTGTTAGGAGTGCTGCATAAGGCCCTTTGCAGGTTTTTTTTACATGGGCCCTCTTAGAAGTATAGTGTAAAATTAATGCAGAGGTCTTGGAGAGTAAATATTGAATAAGTGCAGCTCAATGGAGTTGAAAATCAAAAGCACCTCCTCGGGAGCTGTTGGCCTCCGAAAACCATGTGCTGCTTTGCTGACCTCTGCATTAGCATTGCTTTAACAGAGGAGATGGGAGGTATGTTGGGAGAGCAGAGGAAGAAGTAGTGGGGGGAGATGTGGTGCAGCGAGCACTAAGAAAAAGTCTGCAAGGCCGGGGTCCTTCTACTCTGCCAGATCCTCACCATGCACTCGCAAAGAAGAAGAGGAGGAGGAGGGGTTACTAGCGGCCAGCAGGCATCAGGAGTGCCAAGGCCTGAGGCCCTGACTAGCAGACTCACTGAGTAAAACCTTGACTCTATGCACTAACACAGCCCACACTCTGGATGGGAGACCTGACCCAAGACAGATTTTTGGCAGAGTGCTGGTTTTAGACGAAGAGACCTTGGCCAACTTTTAACCTTGGACATGTAGCTTTTAACTTTGGATACCAGGCTGTTAAAGATCTCAAAGCGCATGTTGTTCCCGCTCACATTTTAAAACATCTGTCATGATCGATTACAAAACAAGTGCTAAACCACGTATGTCCAGGAGATAAATTAGTAGGCAAATTCTGTCTCGAAATGATCACCGTCATTTCTAGGTTTTAAGTTTTCCACTTCAAAATCAAAATGAAATTTCAGAAAATTCAGAAGTTGCTCTTTTGTATACAATGGTTCTTCTTTTTGAACTAGAAGTTATTCTACCCTTTGCAGAGATGGGATTCAGGGCTAAACAAGGAGATACTTTGAAGGTCTACTTTTACAGGCTGCCAATGAATTCAAACTAGAAGGTGAGCAATAGATATCACTTTATTGAACCCCAGAGAGTGTTACAGCAACACAAAAAACAGACAAATCTCAATTGACACGTACTATGACATACACATTACAATGCCCTAGATCATTTTATATAAATTTAGTTATGTGGAAAAGCAGTTTTGAATAAGTTGAAATACAGCAGCTTCCCTCAAGAGAGTTACTTTTTAACCCATTTCAAAACAAAACATATAAACGTAAAAATGTAAAGATTAGCTTCCACAAAGTGGTCGCTAGTCTGGGATCCACACAAAAATAATAATAATGAAAACAAACAACAATTTACAATCACACAGTATCAATAAAACAAGAAAAGGCAAAACAAGCCAAATATAAAGATCAGAAAATAAGTAAAATGACTAAATATGAAAAGATGGACAATGGAAGCTACAATGAAAACAAAAACTAAATTGTCACAAATAAATAGCAACAAAAAGAAAATAAAACAATCAAAAATGCATGAAAAAATGTGGCAAAGTGCAATACCTGTGACAAAAAGTACTTACGTAGAAGGAAAATTACCAATTTTTTTTAAATACTCAAAGCACACTCAGCACAAAAAACCCAGCTTTGATACAATAACGTGAATAAATGTGATTTGTTATTTCCACCCCTGGCAATTACTGAAGTAACATCTGTTTGAGATTCATCAATTTTTGTTGTAGTGACTTTTTGGAAGAAAATCAACTTTTGATGTGTTTGATGTTGGTGGGGAGCATATTCCAGGCAGAAGAAGTGCTATAAAGAACAGTTCTCATTGCACATTTTGTTCATGGACATGGCACCACCAGATGACAAGTGATCACTTGATGTGTATTATACCTATGACAAAAACCAGTATATAGTAGTTTTTCACAAAAAAATGTGGTGTATTATTCTAAATCACATTTTGCATAACAGAAGACAAGATTTTAATTTAGCCTCCACAGTTAGCCATGATAGTCGTTTATGCATCTCACACACAGCATGGAAAGAACAGACCTTGACCAAATAAGCAAAGTGATCTAACAACTTCATTCATAACAGAAGACGAAACATATGCAGAACATTTCCTTGAAATTGCCCTTTTCCATCATGGAAACAATGTAATCAATCTGATTAGACCAAGACATTAAATTATCTACTTTAACACCCAGTAATTTGGTTTTAACTGATCATACACAAATCTAAATCTACATCTATACACAAATTATATTGATATACTGATATTTACTGATACGTCTATTATTGCTGTGCAATATCCACCATCTCATAATCAATATCCACCGTCTCATAATCATCTTAATAAGCTACACTTAACTTGACAGTACTCATTTTTGCACTATTACTTATTACTTATATTATTACATTGTATTATACCATACATACTTATCAACCGCTAAATCCACTTGGTACTTACACTTATTTTAGCTTTTATATTTATATCTACTGTTATGAACCCAGTATGGGTCATATTTGTTGTTGTTGTTTTTTTTTTTTTTTTTCTTGTTTTGCAGGATGGTGTTAGGGTGAGTGACATCATCATTACTGAAGACTTACACCTGTGTGGAGCTAATGCCGGCAAATTTAAGCAGCTCCCTTCAGTGTGATGGCGCTCGCTCTCCCTTCCCCATGTCGTACTCGTTCTCCCTTCAGTTGTTTGTTTTGTTTTCATTTGGTCTTTTTCCTAATTTTATTCTTACTTTAATAAATGTTATTCTTTTTTGAACGTCATACAACGTGTTATCTTCTTCTTTGTCGCGGCTTGCGATCCGGCCGTGACACCACTTTGTACTTAATTTATCTTACCTGTATTATAGTGTATTATATTTTGATTTGCCTAGTACTTCTATTCCTTCTATTCTCAAGTGTAAACGATGTGATAGTGAGCAGCTGTAATGAAAGAGTTTCCCCTCAGGGATCAATAAAGTATTTCTGATTCTGATTCTGATTGAGTGCAGTAGCGTTAGCTATGAATGCCATTTTAGTCAATATTAAATAAATAAATAAATATGCCTATGAAATTAATAAATATGGCTATGAAATAAATAAATAAGTCAATATGGTAATATAGTGTCAGGTCTTGCAGCTGAGATAACCACGCCCCCTTCATTTGAATATAACAGATGGCAATAAATGTGGCATTATGAAATAAAAGTCCCATGAAATAAATAAATGTGGTATTATGAAATAAAGTCCCCTGAAATAAATAAAAGTAGTCCTATGAAAAACATCCTTTTTGAAATAAAAAGTTATTTATGTTTGTACTGAACTATATTGACTCATTTATATATTTATATTTATATATTTAATGCCTCATTTATTCATTTCAGGATTTATTTCATAGCCATATTTATTTATTTCATAGGCATATTTATTTATTTATTTATGAATTAATGAGTCATCTGCATACATAACTACATCAGCATTTGTGGTAAATCATTTATAGAAGTTGAAAAAAAGTGGACCCAAGCAACTCCCTTGTGGAACACCACAAGCCATTTGCTGTCAGAAAAACTACCACTGAAAATACTCTTTTTGCAATAAAATTACTGCGGTATTCCACATAAGAATATTATGGTCAAAAGCTGCAGTAAGATCCAAGATCCAAGAGTGCTTGATAAACAAGGGACTGTATACATGACTGGAGACTCCAGTCATGCTAGGGGCTCTGTTAGGCTGTACTTAGGCACAGAGGTGCTTTGAGTTAAATGCTCACATCAGCATGCTAACATTCTTACAATGAAAATGCTAACATGCTGATGTTTGGCTGGTAAACTGTACCATATTCATCATCTTAGTTTACCATGCTTAGTTCATTGTTAGCATGCTAACCTTTGCTAATTAGCACGAAGCACAGGTGAGGCTGAAGGGTATGCCATTAGTTTTTCAGGTATTTGGTCAAAACCCAAAGTACTGAACAAAAATATATTCTATTACGTGATGATGGCGCTAGATGAAAAGTCACAGGATCAACAATGTTATCACAGGTCATCCTGAGGTGCACATGAATAGCTAGGTTTCCATCCAAATGTTATGCAAATTTTAACCAAATTTACAGAAAATCAGCAAAAGAAAATGCAATGTGGTCATAAATTTCTTGGTAAAGTGTTCCAAATAAATGATGAGATGACCAGACATGGTCTTCATCAGTGATGGAGTTTGCTCATGTTATCATGAAGATCATTTGTCATCATGTGATCTAAGCATGGAACTTGATGTGTCATATGATGTGAGGCTGTACTTAGGTGGTTGTATATTGGGGGAGATGGTAACCTCTTGATGTTGTGACTGGTTTTGGTCTGCTGTTCAAAGACAGCTGATGTTTCCAGTGTTACTTCAGTCTCTTGTCCAGGGTCCTTGCCATTTCACAGATGTAGTGTTCCCTACATGTGTGATGTCAACCCAGACCAGAACATATACTGCAAACCCTTACATTCACTGCCAACATTTTTTATTGTTGGCAGTGACATTCACAACTCACAGTTGATGAAACAACGACTGTTGCCATGACAAGAAAACTTTGGTCAGGGTATGGTTAGGCAACTAAAACACTTGGTTAAGGTTACCTAAAGATCATGGTTACAGTAAATAAAAAGGCAATCACTGATTGCAAGTCAGTGACAGAATATGAACTCTGCTCTTCTACATGAAGGTCATCTACCACCCTGATCTCCACACCTTTGCTTTCTACCTTATTATATACAGGGCATACTACTTCCTGCACTGGCAATGAATGTTGGCACATCATATGGACGTTTGGCTGGATGTCATACACCACTTCAGTCTTCCTCTCTGAGGGGTCCTGTCTTCAGGGTGTCCTAGCAGTATACGATCATACCATATACAATCACCTGTTGTCAAGTGACCAAAGTACCCTGCCTACTTCCACCATTAGACTGTGAGATGCAGTTGAAAGTGTCATATCCTGCTCTGCTCCTTAGTTCATGTTCTCCTCTGTTTCATGTTTTTCTGTTGATGTTTTCTCTTTTATTTTGGATTTTCTGCCTGCTCCCTTATGGAGTTGTTTGCCTGTGTTTGTACTGACTTTTCTGGATGTGACCTCTGCATGCCTCACTCCACCATAAGCCTGTTGTACTTTTGAACTGCATCAGCTCTGTCTCTTAGTCTGTGTTTGGGTCCAATCCCTCGTTTTCCCTGTTGCCCTGTTTGGCACTAGATGTGACAGAAAGCTCCAGAAAGATAAATGGCAAGTGCTTTTTCTAAGGTCAAGAATGAACTGTGACACTCAATGATATATCTTTTGGTATTTGAAGAAAACTAACCAAAATGGACAGTAGATGGTGTTAGTGAAGAACTATCCCAGTGGTGGTGCTAAAGGAAAGGTCAGGAGGTCACTAAAACACTAGTGTTGAGTACCATCAAATATCCACAGCAAGATTTGCAGTGTGCAATTGTTGCTGCAAGAACCAAGAACCTGTGATGTTGCTCGTTTCTGTAGCAGACTAGGGAGATTGAGATATCATCACTGCTGTTGAATGAAGTCCAGATGCTGCTACCTCCTACATTCATTGTCCTTCTTTAT
This sequence comes from Siniperca chuatsi, assembly GCF_020085105.1. NCBI lineage: Eukaryota > Metazoa > Chordata > Actinopteri > Centrarchiformes > Sinipercidae > Siniperca > Siniperca chuatsi. The sequence goes on from NC_058046.1 coordinate 6,166,936, forward strand.
CAGAGAGGAGGGTTGTTGATGGGGAAAAGGAGACAGGGGCGGGTGAATGAGCTTCATCATGACCATTTTCCTCATCACTGTCCTCCAGGTGGAGCCAACCCAGAGGTTCGGCTAACCCCAGATTGAAGGGAGGGCAGTGTTGGCATGCTGGCTTATCTAAGACTGATAGGGCTATGCTTAGGGTTTTGGTGGCAGATCAGAAAAAGCTAGTATAGCTGTTATTGTAAGAATGATTTGCAATAGTCTTGGAAGGCACTGACAAACAACATCACCCTGCCGATAGGGGCGTCAATTATCATAATGCCCCAATGTCTTGTAATTGTCTAGTTATCTTGCTCTAGACTAAAGTGTTGGATGGACAGAACTAACAACCAATAACCTAAGTAGCCCCACCACTAGGGCACATGTGGGGACTTTTTTAGCTTTTACTTGAATTATTATTTCAAGTACTTTTATTATAGCTAACAATTCAAACTAAGTCCTGTTACCATTGCTTACAGTTAAACTTAAATTAAACTACCTCTACCAAACTTTTTCAGATATAGTTGCTCCCTATTTAGTGCTGCAGGAGCCACAAGGAGAAATTGCAGACTGGTTGTCCTATTAGCGGTCATGGGGAAGTATACTGATCATGTCTCCACATCCTCCATTCTCCTAAAAGGGAAGAATGTCAAGCAAATCATTTCAATTATCAGAGCGCCTGTGGATTTGCACTATAAAAAGCAGCATGTACAGCATGGCTATGAGTTTCATCAACGTGGAGGGTGGTCCTTACCCGGTGCCGGTCGTTTAACTCACGCTCAGTGGCAGCCATGTTTTAATCTACCAACGAAGGGTAGTTCCTTTAATACAGATGAAAGACTAGCTATGCAGGACTGTTTAAAATTTAATGTCAGATTTATAGACTTAGGCCTTTTCTTTCATGTATTAATAAGCCCAGTGAACATCTGAGCTGAGAGATTATGGACTGAAATCAGCCTAAATATGAATAAGTCAGCTCGTGTTAATGTGATTTGGATCTCTGCTTTTCATCTTCCTAAGTGTCAGAGTAGGAGAGAGCGAGTGATTATGATGAGGCCCTTGCTATTTCAAACAAACCTCCTCCCTGGCTTCTGGTATGAGGGCCTCGGCATTCAGATGCATGGCATTGGAAAGAATGTTTTTTTGTTTTCTGCAGTAATTCTCTAGTTTTAGTCTTTATTTACTAAGAGAGGGAGGCCTTTGTTGAATGTTGTTGTTTTCAGCCTTTTTCTATTTCACACAGTCACACTGCCCAGGAACACCTGCAGTCCTCTATTATTGGCCACTGGGAGCTGACCAGTATTTCCACAGCACAGAGTCTGGTAATTGCTGTAGGTAATTAGAGGAGTTTTAAACCATATTAAGCAAAATCACTACACTTTGTCTTCAAATAAAGGCATGTAATTTAAAAGAAGCAAATAGTCTTCTTATAAAATTGATATTATTAGTGTAAGTCTTACCATGTAACTTGGAAGATAACTACTTCATTTGTCTAACTTGGACTGCTGAGGCCTCATATTAACATTTTGCACAAATCAAGGACTGTGAATTTTGGCCCCCATCCCCACTGGAAGCGCTTTAGGAAGGTATGTCTTAATGGACAGTATAAACAGGAGAAATGATTACAACGAGCAAAACCTGTTTCAATGTTCATATGATCACAGACTTGAAAAAACAAAATTGCGAACCTATCCTTTAAGGTATAGGTATTGTTACATCACTAAAACATTTTTAAGGTTAAGGTCAGAGAAAGATTGTGCAAGGAACTCTACACACCCATCCACCACCCCATCCGGACCCCAAGTCCGACCTCCCTGCAACAAACAAAGTTGTTATATCGTGTTTACAATGTGAAACTAATTGGTGGTCTGACAACCACTTCACTTTAAGCCCACTGATTCTTTTACTGTCAACTTTAGGATTATTACATTATACTATATTACATTAAGGGTTCACTCACTTTTGGTTTTACCTGCAAATAAAGTGGATGGATGATCTAGGCTTAGCCCCAAATGTTATAAATAGTAGAAACACCCCTATGTTGAAGTTGGTGATGATAACTGTCTTCTTGTTGTTTGCTCTATTTTATATATAATCTGACCAATGTGTAATTATACAAGTATCTGCTGTTCTATTCTGAGCACTTCATCATGATTATTTTGTTAGCAACATCATGTACCAAGTCTTTGCCACTGGAACAGGATCAAGGGCTCATGAAAGCTGCACTGTAGATGTAGGGCATTAAGAATTTTATACTCTAGCCTTTTTGAAATGAAAATGAGCCATCCTAAAAAGCCCTTGCCTGGTGGCTCTTAAAATCCTCTAAAATGTTTGCAATTTTGGGGACAAAACAAACAGAGCATCAGTAACATTACAAGTCTTTTTGTCAATCAACAAAGCCATTATAAACTTAAGCCAATATGAGTTCAAGATGCCAGAAAAGTATAGGGCAGAGACTTTTTTGCCACACCCTACCTGGACTGCAACTTTGACCGTGGATCCTGACTTCCTGGATTATGGGTGATGGACTGATTAATCTTGTGTCTAATTGGTGAGGATGGTGGATGGCTGGCTGTTGGGTGGTGTGTGTCTGTGTGTTGGTGGGGTATTGTCATACTGCCCCAACAGTGCCTGGAGCGCCCTGGCCCAACCCCAGCTTACCCCGTCTCTGTGATACCCCCACCAGGTCCCACAGGGAGGCTTCTGCTGGTGGAAATCAGCGGAGATGGAGCTTTCAGGGGACACAATGTGAACTGCAGAGCTCCTGTGGTTTTAAATAGAGTGAGTGCCCCCGGCTCAATTACTGTCTCATGGAAAGTGGAGGAGCCATAATTGAATGTGACACAAGCAAGCTGTGTGCACTTGGCTGTGGCAGTGTCTCTCACAGTCAGAATGCAGCTCTGACAGCGATCTGCTGCAATGTGCACACACCAACAACATGGATGTGCAATCAAATTGGTGGAGACGTCATTAAAGCGGCACTAAGCAGGTAGCTTATGTAAAAACACACCTATCCTATCATCCTGACAATATAAATGAAACAACAAGAGAGAAGAGAAGCATCACATCTTCACAGGTTCACTATATTTTCCCAAATTAAAACTGTCTGGTGTCATCTTAGAGCAGGCAGTAAGGACTCCGAAACTGGCTGAAATCCAAAAGTGGGCAAACATGAGCACACTATGCAGAGTTTACGGATGTCACCTGATGGGCTTTCTGGGTAATGAAGTTCAAAATGGTTTTAGACATTGCCATTTGTAACTGCTAAAGTGCAAAATTTAAATTTAGTGACACTCAAATGAAAAATGACTTTTTCAGCTTGTTAGCTAATTCTCCATGTTACAGCATAAATGGATGTATGTATTTATGAATGTATGTTCTTGTTTGATTTATATCACAATTGCATTACTTTTTACTCGTGTGTCTTTACCTTTGCAAGAAATTTCACAGAGGAGGGGAACTCCTCGATTTTTTGATGTTTTCCTCAATAAAATGAGTTTCAGACAATAGTGATGGCTGACCACTTGGTCCACCAAATGAAAAACTAACCAATACATGCGACTGCAACCTTGCAAATGTCACAGGTGCAACATTAATTGCTGGTCTGTGATGGAACGTCAACTCTGGTGTTCTGCAAGAAAGTCAGATTGCCATCCACTACCCCAACCTCCACACACTCAAACCTCTTTGCAACAAACAAGATGTTATGATGTGTTGTCCGAAAACATCAGAACAAACAATAATTCTATACTCTAGCCTATTTAAAATGAAAATGAACCATCCTAAAGATAAACATTTACCCTTTGAACAAAATTGAAGCCTTTTGCTGCACAAATCGCACCCCTTCTTCTCAGAATGCGATTTGTGTTGCAAATCAGAACACAAATATAGTACATATACACATACTGGTGAAATAAGTATTCAATTCAATTCAGTTTTATTTACATAGCACCAATTCATAACATACGCACTTTCTCACTGTTCACGTGACCCAAAGCGTGATGGGAGCCTCGGTGGAAAAACTCAAAACATATTCACCCACAGGAAAAAGAAAACCAATAGAAGTGAAAATTAGGTTTTTTTGTTCACACTATTAGTACTTTTTGTTTTGTTTACAGCATTAAGCCTCAGAACGTCCCATCAATATGGTTCTTATAGTCTTGCAACACTGCACTCTCCTCTATCCTTTTATTTACAGATTTGTTGTGTGTTGCAAACCTTTGGACATACGGACAAAAAATCTAAATTGCGAAGGGGAGTGAAAACCAAAAATATATTATATTAAAAATATTCTAAGGTTCATTAGAACACAAAGCTTTTTAGAACTGTTGACCATTTTTTGACAAACCTTACCCTCACTATGTTTCACTCAACATCCTTTGAATTATGGAAATATGACACTATGGAAATTCTTTCCTTGGGACTCAAAGCATCATGAAACTTGCACGAGAAGAACTCCTGGATGTAAGAATGGGTTAAAGAGTCTGTGTAAGTAGGCAGGTGAATGTCTGTGAGCGTGTGTGTGTGTGTGTGTGTGTGTGTGTGTGTGTGTGTGCATGTGTGTGACTACTCACACTGCGGCAGGTGTCTGTCTGACAGGCGTGTGATGAGTTGAGCCCTGCATTGAGCCTGTCTAAGCCCAGTGACTGGGCTCCCTCTCTATCCCAATAAGCTGCCCTGGGTCTGCTGGGCTGATTCTGAGTCCCCCCCCAACCCTCCACCTTTGACTGCACCAGTCGCTAGAATACCAATGACTCAATGTCCCTCACTTCTCACCGCTCCCTGCCATCTATGCATATTTGATGCTTGGTCCCCAGATCTGAATTGCACTGCTGTTTTCAAAATGCCCTCTGTAACCAGTATAGAATACAGCTTTCCTTAAGAGTTTAAACAGTATGTGGTTCTGAAGGCCAAAACTAATACTTAAAGAGAAATTCCTGTTTTATACAAGCTGGGTCTTATTTTCAATGTTTTGGCCATTCATTCTATCTGTAATAATAATATTGTACTTGTATTGTCACCAAGTTCTAGGTATGCGGTAACATCACTAAAAAGAAATCTGATAGGGCAAGGAACACGAGCAAACAGAAGAGTTCTAAAAACAAAGGCAAACAGTAAAAATATTACCATATTACAAAACAGACTACTGTACTTACCGTAGTTGTGCATGCACAGGTTTCCTTTGCAATGAGAGATTATTACCAACATTTCATGTGCGTTTACTTTCAGTTTGACCTCCAAATAAAGTGGTTTAGATAATCTGGATAAACTGTTGCTTTGTTTACAACCTGTCTGATCATCTGACTTCTTGTGTTTCTTGACCTGTCTGACTTTATTGTAGCAATGTTGACTTGTGGTATTTTATTTCTCTCTCTGTAAAGCACTTTGTATTTTGTTTTGCTGTTTATTATTTATTATTGTTCCCAGATCTCAGCAATTACTTTAGTGAGTACAAAGGTGTCATAACTGATAGAAATGATGGACAAAACTACAAAAATAAGACCGATGTTGTAATAAATTAAAATTTCATGCCAATATTTACTGCATTTAACGAAAACTTGTTGAACAGTGTTCCCCAATAGTCTTTAGCAGTGATTTCCAGTTTCAAAAATTATGATTTGCCAAAAAATATATACCCACATATTTGTGGTAAAATAGGATTACAAATTGGTGTGAGGCTGATCTTTAGTGTACTTGTTCTCACAATAACCAATAAGCCCCCACACATATGCATTTCATCAAAGAGGTCAGAGCGCAGGGTCGCCTGCAGTGCAGCACCCCTGGAGCAGTTTTTGGGGCTTCAGTCCCTTGCTCAACATTGTGGACACCATGTCATACCAGCCACCCTTCAGTCCCCAGCACTGGAATACACCCTCCTGTCGATGCCGGGGATTGAACCGGCGACCTTTCGGTTACTGGCCGGCCTCTGTATGTGGGTGTATGTGTGGTAACTGGCCGGCCTCTTTTACCTCTAGGCCATCTGACTCCCCACTTTACTCATTTAGGCTGGCACAAATTTTTTAAACACATCAGTTCAAGGCAAACCACAGTGTTTTAGAGTTCCTACCGTTCGGGCAGTCACTGATTTCCATTAATTTGACTACTGTATGAAAATCAATGTGAATTTGAAACTTGCTAGAGATACCTTGTTTTTTTTCAATTTTTACTGCATTACACAAAGAATATCTGCATTGTTTCAAAAAAGAGGAGATCAGTCTAAATAGTTTTTTGATTTAAACCCAGATTTGATCCAGATGTTTCCTGTTGCAAGATATACATATTTGACTGCTCAGCACAGTTCAGTAAATGTTTCCACTAATAGTGAAGAGAAAATGGAGAGAAATCACAAATGAGCTGCTGATTATGCATACTCAATGTAATTAAAAACAACAGCAATTAAAGATGCATTGTTCTGCAAATATCATTTTATAAATTACATTTTTACTGAGACATTTCTATTATTTATTCATATTCCTTTTTTTATTTGAAAAATAAAATCAGGAAATAATGAGCTCTACAGTCAACATCATGTCTGCATATTACTGTCGAAGCCATGTTACCATCGTGTGATAATGTACTGAAGACATGCTGAAGACGATAATGTAAGAGAGAAGTAGCAGGAGCGCTACTGGTGTCCCTCAAACCAACGGTGCTCATGGAAGGGAATACTTAAAAAAAAAAAAAAGGAGAAAGACTTATGACCAAAAGAAAAATGGCATAAATGATCCAGGTCCAGGCACTCAAGGAGGTTTGAAAAATGCATAGCTTGACTTTGCACTTATGTGACATGTGCTGTAACCACTCGGCTACCAAGGTGCTCCGTGTATAGTGAATTGTTGACATCATAATATAATATAAACATATAAGGTATGAAAAAATTGCTGCAAGTTGAGGCATTGGACTTCTAAGTGTTAATCACCACCCCTGGTAATTTTGCATGGCGGCATCCACGATGGCATCCACGATGTGTCTACTAATGGTCTGAAATGATTGGCTTAGAATGGTGAATGAAACCCATGACTATGTTTGTAGCCGGATGCCTGTTCCCAACAAGTAGTATGGTATGTAGCCTAGGCCCTACACTGTCTCTGGTCATGGTGGCAGCAGGGTGGGGATTCGGGTGGGGGTGAAGAAAGACGACGACTGTCCCTCTGCATGTTCAGCAACGTTTGTTGCTGAAGTGAAAGTTCTGTCAAAACTATATTATTAAGAATCCTTGCACATTTTTAAGTGGGTATACAGAACTCCTGGAGCTTTCTTAATGGGTATACAGCATATAACTACATATTACGTAGACTACACCACTGGAACTATTTCTTGACAAACAACATTTGGCCACAATGACTGTGCACAGCTTCCTTTTTTTGTGGTCAAATTTGAGTTGCCATGTTTGGTGCCATTGTGCATGTTTTGAAGCCTATACCAAAACTTACCGACCATATCTGGAAACCTGAGCTATAACCCGGAGACACTGCACAGACGTGCTTGGGTGGATGGATAAACTGTTATTTGTCAAAAAATAGTTAGAATAAATAATACTTCCTAAGACATCAGTATCAATAATAATATGTAATCATGAGTAAAATGATGCTCTGACAAAAATATCGCCACCATCATGTCACTCAACACTCTTGTACTGTAAAGCAAGTGTTTAAGTAGGCCTCTTATACAGAATATACTAACCCACCCCCTCTCCACCCCAGCACCCTGTGGTTTTGTAGCTTGCCTGCACGGCACAGCATATCTGTTGGCGTGGTCTAACAATAAGAAAATGCTGCATTCACAACAATATGAACAATAGCGGGGAACAGTGAGCCTGTGAAATGTTTATTCAGCACATTAAAGAGTAATGAGTAGCCCCCTCCAATGACTGAGACCACATTACTAACATGCTCACAGTTAAAAGAGGCTCTCTCCCAGGTTTAATGGGTTACTTGGGTAAACATAAACAACACCATAATGAGCTAAGATCCATATTTTCCTCATTTTTTGTTGATAAGCAAAAATGGTTCTGGTAAGCAAAATTAGCCACTCGCATCTTTAGGCAAAACGAGGAACAGATATACACACACACTCTTTCTGAGCTGTTTTTCTTAGCCTACAATTAGCACCTTTACAGAGCTCATTTGCACTGTATCTCACACACACAGGTTGTCATTCCTGTTCGATCTCCACTTCCACTTCGGCCCTGTTGTTCCTCCAGCACTGGGAGAGGTGCAGAGGGGAGGTGGGGCGAAGGCGGCTGTAGCGTTTGTATCCTTAACCACACAGCTGGCGATGCTCTCGTAGTGGCTTGTTTTCACTGCTTCATCAAAAAAACAAGGATCACAACTTTGTCTGCAAAAGACAAGCTTGCACTGTCATCATATTTACTGCCATGCAAGTGGAGTTTTTGTTCACGCAATCTACATTTTGCTTAGGCAGCCAAAAAGCAGCCTCTTCTCCTGGGCAGCGGGTACATTAAGAGAATGTGAGGTGAAATCCCTTGCCTATTAAAAGTGAACATGGTGTGGAATGTGGGGGATAGAACTCTGTTGCATCCATTCAGCGCTAATTTTGAATGTATTTTTTTGATGAGCTGGACATCATTATGCCATGTGCTCAGGATGAATTTATCTAGATTACATAATTGGGCTCCCCCCATGCAAGGTAGTGGATGAATCTTTACCTGTATGAAGTGGATGATTAGTTTTGCGCTGCACAGGGACAGTCGGCATCTCGACTCACAGCCAGAGCCTGATTGAAGAGGCTCAGACCTGGAATCAGTAGCAGCGGGAGAAAAGGCCTTGAGCTAATAGAGCATCACTGGAGCCACTTCAGATGCTCAACCAATTTACCATATTAAGTCGCTTAGTCACATCCACTTCCCCGTAATTCATTCACTGCTAATGCCCCGATGCTGTTTGGGAATTAAGGTTAATCATCTCCTTATTCATCAAAGCCGAGAGGGCAATTACTGCATGGAGTGCAGGGGTGGCTCTGGCTGGAGAGCCACAGCTTAGTTTTTGTCATCACACACTGTGGACGTTGTAATTACATCATAATAAAGTGCAATTAGTTAATGAATGGGAGCATATGCTGCTAATGACAAGCAGTAATCTGGCTGCGTCTTTGCCCCTGTGCATGTACCCCCTCCTCTGCATCGGTGACACTCACACTCCGAGCTGTGGATGTGTGCTGTTCAGCAGGCTCAGAACCTTTTAGTAGTGAGAACTTCCCAGTGTATGATGTGTGAATATAAATCAATCAGTGGGTGATTGGTAGCACTAAAAATGCAAGTCGTTACGCAAAAGGTAAAATTGTCCCAATGAAAAAACCGTTACACTGGCTAAATGATTGCTGCGTCCGGGTTGCATGCTAGTATACTTTAACCACCTGATTCGATTCTCTAAAGTGCCGTTTTTGTATTTCATTATTTATTGCAACTTCCTTGTAGTCTCACTTTTTTTTGTCTCAATCCATTTTACAGTTCCTATTTATGTTGTGTATATCGAATTTTTGTTTTGTATGTAGACTATGCAGTTGTTCTTGAACTTTTTTTGCTGCGACACTTCAATCGCTTATCTCATGTTAATTCTAACTATGATTTGAGCATACAGTATGTTTATTGCTTATTTGGATCCCCATTAGTTGTCACTTTGTCATCAAACAGTCATCCTGGAATCCTTATCAGAATATACATATATAATTCCCAAATGTCTACACTTATACTACATAGAGTGATTACAGCAATATAGTATAAGCATATTTTTAAATGCCAACATCCATACAAAAATCACCAGATTATTTTTAGTGTGGTATTGACGGACACTATTGTCCAACAAAGCACTACACAAATTGTTGCTTTGAGCTGTTTGTGAAGTTTTCAAATTAAATTCAAGTCAATTTTATTTATATAGTGCCAATTCATAACAGAAGTTATCTCATTGCGCTTTTTTTTTCTTCAAAATTTAACATTATTTTCCACAGTAAGGTGTCTGCTCCCTCAGTTAGGCACATACAGTGCAGTATTTTGAATGACTTGGCTTCAAATCTGTCTTAAAAGGTCAGTTCACCCAAATTACAAAATATATGTTCTCACTTACCGCTAGTGGCAACTAGCCTGCAGATACAGTAGTTCTGGTTATATTTGTCCAGGTTTGGGAATAGTTTGATTCTGCTTTAACCCTTTAATAGCTTCGTCCAACATCAACCATCTGTCTTTCTTTCCAACTACTGCAAATTATGAAATATAAGTCTAAAAACAATCTTTAAAAATTTAAATATATGGTTTTGGGTGATGAATTCTTTAATCAATGCTCATCAAAACTTCACCTACTTTTCGTCATCATTGTCAAGCCAGTGAGCAATCAACTTGAGAGTGGCGTACTCAGTCAGACGCAGAGGTTTCTGTGGTCACGGGGACACGCTGGACAAGTGTTTAACTGGGCTGCTCTAATCAGTGTTGATGGAGTGTGAGGACGGATGCTAATCTGGGTCATTGCATATGTAAATGCACAGCTGGGATTTTTGCAGTGCCAAAACACATCAACCAGGGTGTCTGAGTGTCACCAAACATTAGCTCCAGCACAGCGAGTGGACAAGAGCGATAAACACACCCCGCGATTACCTGCAGTGTCAATATCAAACTTTAGCTTTAAAGTGTTGATTCACTCAAATAAAAGCATATTTTCTAACACACTTCTAGTACCTATCTATTCAAATAGGTTCAGTTTTGGTTTTATTTGTAAAGGTTTGAGATATATGAGATATGAGATATGCGTCTCAGAGATTTCTTCCCCCACCGCAATGATTGAGGTCCTCACAGGATTCTGAAGAATGAAACAGCAAATCAACTTTCCGGAGAACAATGTTCTGGTTAATCTGGTAATCCATAAACCTCACTATGAACAGTTTCATTGTACTCATTGTATAGACTAAACTATTGCTTTGCAGTTCATCTCCTTACTTTGCAGCATGTAAGGGATAATGTACAGCTAGCCAGTCAAACAAAGAAACAAAGAGGACTGTCCAGCATCTCTTTAATTTTTACTTATTTTAAGAAAACTATAATTTATTTAGATTAGAGGCTGACTGGAATTGTCAACTTTGCTATGCAGTTCTCCTGCCATGTAACTATGGCTATTACCTAGCTGTTTCTATTATTACAGTCTTGTATTATTATTTATTTATTACAAAATTTACATATTATCACCTTGTAAAGTTGTTACCACAAATGTGTATATCAAACAGTTGCCTATTTACACATCCAGCAGACACTGAGCCACATTAGCATTCATTTGGAGTCATGTTTCTGGTGACAAAATGAATGCAAAATCCAATTTTATCTCTCTTTCTAGCTCCATTTTGTTCCTTACCAACGTCTGAGAAAAATATCTTTATTAAGCTGCTAAATGATCCACAATAGTAAGTTCACCAGCTAATTGCTAACTTTGTATGTCTGCTGCTGGAGACTGAACCAAAACAGTAAAGTCGTGGGCCGTAAAACCAAAACAATGAGCTGAAAGAAGCTAAAACCCTTCGTAGAACTGAGGGGAATTGCATAGTTGGTTGATAATTATTTATTTCACCTTTCACATTAAACTCAGTTATTTGAGTATATATTGTTAATATAAAAATATTGATTAGTCCAGCTTTAAAAACATACAGGCAGGAGTTCAGAGTTTAGCACTAGGATATTTTGACACAGCACATGTGGCTGTTGCAGGGATCAAACTTACAACATTTGAGTTACAGCACAATATATCTAACCAATCTGTCATTGTGCCGTCTTGTGCTGAATGTTAGAGAAAAAATGTGAGGGCTAGCTGTCCCTCATCAGAGCCTCTTCTTGTGACTGAAGTGCTGCCATCAGTGGGCACTTGAGCTACAGAGGGCTGTGTCATTCAGTGATCCCCTGAATTGTATGGAGAAACCCCTTTATACCCTAGCAGCACTAATTACCTCAAGTGTTTTACCCTGCCAGGGCTCCACCACAGTGTTAGCAGTCTTAGAAATCTCCCATCCTGTTTTTATTCAATCCAACTCACTAAACTCAATACTGAATCATACTGTAGAGTAGATCCAAAATTAGATGGGCAGTTTGGGTTTTGTTGGCCAACTGATACCTAATTAATGGTGCCAATATTTAATGTCTTTGTGACAAATCCTTTTCATTTACCCCAGATATTTATTCTTGGCAAGTTGGACATGCCTCTGAAAATAACACATAGCAAGCAGCATTTAATCCAGAATTTAGTATAAAGCTGTGTGATCAGACAAACTGCATAATTTCTGACACAACTCACTTGCACAGCACTTGATCCAAACCAGTCTGGTTTTAAGAACGGCCATTCCACTGAAACTGCACTGCTGTCAGTGATACAAATCCTTAGGTCAGTAAGAAGGGATGCCCAGTCACCACTTGGACCAGCCTTTGACATGGTGAACCACCAAATTCTGTCTGTCCACCCTATAAGATCTGGGCATCTTTGGTACAGCATTACTCCTGTTTGAGTCCTACCTTACAAAGTGATCACTCAAAGTGGCATGGCAAGGAGAAGTCCATGTGTCACTTTATTTTCACTGGATCTGCGCCCTTCTCTTCTCAGTAGTGATGATACTCAGGTTTATCCGTCATTCCTGTCAGACGACCCAACTGTCTAAGCACAGATCTCAGCCTGCCTCAGTGAAATCTCAAAATGGATGATGGAACGCCACCTTCAGCTCAATCTCTCTCTCTCTACGACTGGACTCCTGGTGATCCCAGCCAGTCCTTCTGTTCAGCTCATTAGCATCCAGCTTAGCTCCGCCTCACTCTCACCAACAAAGTCTGCTTGAAATCTGGGCATTGTGATTGATGACCAACTAACTTTCACTGAGCATGCTGCATCTGTCACTCATCAGAGTCATGTTGCGTCACACTATATAACATTAGAAAGACCAGGTCCTGTCTGACTGAGTATGCCGCTCAACTCCTTGTACAGGCACTGGTCATCTCTCCTCTTGACTACTGTAACATCCTTCTGGCATAGCTGCTGCATGCACAATAAAACCTCTGCAAATAGTCCAAAATGCAGCAGCATGTTTGGGCTTCAATCAGCCTAAAACAGCTTATGTCACTCCACTTTTCAGTACTCTCATTCACTTCGATCTGCAAATGAACGATGAGTAGTCCTACTGTCCCTGTCAGGCAGGAAATCTCAATCCAAGCACTTCTCCTGTGTGGTCTCTTGGTGGTGGAATGAGTCACCAAACTCAATGCCATCAGCAAAATCCCTCTCTGTCTTCAAAAATTGCTTAAAGACCTACCTCTTCCAAAAGTACTTATTCACCTAATATGTTCTTTCTCTCTATGTCTATCTCTTAATCCTTCTTTAGTTGTAATGTAATTTGCGAAGTACTTATATGTTACTTTATGCACTTGCAAGCCTTGTGGCAATTGTGTCAGGTGGAATGCACTTAATCTTGAAGTCTTCTTCCTGTTCTACTGTGGCTTTGATGGTACTTGATTTGTACGTACTTTTGGACAAAAGCGTCTGCCAAATGAATAAATGTAAATGTAACACTCCATAAAATTTGTTTAAATTTACATTCCATCTTCCCACCTTACATTGATAACACTTTACTTTAACCACCCATTTAGCATTTATAAGCAATATATAATATTTAAAGGTGCTATTGATAACACTGATAACATCCAGCCACTAGATGACACACTCCCCCTACCCCCTTCCTTCGTTGCACAACCTGCATATTTCATGGCCGAATGGAATGAGACTCAGACTCAGTCATATGAAGTGATGAATCTGTCGTGATAGAGTAATGAATTCATTTAGCAACATATAGCTATACATTTCATAGGTTACTTTGTGTGGTTGTGTTTCATGTAACGTTATCTATGATAATCTTGGGATATGGCTAGCTAGGTTTAGAGAACCCAAATTCCCTATCATTTAATAATTAAAGGGGCCCTATATTGCAACACTTAACATAAAATGACATTTCAATCATCCTTACACTATCACATTAGGTAAATATTTACATTTTAATCCAATCAAAGAGTACAGTACATGGTAGGGATGCTATTAAAACCCACAGCGCTCGACATTAGACAGACAGTCACAGTAAAAGTTGATGTTAGCTGGCACGTAGTGTTGACCTAGAATTAGTCGAAGTGTTTTCTTGCTGAAAACAAATTTCATAGCGGATTATAAAAAACAGCTGAGCACCACACAGCAGCAATGGCTACAGGGAGAAAGGATATTAACGTGAATACCGTAGCTGTTGAGCTCAACGCAGCTGGTTGCATGGCTAGCTAGCCACAAGTGCCCTCAGCGAAGTGTCTCATAATAGGGCTAACGTTAGGCCGGACGATTATGCTATCTTAGCTTAACGTGTTAACGTCAGTGTCCATTTTCTACACTAACTGGCAACTACATCACGTGATACCAACTCAATTCAATTCAGTTTTATTTATATAGCACCAATTCACAACAGAAGTTCTCATTGCTATTTTCCTAAATTTGACAGTGAGTTAGCAAGTGAACAGCCTTGTCCTATCTTTAACTCATACCCCTCACAGTCACCTGCAATATCCTCACAGTTTACTCTCCTCTCTTACAACGCTCAGCTGACTTAGTTGAGTGTGTGTCTGGTGTCAAGTTTGATTCTGTCCAGTTGATGTTGGCACGAGCGTGGGGAGGCGGTGACTGGGGGAGCGGGGCAGAATGATGATCAGAGCAGCCGGTGCCCTTTTCTTCTGATCACACATTACTGTGCAACAGACTTGTGTCAGAACAGCAGCAGTGCTGAGATGCACACAAAGGCCAGCGTCAATCAAGAGGGCTATTCATCTGTCTGGGGCCTTAACCCCCACACCTCATCTGTTCCTCCTACCTGTTTGTCTGACAGCTGGATGTACAGGCTGGCTGGAGCTTAGGAGCTGACAACCACATTGCAACTGAGATGAATGACGAGTCTCACTCTATAATGAGTTATGGACATTTTAAAACACTGACAATTTCTCATGAATAAGTATTAAGCATAGCAAAATCTGGCATTTTAAAGCAATAGCCTAGGTGGGCAACTGTAGTTCATAAATGACAAAATCATTTTTTTTTTAGAAACACTGCAAAAATCCTACTCAAACCTAAAATAATTGATTTCTTTTCTTTTTGGCCACTTGGAGCCAGTGCAACAAACTGTAAACACAACAATACATATTATCACCATTTAAAGTTAATATTGGTAACATGTTAGCAAACAGTTACCTATTTATGCAACCAGCAGACACAGAACTACATTATCATTCATTTGGAGTCAGGTGATAATTCTCTGTGTTCATCACTACAAGAGACACCTTCCACAACTACACATAGTTCACATTCACATTCGTACATACTTCTGCTTACATGGTAAGAAGGCTATGGTGAGCTTCTTAAAATAATAATTGGAAATGTATGTATAAAACAACAAACAAAATCCAAAAAAAAATCCACCCTTAACGTTAGTTAGAAAAGTGTTTGTATCTAGACAGAAAACTGTCCATAGGTCCTGTTGTTGGATACAGGCATTTCCAAAAGCAACTGTTATGATAAGTATTACATGGGGGGGTCTGACTCGTCAGCCTCTGATGCGACACACAGATAGTGTAACAATTTGAGAACTTTACCATCCACCCATTTTACCCGTAAAATAAAAAATCTATTCAATCATGAGAGCAATTTTTTTTTCTACTTCCACCTGTAGTATCCGCAGTATTTGAGGGATACTGATGAGATTAGATTATGTCTTATTTTCAATATAGTACTGGTAACATTGTATGAGGTCAGTGTATTCTCCACTCATCTTGCCAAGTGGGTCTGATTCCAGCAGGTTTGTATGAACGTCTGCACTAAGTGTTGGGTTAAGCCTTCATTCCTTTGCCAGGGAATTAATGCATGGTACTGTTCACCTGCAGGCAAGGTCACTGTCAGAAAATAGAACACCTTTTGTGACAGTGTATTGCTCTTGCCAGTAGAGTTGAGTTGACAGTATGAATTGCACTACAACCAAATTGTGTAGGTGCAATCAATTAATTATGGCTATCAGAATTATCAAAAAGTTATTAAAATTATTCTTCCTTAAAGAAGAGAAATGATAGCCAATCAATTGATTGAGTCTCATATATTATACTAAACTATCAATTTGGAACTGATATAATGAATAATTATGAATAATTAAATTAAGAACTATAACCAAAATATTGGAGTTCTACATAGAAGAGGTTGGCAAATTATTCACTCTTGTGCAACATTAAAGAAACCAGCATACTTATACACAAGCATTTATTCAGAGATAAACAAAGCAAAAACACACAATATGAAGTCTAGCTCTAAATGCACTAAACTACAGAACAAAGGGTGTATGGGTGTGTGTGGGTGATCCAAAACAGCTGCTTGGATCCAAAATGGCGAATGAGGCAGTGTTAAACAGAAGAAATCTAATTCAAAATGGCAGCTAAGCCATATGATGTTAAACAAAAGGAACTAACTCAAAATGGCGGCTGAGCCATGTTTGATAAAGAGTGTGGCTATGTTAAAAGTCAAATTGGAGTGTATGTGTGTGATCAGTGTAGAATAATAGTGCCCACTTAAAAGAGCGTTAGTTAGCATGCAAAGACTCTGTCTGTGTGAAGCATAACGTTAGCTAACATCAAATTAGCATGTGGCTACCAAATGACCTAACAGGTGAAAACACAGCACAACAAGAAAACTAAATTAACCAAATCAATACATATACATTGACAAAAGTAACACAGTCCTGTGCTTAGCCAAGTACACTGTCAAGCTATGTGAAGCTATGTAATGCCCAATTATGTTACCAGTCCATGGAGGGAAAGAAGGTTGCTTTGAAGTAGGCTCCTCCTTGTTAGCCAGCAGTCCGTCGTTGTAGACGGGTCAAGCTGGAAAGAATTGTGGTTCCGGGAAAAGTCCTTGCTGTGCAGTATTCCGATTGTGCAGATCAGAGGAAGCCGGTTGCTCCGTCTGTTGTTCTCCTTACAGTTTCTTCTTAAAGTTAGTTGGCAGACTTTGTGTAGTAGCCATTGGAACTATCTAAGCATTGTTACAGAAATCTTACACAGGCTCTCACAGCGCTGTTTTGAGTGCACAACAGAAATATGATCTATGATAAAATTAAAAACGTTGTGAGGCTATACACTTAACAAGTAAAAAACTAATCTGAATGCCACTTAAAGAGGCGTAAGTTTGCCTTGATGGTTGGATGTATGAAGCAACTTAAACACCAGAGACTAGAATTTACGTCCTGTCTATTAATAACTGTCAGTGTTGGTTTCCTGTGAACATGGTCATGATATTTCCCTTACCAAATGTACCTGCAAATATTACTTCGGTCTGGTTAGATGCTGGTGTGGTCCCTACTCTTCAATACCACTAACAACACAGTCTGCCCATGATAAATAGGCTACAGCGCAAATTTGTTTACTTGCCAGCTACTGTCAATCAAACACAGAGACCAACATGCCCCTCCAGCTGCTGAAAGGAAAAGGAGTATTTCTGATATTTCCCCAAATATGTTTTTTCCTCTTTTTAATAATAAAACTATTGATAATGAATTAAAAAAAAAACAGACATTATATTTGACTTTGATTTCAGTTGGACTTAGGATTTGAAAATGTCTTAAGCACCATCCAATGGTAGTATGAAGAATAACACTGTGTCAGATAACTATGCACACTGCCACAACTCCCCCAACACCCCACAGGACCAACCTGAATACAACGAAATGAATGGGCTCAAACACACAGACTGCACCAATTTTCAGCAGGATT
Organism: Siniperca chuatsi; assembly: GCF_020085105.1. Lineage (NCBI taxonomy): Eukaryota > Metazoa > Chordata > Actinopteri > Centrarchiformes > Sinipercidae > Siniperca > Siniperca chuatsi. The sequence continues at coordinate 6,184,769 of NC_058046.1, forward strand.
GTTTCATTTTTCTTACAAAGAAAAACTTCATCAGAGTGATGAAGTTTGACCGCAAGTTTTAGAATGCACTAATTAGTTTTAGAATGCAGTAATTAACAACAATATTGACATGTTTGCTACGGGAAAAAAAAGATTATCATTAACGCTGCATCAAACAATATTTTTTTATATTGACAATGAATGACTTCTTTTACTGAAACAATTCAATAGCTTGAATTTTCTCTGTCAGAAGAACTTGGTATACAATGTAAAACCTCAAAGCAATGAGACCAAAGCTACGAAAAGAGAGAAGCGTAGAGTGATAGAGGTATAGTTAGGGAGGTAGAGACAGAGACTGTAAGGAAAATTGAGGGAAAGAGAAAAGAGCAGACATCGGTTACAAAAAGAGCAAGGGAGGTGAAAAGAGAGAATAGCTGGTGGAGAGGAAGGCAGAGAGTGAGAGAGGTGAAAGGCAAAGAGAGAGAGGTTAAGACTAAGAGCTTGAGAAGTAGAGAGACAGAGAGAGATGGAGCAAGGGCAGGTGTCTATGCTTTGAGGTAGAGGTAGAGAGAAGAAAGTAGAAAGTGAGAAGAAAGAAGTGGAGAGAGAAATAAGAGAGCAGAGAGAGAGGATGTGGGAGAGAGCAACATATGTAGGGAAAGAGAGGGAGACAGTAAAGGAGTGAGAGAAGAGAGAGAGATCCCCAGCTGTTGTCAGTGTCGTGCTCCTGACGGCCTCCTCCTGCCTCTGCTCCTCTGTAATAACTTGTCAGATCGATGGCTCCCCAGACAGCCGGGCTTTTTACTGCCACACAAATGAAGTGTGTGACATTTCTGCTACTTTCTCAGGTCATCGCTGCACACTCCTACACTTAGACAAAGCCACAAGGATTGGCCGAAGTCATTCCCACCTGCCGGGGTGTACGCCCTCTGAGGGAGACGCCAGGGAACTGCAGGGATGGAGGCATGGCTCAAAACAAATTATTTTTTTATGTAATTTTACACCCAAATGACAGTCGCTAAAGTGGCATAAAAAAAGTTCCATTTAAAAATAGAAGACGAAATAAAGGCATACCAGTGATTTTGCACATGCAGGCCCATTTTCTACAAATCGCATATATCTGAGATTATTGCCACCATTTTCCAAAGCATACCATAAAGTTTTAGATTTTTCAATGTGCTTCATTCATCAGCCATGCAGCCATTACTTTCCATTCCTTTTGCTATAGTATTAAAATCAGTTTGCAGGGACTTCATATTTACTTGAGTTATGGTTGGATTGAAAGGAAGTACAGTATCTCAAGAATCATTATCATTATCAAGCCTCTGGAAGTGGAAACAGGGAAAGCATTTGCTTCATGGAGGGTATGAAAAACTTTCAATAAAGCAATATATGTGAATATACCAAAACAAAAATACCTTGTATACAGTACAAGATATACAAGCCTATATCAAGTTCCTATGGCTAATATGTTAGCAAACAATTTCCTACTTTCACATCCAGCAGATGCAGTGCAAATGTATCATCATTCACTGGCCTTTTAGCACTAGTTGGTTGGTTTTAATTTTTTGTTTGCTTTGGGAATAAAACAAAGTGGTTAGACATATAAAACTGGTTTGGTTGATGTTTGAGTTCTTATCATTACATCAGTCTAAGTCATTGACTGCACAGTAGCCTATTGTTCAAAAGAGCAGTGGACAATAAGAAGAGGAGAAGAATGCAGAGAGAAGTATGTGTTTTGTATACTTACTTCTTTTAAACAAAAATTTTCGAAAATAAGAAAATCTCATTATAATTTGCGTTTGTGAGACACAAATCTTATTATTATTTTATTCATCTGGTTAAGTTTATCAGATTTCACTTAAGCAGCAGTGTGACCTTAAAAATATCCATGCACATAGCTCAGAACATGATATTGTTGGAAGATTACACATTTCATTGGAAGATGTAATACTGACACTATCTTTGTCAGCGTCTACTGTATATCCTATAGTCTTTGAGAGCAGCCCTTTGGAACTAACTATGAAATATCCAAAGTGATATGATTGATGATGTATTTTGACTATCATTCATGTATTATTACAATTGGATTATTTTGTCTGTAAGTACTTAACTGTCATAGATTTAACGGATCCACTTATTACTCCAAGTCCACTTATTTAAAAAAAGTGTGCACAGGAGCCACATTTGAAGTGAAACCATCCCCACTCTTTCATCACTCCAGTACAATTGATGCCCACCATATGCCAGTAAGAGGCTGTGGGCTCTGGAGATGGTGCTGGTGTTTAAGGGCAGATGGGAGAGGGAGCGGAAACAGGTTTAGGTGGGGAGGGAAGCAGTACAGAGGGTACTAGAGGAGCAAGCCAGGGTGAAAGCAGGGCTGCAGGGGCGTTTTGCTGCATCTCTGTGCAGCAACTGTCAAAGACGATTTTCCTTGCCTCCCACTGTACTAGTGAGATGGAGGAAGCAGCGGTATGATCCATGGACCTGCATGAAAATCAATGTGGGCATCCCAAACATGAAATCGATGCGGCCGGCTGGTTAGGCAGAAGTGGGAGCTGGAGAGAGGGAGGAGGAGGAGGGAGTTGTGGAGGGAAGGAGGTGGGGCGGAGGAGTTCACTGAAGTCCACTAGAGTGGGTTGCTCTCCTCCTGAGCTGAGTTGGGGTCAGGGCAATGTGGGAGGGGAAAAAGAGGGGTGAAGTTAGTTGATGTGCTAATGGAGAGGTGCTACAGAGAGTTCAACCAATAGGGGGTCTGAAGGCTTGTACCAATGGATAGTTTTGGATTAAAGCTCCTGGTAAATAATCACTTCTGTAGTTTTCATGCCAAAAAAAAAATAGTATAGTAAATAGTAAAAGTATTCAGTGGTTTCCCCAGAATTCAGTTCTTTTCAAAGTGAAAAACAGAATTTTTGGACATCACATGAGACTAAAACTCTCCACCCATTCGTAATATCACTTTTTTAAACCCAAAATTCCTTTGAGTTGTCCAGTGTGAGCTTTTGAAGGCCAATACCAATACTGTGCAATCTGATCAGGTCTTAGCTCAGGTTCAAATGTCCTATTGATTTAGTCTACAATAAATGTTGTCAGTCAAACTGCATCCATTGTATGTTAGGTGGACCACTCTGACTGCATCAGATCTGACTCGTTATCAGCTGCACATTTCAGAAACAAAAGAAGCAGTACATCTGGTCGCTGCTGAGGAGGGCTCGCCCAGTCCAGGACTGACATACAGGAGCTGAGCAGGCCAGCAGAGCAGTGACACGCCATCTTGCAGCTGAATTCAGGGACATTCACATGCATTTATGTAGGCCAAACTGGGCAACAAACACGCACTACTATACACACACTGATTGATAAAGGCCTGATCTCAGACCTACCTAAATTTGGGGAAATCAGTATGGTATATTAATATAGAAAAAGCAGACAAGAGAGGTGAGAAAATGACATTGACTCACATAAGGATTATGCTGAGGAGACACAGTTAGAACAGTGAAGTGTTAAATTATCTTAATTGGTTTAACTTCAAAGAAAAGAACAACAATTTTTCCTTTTTTATTTAAAATATGGCCAAAACTTGTAATTTGTGTTGTTACTTGTTATAACATTTTGACATGAACATCGTGGGAAAATGATGTGTCCAAGCATGTTTATTGTCATAGTAGTATGTTTATTGCTTAAAACCAGACAAATAAAACCAGAACTATCTGCATGGCTAGATACCACTTGGGGTAAGTTGGAGAATAAGTTTTAGTGAATTAACCCTTAAATCACTGGTTTGGTATTGCTTTACTGTCTATCGCAGATCTTGTTACACCCCACAAGCAGAAGTTTTTAGTCCCTTATCAATACAATACTTAGGGCTCCTTCAGCTTAGACACGTGATCATGGTATGAACTGGTGCAGGATCATGTCACAAAAGTACACTAAGTGTCACCAAGGTATTTGAAAAACAAAACAACGAGCCTAGCAAAGACGCTTGTGAATTTTGTATTTCAGTTTAACACAAAAATGGGCATTGGCTATTAAAAATCTTCCTTTGGAGAATAATACTGTAGGCTGGATATTGTCCTAAAATGGAAATGTGCACAGACAGCGGACTCACATGTGGGGAGTTGCACGTGGTTCTGTTTGGAAGTCTGCATGCATGGACGTGTTCCCACATTTGTTAGCACACACAGTCGGCGCTACCTACATGCTACATGCGGCAGACGACATCATTTCTGCAGTCACACAGATGTGTAAGGTTGACATGTTTTAGGGCCTAAGAATGTCATGCTTGAAGACATTACAGCCATTCTGTATTTACTTATTTAATTACTAGTCACAAATACATAGTTATATATAGTACTAGATTATATTTTGTACAGTATTTATTATTATTAGTTATTATGTTAAAACATTTGCTACAGAATCTTGTTAAAGGTTTCATGCATTGTGGTTGGTAAATACAATATGTAAAGCTGCGCTGCTGTCTAAAAAGTACTATATGAGTTAATTTTTATCCAAGTACATGCTCATCTATACATTGCTGCTGATGCTTCAAACTCTAGTTGACAAAAACTTGTGATGAAAAATTAAAAATACGCTCAAAACTGCAGCGTCATGAAGCAAAAACAAGATTGTTGTTTGTGGCTCTTCACTCGACAGCAGTGACATGGCTGGTTGATCTTTTGTTTAAAGCTAGAGCCCCTCTCTACAGCTGTCTTACTGTAAGCCAGCTTGTCAATAGCTGTGGCTCTGGCAGTGTGTTGACCCAGCAGGCCAGACAGCAATCGGGTGATTGATTCCTTATACAAGTCAGCGTGGTCTCCGGAGCCGTGTGGCATTTCAGGAAGTGCAGAGAGAGGGGGCTGCGTCACGGCAGAGCTGAGCGCTCGTTTTGTTAAAAGAGCAGGACCATGTTAATAATGGGACTAGTCAGGCTCAGACACCTGGGTACAGAGCTGTCACTGCAATTCCCCCTGCCTCAACCCAAATGACTGACATTACATGTTATGAGGAGCTGCTCAGCATGTCGATACAAGGAAGCAGCTTGTATCCTATCATTCACACCACGGGCAGAGCGGGAAACTGCCACCAGATGAATTCTGGTGAATTTAAACTGTTGTTAAGGATAAACTTGTCTCGTCTACCAGCAGTTCTGCAGGTACTTCAGTGTCTATCTTGCATTGAAATCATCTCATCCTCACATTCTTTGATAGTGTTCAAAATCCCACATTTACAACAGTTCATTCCTGTATTGTTTTCCACTGCTGTTGTGCGTAGCTTCCCGAGAAGCAGGCAGCTGGTTGGTATTCAGTGCAGCTTCTCTGCCCCACTGTGTCTGGAGCGTGCAGCGGCCGGGGCATCCTCCAGGTCAGAGCAGGGGTAAGGGAGTTTGCCAGAAGCATTGCCCCCAGCAGACTGAGCCCTCATTGGGCACGGCTCTCTGATCTGCTCCCCCCCTCCTCCTCATGCCTGAGACAATACCAGACTATTGATATCTCTGAAACGCACAGTCTAGCCTGCTTTCTCACTTTTGCTTTTATATCAGATTTTTGATGTTGCTTTGGCTTAAATTTCCAGAAACTTCAAGAGTTAGTCTTTGCCTGTTTTGCTGCTCTGTTTCAAGGAAGACAAGAAACTGAGTGCAGGGTAAGGGGGGTGGGGGATTGAGAGACCAGAGCCGCCTGCGGTTGTGTCCTTCAGGGTGATGGAGGACAGTGTCTGAGCTTTGATCATGGTCAAGCCACGTCCATCTGGGTGCCCTGATGCCAGGGGCACTTTGCCAGTCTACTTAGTGCCTCAGATGTCAAATCCTCCACTGGGACATGTCAGCCAGACTTGAAACATGGACTCGAATGGGGTAGAGTACCCTTCAACTCTTTTGGCTTATGCATATCTGACCCCTCTACGAAGAATTAAATTATCCCAAGCTATCCATAAAGGACATTCCATAATGATGCCATAACAATTATGGTGTGAATTAGGCCTGGCAGCTCATCTCTCCTCCAGCCCAAATGAAAGCCTTTATTAGGAGAGTCAGGGTCCTCCTTTGCATCCAGCTCATTTTGTGGTAGTAAAGGGCAGCGTGAAGGAGCCACGCTGCCCTTTACTACCACAACATGAGAGGCCTAATGAAGGCCACAAGCAGCACAACTATATATAGCCATAATGACCACAGTCACTACTGTTGGATATGGAGTGGAGAAGACCGGTATTCCAGTCTTATTGGTGTTTTCTCAGCTCGGCTGTAGCCTTTTGTGCAGGGATGATTGTTCCTTTGTTCCTTAGAGAAGCCACCATTTTTCATCAGTGTGTAACGATACCATACACTGCAGTTCATCACTGATGATATGATTTGATTCAGTTGCACTGGTTCAGCTCAGATGTTTCCATTGTTCATTTTTTTGGATTGCGCATGTCTGTCAAAATTTCTGGCAGCATCAGACATTGTAGAGTCTGATATTTCTTTCAGTGTGGAAATTTCTTTTCAGGAAGTGGATTTTTAGGTATGTGTTTGGGGTATGTAGCTAGCTACCAGGAGAGAACTGGACACATACACTAACGTCAGCCGCACCAGAGCACAAAGAGAAAAAGTTTCTTAGACAGATGAGCTTTTGAAGGCTGTATCGATTTTGGTTCAGACCTGTGTCCACATGTGACCATGTACACATGTAGCCATATGTAGCTCTGACTTATGTATCACTTTTCTGATACGTTTCAGTTCATTATTACACCCCTACTGTATGTTGAATAAAAATACTTTGTAACACTGTATGCAGTTTTAGATTACATGCTGACTGTATACTCATACTGTTATGCTGAGCAGCCATGCAAGCTAGCTCTCTCACACACAATACACACAGCACACACATACACACATCAGGCATGTACACGCACATTATCATGCAGGGCGGTGTCTTTGGCCCACTGCATTATGCATGGAGCTCAGGGGAGCCAGGCCAGTGGAGTGTGAGAGAGAGGCCCAGGAGCGAGCCACACGGTTGGACACATGTCAGCGCAGTCATACCACCTCTCCGTGGACCTCAAACACACACACACATACAAACACACAACGTGCATACTCACACACATCGCTCAGTAGCCTGACAAATCTGTACACGCACTCACTCACCCGCAGCCTGTCAGACAAAAGTCAATGTGCTCCGTTCTGTGTCTCGATTCCACTGTTTGTGAATTGGTTACGCTAATGCAATACAACACAGGCTCACGTCAACCTGACAGACTTATGATCAGTTTTTCACAGAGAAGCTGCACCACATGCAGCCGGATGTCATGCAGTTGCTTAATGCCATTTGTGTTAATTATGTGGAACATGCAAATGCTGTCGAGGCTCATTACACTACAGGTACTAATTGGCCTCTAAAGGTGGAAGATAACAGGTTAAATTCCCTGCAAAAATGAATAATTCCTTTGATGTCGAGCAGCATTCTGGCTGTTGTGCAAAAGTCAATAAAAGGTGCTTGCATGTGTGTATCATTGATGTGTGTGAGTGTATGTACAGATCAACATGCCCACATGAGGAAAAGCACTATAAATACCTGCGCATGTGTGTATTTCACTGTCACACACTGTTGTTATGCTGCTGGACGCTGTGGAGGTGTTATAGCAGACAGACAGCATGCTGGCCCTGTGAGAGCCATATGGAATTTTTTTACACTGTTTGTTTACACTGCCTTGTAGCACATGCGTGCTCTCCGGCCGGCTAATGCACACAGGTAAAGCCGCCTTCCCGCAACCACATCATCCACCTCCTGCTATGGGTTTGGCCCGCATGCCTACCCGCTGTGCCTCCAGCCCTGTGGGCAATGGACAGGTCCGACTGTCAGCAGCCTAAGGTGAGAGTGGGTCAGTGACATGCAACATGAAACAGAGAAGACTATTGTACAATCAACAGGTAGCGGCACAAGGACATCAGTTACTGAAGTGCTACTGTTCAATGGATAAAGGTTTATCTGTGCTCACAGGTGAGTGTGTGTCTTTCTGGGCAGATATGGTGATGTTTTCATTCAGCAGCCAAGCAAAAATTATTTGAGCATTGCAAAATATTATTGAAAATTATAGTTAGGGTTATGGATTGTTGGAGGGCAGTATGTTTTTAGACTTTCTACTTAAGTGTTTAATATTTTGCCAAATTATGAAGCACTCAGTGTACTTCATTCGGATTTATATTGTAGACTGGGGCTACAGGCACTTTTCCACTCTGTTAGCAACTGAGACCGGGGTTGAGTTGGACCACGCCAAATTATATTCAGTCTAATCTGCTCAGGTAGGGCGCATTTGTGTTTCTACAGTGTTGCCCAGTTGTGTGTCAATGTCTAATACCTGAATGGATCCCTCTCAGCTCTATTAACATGATCATCATCATCATAAAGGGGAAAAAATGTGTATTTTGACAAGACGTACAGTGTGAACTGCGAGGAGCAGGAAAAATAACATCTATTGCTACTCGTGGTTGCTCGTTAATTGGCTGAGCATCATGCTGCTGCCAGTGTTTGTTTTTTTTTTTTGCTCTGTTCAGGTCAGGCGTACTTATCTTTAGGTCTATTCCGTGTTCCATTTTGGATCAGGCCTCCTTTTTTTGAAAATTAGTTTATGCACATTGGGTTTGGGTAGATTTTCCACAGGTCTGTTTCAGATCTGGTCCAAAATTTAGGACCAGTGAAGACTTCTTCTGAGGGCCCCCTCAGATACCATGCCATCCTCTCTGGCATGGTGTGCAGACAAACTTTGACTACAACTACACTGATTTCATTAACTTAAATTTTACAATCTGATGCAGTCCAACAGCCCTTAAATTAATCATATCTTTATGAATGTTATATTCACTTTTTGTAAGATTCAACTGTGTGGTCATTTGTGAGGCTGTAGGTAGTGGTGATGTTGCACTTGAATGCATTAAAGATGTTGCTGATATTTTGTCTAACCCCATTTATATACATGAGGAAAATAGTGTTATTTTTAAATATATAGTACAAATTTTGAGTATGATTTAAAGATGCAACAAAATGATCTCTATTAAACTTCCTGGAAAACAGTGAATCCTTAATGATGATATCATGCTGCACTAGTAGGCGTGAATATAAAATCTAACCAATAAAGCAATGACATGTTTTTAAGTAATCCTGCCTTTCTGTCCCTCCTATCCCTCATCCTAATTTTCTCCTTCACTGATATTCTGTTGGTTTACAGTTTAGAATAATCCTACACTGTGTTATGTCCTGCCTAAACAACCTGTTTCAGCAGGAAATACTGAGGTAAAGATCCCATATCTTGGTGTCTTTAACTGCTGTACAAGGCTAGGGGGAAGTAGTTATTCATTGCCTATAGATAAAGTTATTTTCAAGTAATGATAATACACAATGGAGTGTGTTTCGTGTATCAGAACACTTCTTATTAACACGTTAAAGTGGTTGGGGAGGCAAAGTTTTGATTCAGGGTGGATGTTAAGAGCTGATCATACTGCAAGGCTGACGCTGTGTGTGTGGGTGTGTGTGCCTCTACTTTCTCACGACAGCTGTAGTTCAACATCAGGATGTTTTGAGGGGTTAAAATATTTGTGGCTTAGTATTACATATCATAAGGACAAAAAGCCATATTGACTAGTCAGTGATTCAGCCAACAGTGTGTGCACTGTATCATTTTTATTTTTAACACCATCACTTGAGCCTTGTGTCTCAGAGCCAGCCCAGAGCACACAGCTAATCATTAAAAAGAAGAAAAACATTTATTAAAGCCATTAAAAACTTGAATACACACACTATACAATGTATAGCTAATAGTATGTAGGAGTAATTTAATGACCAAAGAAAACATCAAAAACAAAAAACATAAAAAATCAATAAAAAGTTAACAAAAGTGTAATTGGAAACACAGTTACATGTTTAGGTAAAATTTGCAAAGATATGTCCAAACTGTTCTCCTCTCTCTGTATTTCACAATCTAAGGCAGATCTAAACCAAGACACTTCTCCTTCAAGAGGTCATTAAAAGTTTTAATGTATTTTATTTTATTATTAAAATTTTGTGCTATATTGAGGGAAATCTGTCAAATGTTTCCATTTGTATTCAGCCCATCTAAGTCCAGACATCATAACTTAAAAAAATACTTGGAACACTAATGAAATTTTAGACATTGTTATCTGGATGTGTCACACAAGTTTTGCATTTTCAGCCAGTGGGTGCTTTGTGCTGTTTTCTGTTCTCCCTCTCTCTCTTTCTCATTTTTCTCTCAAGTTGTATGAGTGTGTGTGTGTGTGTGTGTGTGTGTGTGTGTGTGTCTGCGAGCAGGCTGGTGGATGAGGTCCCAGGGGGCTGGATTACCCCTCTGCATGCCCCAGGCCAAGCAGCTCTTGGGGGGATTACTGTGAGACCTGCACCCTGGCTGGATTAGAGCGCTGGAACTCATTTCCATCTCCTTATTTACCTCGGCCCACCAGAGGAAACGCTCAGCTGCACAAAAACATGCTAATTGATGCTGAGAAAGCCACGGAGAGGTGCAACACTCACTCTGTAAGCTTGTTTTTTGGGAGGGTTAAAGGTTTAAAGATGAGTTGTTGAAAAATACTTTTTCAGTTAGTCGCCAGATACTGTCGGGCTATTATAGTGTGTGTGTGTGTGTGTGTGTGTGTGTGTTGCTAGGCTGCAAGTTGTATGGTGCGCATGTGTACATGTCTGCATTTTTGCATGCTTATTGATGATGTTGGTTTGGTTTGTGCGTGTGAGTGTGTGTGTGTGTGTGTGTGGGTTTGTATACTTTATGCTTAAATATATGAGGGGCCATACGACGCCCATAACACATTCTGGCCCTCACATACATACATTCTCCTGTCACATACATATATTTTCACACTCATATTTATTTATTTTCACTCACACATTCACTCACATAGTCATAGATTTTATATAAGAGAAGAATGTATGCATGTGAGGAGCGGAGTATAGTGGAAACGGAGGGCAGCTCATTTATCGCACTGTGATAGACTGAGAAGCTCGAGGTCGGGTGTGAGGGGAGGGGGCAAGGAGAGCGTGATTTACACCTGCATACAGAACATCTGGTTCTTCCTGTACCAGCCGTCCTCTGGTCTCCGCATCACCGCAAACCTACGGCAAAGGCTTCCATGAATTCAACTCTCAACCAGCAAGTAAGACTGTTTCTCTCTGCCGTTGTCTTCTCACATAGAACCGGGCTGTTTAAAGTTAACTTTTAACTGACGTTATGCTGGTCTGGCAGAAGCCTGCTGGAACTAGCCATGTGACAGCTAGCTAACGTTAGGCTCTATGTGAACAAACAACAGCAAAGAGAAACAGACTTACTTGCGGTTTCGGGGTTCCTGGTGAACTTCTGAAAGACGCACATGTGTGGTCAGGTCAGAGGATCACTGTGGTCAAGCGAGCCCCCTTTGGATTTTGATGCGCTTCTATTTGTGCAGTTACGGTACCGCTGCTTGGAGCAGCCACTGTTATTGCTACATATTCCAAAATAAAAACATTATATTATGCATCATATCATTAAATAAGTCTTGCTGAATATGTAACATCACCAAAGAAGTCCCATTATGATAAAAATGTTTCCATATTAGGTTTGCTGAGGAGCACACAATGGATTTCTGCTCAAAATGTTCTTATGACTATATAAACTTAGTAGTTTCACCTCACATTATTACACACAGGCACCTTCCTCATAGGCCTACTTGAGCTTTCATAACTTTTTGACTCTACTCTTCAGTAGATTCATCTTCATGGAAGCCTTTGCCGTAGGTTTGCAGTGATGCCAGAGGCTTAGAGCGGACGAGAAGAGGGCTGGTTCAGGAAGGATGATGTTCTGTATGCAGGTGTAAATCACGCTCTCCTTGCCCCCTCCCCGCAGAGCCGACCTCGAGCTTCTCAGCCAATCACAGTGCGATAAATGAGCTGCCTTCCGTTTCCACTATACTCTCTGTCACACATGCATACATTCTTCTCTTACATGCATATATTTTCTTCAGACATACATACATTTTCTTCTTACATACATATATTATATATAATATTAAATGTATACATTGACTGCATATGCATGAGAGCAAATGTATGAATGTGTGTGTTCAACGTATCCTCATACAACGGTTCGTAGATATCTTACAAAAAAGCAATAAACCATTTTTCGTGCATAATCCTACAAATGTCCAGCATCCAGCAACCGTAACCGTAACAATAAACACGTGGTTAACGTTGTGAAACGGTCGTAGTTTGATTAGGTTTAGGCACCAAAACGACTTGGTTAGGTTTAGGAAAAGCTCATGGTTATGGTTAAAATAAGTAAGTTACCTTAGTGACTCACAGTAAGTCACTTGACGTAAACACGTAGTAAGTAGGTGTAAGGTGTAATTTAAGTAGGTTAACTTACGTATGTAACTTAAAATAACTCAATGCTGACTTTTGGTTTCACACAGATCACGAACCCCCCGGTCTCCCGAGGGAAAGTCCTGTGTTTGACACACCCATTCACCCTGTCCACCTCCCTACATGGACATTGATGCTGTTTATACTTCCTAATCTGACTTCCTCCTTTGATCCCATCATAATTACTGAGGCCACTAGAGGTCGCCACCTAATGTATCTGCCTTGTGGATCCCTATTACGTGGGTTATATACGAATTATAGTGCATTATTTTTCATAGGTATAACTACGAAAAGTGAGTGAGAACAGCCTTGTGCGTTAAAATATATAAATATGAAAGTGAAAATGCGTGGGTGTAAGAATGAAAATAAATTAATGTGAGAGTGAAAATATATGTGTGTGAAAGGAGAATGTATCTATATGAGAGGGCCAGAATGTATTACGGCTTGTATGGCACCTAATATAAATAGGTGTCTGTGTATGTTTAGTTGCACTGTTGGTGTGTGATATGTCTTTATGCGTGTGTGCATTTGTTTGTATTCTCATTGGTTTGCATGTTGTTGCTGTTGTAAGAGCTTGTGCATGATGCTGCTTTTTATTCTTCTTTTTGTATATGTGTGTGTGTGTGTGTGTGTGCATGGGCGTCATGGCAGAGGTCCTCATTACTTGGCGGGGTCGCATACAGACATGGTCACAGCACGATGAGGACAGTTGGCGGACCTATTCCTATTCCCGCAGCTCTTTAACGAGCTAGTGATGGGGAGAACAGCCCAGTTGCCCCGGCAACCGAGGTGAACTCTAACCTCGGAGGTTGGCAACCTGTATATATTAGGATCACAGGCGTATGTAAATGGCCCGCCGGTCCTTTTCCCCCTTCTTTTCTTCTGCTAGAATGTCCTTCTTGTTCCATCCTGGACTTGACATGTGTGCTAACAGTGCCCTTGCTCTGAAGGGCAGGGGAGGCGGAGGAGGGGTTGGTGGGACTTCCATTAGTGATTGCTGAGGTGACAGGAGCTCACACTCTGGCTCGGACTCCACCGACGTATGACCCTCCACCCTGCAGAACAGCCTGAGTGCCAGGAAAGTGAATCATTAGGAGAGAAAGTGTTGTGAGCTTCAGTATGCTCTCAATGATTAGACACTTCCTCTGCCTGTATTTTCTGGCTACTTTTTGTCCTTCTTTAGCTTTTGTTTTTTTTTTTTTTTTTGTTTTGCCACACAAGTACCACACTCCTCATCAGTGGGTGTTCAGTTGAAGCAACATATACACAGGTGCCATGATGGAGGTCTTCAACGTTTTAGCAAAATTATCGCATGAGCTGGACAGCATTTCTTAATGTATACCTCAAAATATTGAACAGAATGCAATAAACATAATTTCTGTGCTGTTGTGTCCTTAGAAAATCAGGGTTCAGTCACCAATGTGGCACAGCCACCAGTGCTCTAAATGAATAAGAGCTGTCTATTAGCTCAGCTGTTCATATTAGGTGATTCTGCATCTCACAATTTGCATGCCAATGATCAGTGCCAATGCAGGAAGTGTGCTCTTGTATGTACAAAGGAGGTAAGTAATAGACCATAGTTTGCATCCCATCACAGACATGCAATCAACATTCACATTTTTATAAACCATGAGCATGATCTTTCCAAATACTAAACATACTGTAGTTGCCATAAGCAGACATCATACAAAGCAATCATTTAAAATAAAATAAAAAATGTCAGTGAACATAATCAGGGGTTTTGTCCAGGATTGTCCAATAATGATGTTCTTCTCTGCCGATGGGGTTGATTAACTCTTTACCACAACAGGATTTTTTCCAGGAACTTTTCCCGCATTTTAAACCAGAGGAACCAGGGTCCAAATTTGGCTGCTTTTCCATAGTTCCTGGCTCTGGCGGTACGACTTTCTCATAGCGATGTTTGAAGTGCTCACCTTTGCCCTCTGGTCAAACAGAAGTGGGTGGCAGCTGTATCAGTATTCAGACTTGAAAGGTGAATTTTCTGAATGTTTATTAATGTTTAAACAAAGTTATGTACTACTGTAGTAGTCAGTCTCATGTAGCAGTAAATAACAAAGAACAGCGTATCACAAATCTGTTACCGGCCAAATTTACCGAATCTTACCTAGTTTAGTTCCTTGGGTTTCTCTGTTCAGGGGACTATTTTGCGAAAAATGACCATATAGTATGTCTGAAATGGTCAGGCCAAATTCTGGACAGGATTCCAGAAAGCAGGATTGGCAAGTTAACGTGATCTCTTGAAGCCACATTCAGGAAAGGGCTGGATTTTCAATGCCAACAACAGGGATTAATAAAAAAGGTCCCTGTTCAAAAACACATTAGCAAAAGTCAGGGTCTGTTACTATGGCAACTGATGCCCTGAAACCCATCTGTATGCCAGTTAACTTGGTCTTAACTCCTGCACTAAGGCCATTTGTCAGGCTACAGTTCTCAACCATGGGCCTTAACCTGTGGTAATAATAGGACCAATTTGACTTTTTGTTAACACTTTCTATGAAGGCCATGTCTACAATGCATTATAATGCATTATAAAAATACTTATAATATGTTATGCTGTGCTTACAGCAATGTATAATTATAGTTATAACCACTCATAAATATCCATAATGCTTTATAAGAATAATCATTACACATTATAATGCCCATGTCTGTACACTGTAATTACTAACATGGGATTTAATCAAAATGAATTAGTTGACCTAACTCAGTTTTTATCAAACAATAATTTAAAATAATTTACTTGTAATTTGGGGTCGAAAAAGACGCCCAACTCACTGTACTCGAGTTGGATTAGTTTAGAAAAAAATCATTCTTGGAAATTGCTGCTTTTTTTCAACATTTTTTTCAATATTTAGACGTGCAGATCAGTCAGCCAGGTTTATGTTTATGCTGTTATTTATTTATCATTTCACAACACAAGGTTGTATAATGAAATGAAAGGTTGTAGTCCCTTCATGCTACTCACATATAATGTGTTTAAATTCATAATTACATTCATATTAAAATAGGGTGACATAAAATATATTAAATTAAATAAAACAATATATACAGTTATTTATATACATAGCCCACACGTATACACCCAGGAAATAATACTGCAGCATATTTTTTTAATTTGTGTCTGATGGAATATAAACAGCAGATATAGATAGAAAGAGATGTTAAAATAGGGTAACATAAAATAAATAAAATGATGGAATGTAAACAGCAGACAGAGATAGTGATGTAGCTAGCGGAGTTTGAAGGAGCTACAGACTGCAGCACTGCGTAACCGTTGCCATAGCCTTTTCACCCCTTTGCGAAAGACATTTGAAGCTGAAGCAAAAGGCTGTAACTTTCAGAGGAATGTTTATTCCATCTTTAAAGCACACAAAAGCAAAGAGCATCAGTGCGGAAAGGCTCATTCCAAACAAGAACAGAAGAAACTCATTATGTTTCCTACCGGACCTTTTGCATGATCTGCTGGAGGGCATTGTTCCAGCTGAATTGGCCTTGTTCTTAAAGGCACTGATATCAAAAGGATACTTCTCACTTGAAACCCTGAAGGTATATGTAATGTAATAAACAGTTTCCGTATACATTTGGAGGAAATGGTCATGAAAATTGAATACTTCTCACCGACTACTGCCATTACTGATTGGTCATCACATTCCTGAGGGGTATGAAACTTGGGAGATTTTAATGAACTTAAAAGATGTAGTGGAATTGTCAGTGTCTGCAAGCTTTACAGAGGAGTCGGTGAACTTTCTTGATTGCAAAATCACAGAACATTCATTTCATTTCAGAAAGTTTTCCAGAATGAAAAACTACGGCCAAAGCACCACTACATTGAGCACTCAATTAATACAAGCTTTTGGTCCATTATCTGATGTGTGGACAATGCGTTTTGAAGGAAAACTAAAAGTTTTTCAAAAAAGTTGTGCAACATGCTCAGAACATACCCCTTACTTTAGCTCTCAGACACCAGAAAATGATAGCCTTCCATTTAGTCATCTGCTGAAATTAATAAAGTCTGGTTGCTCCATTTCCTGAAAATGTGCAGAACTATCACAGGAATGCCCAGCAGAACACAGTCCTTGCAGCATCTTCCGTCTGCATAGATGGCATTAAGTACAGTGCTGATATAGTCATTTCGGTTGGATCTTGCTCAGGGCTCCCAGATTTCAGACAAATAGCAAAGATTGTAATGATCAATGCCGACATAATATTTGTCTGCAGACTTATGACCTCATGGTATGATGAGCATCTTGGAGCATATGAGCTCTGTAGCAGCCATTTGTCCACCTTCTCGGTCACCCAGTTGTCTGAACTGAATTATGTTTTCCCCTGTCACTTTACAGAGTTAGAGGCAAGCAGCTTGTTACACTTAAACGGTACATATTATGCTGAGCAACGTAAACACTGAAATGTTGGAATCTCACACAGATTCTCCCTTTTTCTCAGGATGAGTGTGACTCTCCATTTAACAGCTCTGTCATTACAGACAGCAGGCAGCACAGCAGACAGTGAGATCCTGTCGACTGCTGGAACATCATCATTCCTAAGAAGACAACAATGGCCGGAGTTCTTTGACATACCCAATTTCTCAGTTGATGTTCAGTACAGACTTACACAGGGAGATCTTGCCTTTTTGAAAGATGGAACACGTATGACTCCATCACGAGATATGAAGCTGGATAATGTACAGTTTCAAGGCTTATCCTGAAGATGATGAGTCTTGCAAGCACCCCTGCCTTGCCTTGGATGAGTGCAAGCACCCCTGCCTTGGCTGCAGAACAGCCCTAAATTCAAGATAGCCAACTATCGTACAAAGCTTCGAAAAGCTGGATGTGAGGATGTAGCAATCAATGGGGGTAAAAGTAGTAAAGGCAACCCAGAGGGAGAATCATCAAGCAAGAATATCAAACAGTCAAATAGAGGTGAAGCAAATTATCTGCCTAATTTACCTGAAGGACATGATGAAACAATTGCCTCGAAAAGGCCAGAATGGTTCTCCCGGAGGAAGTTAAGAAAAAATGACCAAATGGCACTCTCGTCTCACAAATGATGGCCCAAACATTCCCAATATGCAGATGAGAGCTAGTAAAAAAGGAACCTGCTGTACAGAACATTGTTGAACGATGGCCAGCACTTTTCACGGAGAGATAAGTAAGCGCCTTTTTTTGTCCTGAACAGTGCCTGAAAGATTGAGCTTCCTCCAAGGCTGCATTTCACCTTACCAAAGTTCCCAACCGATCAAATAATGCCAATCAAAACATTAGGTCACGTCTGCGACCTGGTTTTGTTCCGTCCAAAAGTGGCTTCATACCCCACCAAGAGTGTTTCAGAAGCACAGCGATTTGCCTGCCCGACGTTGCTGACTTGATTTGCCTGCCCAATGTTGCTGACGTTCCTTGACTTTTGTGCTTCTACTGTACGTATGTAGGCTATGTAGTTAAATGCTTTATATTCTATTGTCTGTTTTAGTTGTGTTTTTTTGTTGATATATGACTGGGAGTCTGCACAGATTGTTTTATTTTGAAAATTGACTGGATTCTCTATGCTGTTTCTGTGTCTGACTTGCCCAGTTTGATCTGCTCTGTGTAGCTTGATGCGGCTTCCGTCAAAAATAGACTCGCCGTGTATTCACAGTGGAGCAGAGTGGAGAGCCGCTTCTGGGATGCTTCTGGGACGCGCTGTGGTGCATCTGGTGGGATCACAAGCATTGTCTAGAATGGCCACGAGTAGCTCTGGCGGTCACGTCGCAGTGCTGGTTCTCCTCCTCCCCCTCCCCCTCTCACTTTTTCAGGTATTTGCTGAGTTTAATAGAATTGCCAGTAAGGATCTTGAGAGAGACTTCTTTGAGGCTCTGGACCAACACAGCCTATGTTTCATCAAACTCTTCAATTCAAAAAAAGGAACTGTTAGACAGAAAATGACCAAGTTAATGCAGCACATCCCCTATCAACTGGGTGGTAAGTAATTTCATTTTCCAACTTTTGAGTAAGCCTTAGTGTCATCTACATTGATGACAAGGTGCTACTTCAAAGGCCTGTTCAAAAATCCAAGTGCAAAAATTAGAGACCCCCCCAATCCTCAAAGGCATTACACACATTACACATTACAGTGTTGGCAATAGTGCCCCCTTGTGTTTCAGTTCAGTGAGTGGGACTATGCAGTCGGCGCGCTGGTCAAGCACTGAACAATTCGGTGAACAAATCTTTTGAATGAATCTTTTTAATGAATGATTCTAATGATTCTAGTACACTGAAAAGAACTGCTTGTCCATCACTACTGAAGGGAAGCGTGGACTGCAGAGCCGGAGGAGACACGTGTAGGAAATGGCAGAGGGCAAGAGAGCTAGGCTCTGGACAGACGCCCACAGGCCATCATCTTAGCGAGTCACAGAACTTTGTTAAGCGTCTGCAAAGTATTGAAGAGAAAAGAAGACTAGAGAGTTTGGGCTTTCTCTGTTTTAATAGTCTTCTGTCCAGGGGGCGCCGATGTGATTTCATCGGCACAACACTTCACTCCACAGCGCTTTTCCTGTAGTAATTTCTTCTTAAAGAATCAATTGTTTGTTACCAATTTTATGTTTGAGGTCTCACAGAGCTTGTCCAGTTCTGTGTAGAATATTTATATTGCTTATCATCATCAACATCATCATAATCCTACACTATTTTCATAATGTTTCACAGGTTTACCCTCCTTCACCTAATGGTAGAAAACGGGACTCTATGTATTTTGGCCATGCCCTGCATGTGCAATTGAGTGTGCTTTGTCCCCTGCACCTTGATTCATAAATGCATCACCTTATGTCTTATTAAGAACTGTGAGACCTGACTTCATTTGTACTAGTTCTGTTTTTGTACCTTTGCATTGCACTGAGCATCTTATGAAATTTAAGAGCTTTCTTTTATATGTTGATATTGGATGTGATTAGCTTTGTGTGAAAGGATTACAATACAGTGGGGCTTGGTGTATTGTGCATGAATCCAAGGCCACACGAATAGGAGAGCTACAATTAGCTGCATCTGATCTGCCTTTCCCCCACTTTTATCTTCTATAAAACAGTATAGCCGAGAAAACAAAAATCCCTTTTTAATTGGCAAACAAATACTAATCATATGCAAACATACAGATTCTTGTATTTACTGTTGTTGTTTAAAACCTGTATTTCAAAGATCTCCCCATAAGTCTGACTCTTATATGAGCAAATAATTAACATTTTGTGCACTGCTGAAAAAAAATTAACAAATAAACAACCAAGGAAAACGAGGAAACATTAAAATAAAAATACTTATATTTTAATTGATGTTACGAGAGCATAGAAACGTAAAAAGACAAGACTAAATAAAGAACCCCTTAAAAAATTTAGTGGATAGTCCAAGGTTACTTGTCCTTTTTTCTTCTCCTCCTGCTGTTCGTGTTCCACTTTAGCTCTTATTATTTTCTAATAATTCACTTTCTTCATGTTCAGACCAACCGAAAGAGCCAGGCATCCAAACAGACATAATCTCTGATATACATTGTATTTGTGTGTGACCATACATTGCACTGCGTCTGCATCGGCTAAAGGGATAGTTTGACATCTTGGGAAATACGGTTCGCTTTCTTGACGAGAGTTAGATGAGAGGATCAATACCACTTTCTTATCTGTCTGTTAATTATGAAGCTGGAGCCAGCAGCCAGTTAGCATTAGCTTAGCATATACACTAGAGTTGTCGCTTGTTGCCTGGCAATCTCACTGTGACGACAAAACTCCAGAAAGTAACTGCATCCTGCGTAAATCCAGAAATTGTCATTTTTACACTACAATTTTCGCACTTGATAAACAAACAAGGGATAATGTGTTAATTAGTGAACTTTAGAGGTGCTAATAGGTGGTCACCTTTGGACAGAGCCAGGCTAGCTGTTTCCAGTCTTTATGCTAAGCTAAGCAAACCGGCTGCTGGTTGTAGCTTCATGTTTACTGCACAGACAAGAGAGTGGTATTGATTTTCTCATCTCTCAAGAAAGCGAATAAGCGTAACTATTCCTCCAAATGATATTGTTTTTGGTTTTTTTTATATTTTATTTTGAGTTTTTCCATAATGCAAAATGCACACAAGAAAACCCCCCAGCAAAAAAAAGACCCTAAGCCCCACCCAAACACCCACCCACCCAAAAGAAGGCCTGACAATATCAAGTATATTGCAATAGTGTTAGTACATTGTACATGCATACCAAAATAAGCTGTGTAGGCAGTATTCAGGAACCAAAGGAAATCAAAAACAGACACCAAGAGGGGCCGACAATAAATGAACAGAGATACACATAAAGTCTATTAGTGTTAGATAGTCGGAGCATGTGTTCTCAAGACATAGACATGAATAAATGCACTTGTTAGATACCCTGCCCCCTAACATAATCCACAAGAGTACTTTATCTCTTCCAAGTATAAACAGGAAATCATATAATTGAGCCATCTTTTATAAGGAGGGGATAAAGATTTCCATTCCCTCAAAATAACCCTTTTAGCTTTAACCATGCCAAACATGAGAGCCAATTGACTCTCATATGGTAGTTGAAAGCAGTATTCAGAATAGCCCAGTATAGCAAAATGACTTCCCAAGTATCTCCAAACGAGATTGTTAACAGTTTAACATACACTCGGCCACCTAGCTAAAACTAATACAGTCTAATACAACAGTCCTGCATTCAATTCTATCTTCATGAAGGTTCTAAAGTTCAGTTTTTGTTGAAACTGTTTTAGCTAGGTTTTGATTAAATTTAAATGTAATTTTTAAGGCTATAGTTTTTGGTGCTTTTATACTGAGAGGTGTTTCTAATATTTAGTCTACCCTCACAGGGATATACATTAGGTGCAAATTAGGTGTTGTTTTTTTCTTGCAAAATGTACTTGAGTATGAGTATGAGTGAAAGCTATGGTACATGAAAACTACTGAAAACTAAATGCAACAAAATAATCTAAGCTCAAAGGTTCAGTTACTAGCTTTCAGAGCTAACCGCATCTCACCACCTTTGAGCTAAAAAGAGCTTCACCGGGAGGGGATAACGCATGTGAAGGTTCCCACCCCCTTTTGCACAGGCACCCTGATCAACCAGAAGGAGTCACTAGTGCAGCAATAAGGACATGATCCCTCACCGTCTACCCACCCACAAACACTGTTTATTATGATGGATGGAGAGCCACATCAAGCCAGCAGCACTGCTGCAGGGACTGAACTGTAAATTGGTCTCTGGGGTGGATGGTGAGTGCTTTTACCCACTTTTGGCCAAATTCCTCAATTTTTAAATGTGTGGTGTTGATGGACACTATTATCCCACAATACAATGAGTACCAGAAATGAAGACACTACTCACAGCTGGCAGAGCAGCCTGCCACTGCTGCCCAGAGCACTCATGATTCCATATAGTAGATATGATATTAGGTTTTTGTACATGAGGCCTGGTAGTTTAGCTGTCATGCTCTTCAACAATGTGCAGTGTCCAACAGTCACACCCACTTCGTGCAGTGACTGGTCAGGTGTGTGGAGGTGAGAAAGTAAGCAGGGTTTGAACTTCTTTTCATTCTTTAAAAAATGACAAAAATTAATCAGTGCTATTTTCTGTCTGAATGCCTGCTGAGAGTGAACAATCTCTTTGTCCACGTCCTAGACTGGTGTAGTCTGGGGAGGTTTTACCTGTTGCAAATCCACCACCAGGGCCTTTGTTTTGCTTGCACTTAGCTGCAGGCAGTTCCTGTCGTCATTACTACATTAAGTTCTCTATCAGTCCCGACAACGGCTGAAAAGAACCCAACAGAAGAGGCTTATTGATTGTTTGACATCTATCAGAGCATGTTCTGTATCATTTCCTATTAGTACACAATAGTGGAGTGGATTTATTTTAATTTTTGTAAACCATCAACATTAGTACATAGTGTATAGTATGTAGTCTGGAACTGGACACTTTCTTTTAGTGTTTTGTATTTGTTGTCTGTTCTTCTCATACAGCAGCAAAATGTCAGATTTAACACAGACAATGCTCAAATGTTGATGCTGATTTTGAGAAACAATGTTGTTATGCTTCCAGCGACTGTATTGTTGTTAACTTTTACCTCCCTACAAACAGATAAACAAATGCAAACTCATTTCAAGGTGTAGTCTCATCTTGGCAGTGCACAGCATTGGATTTGCTGTCAGAGCCTTGTTTCACAGCTCTGCACTCACCTCTCTGGAAGCTGGACTAAGTAAGAGTTTAATTTTGTTAACAGACTGCTCTCTGCACACTGGCCAAGCCGGGCTCAATGGGGCCTGATTTATGTGCTGACAGGCTGTGGAGGCTTGGTGTGTTCTGTGTGCATTGGAAGACATATCACTGCTGGAAGCTAAATAAAAAATCAATGAGAGTGAGGCTGGTTGGTTAGGGAGAGCGTCCGCTCGGCTGGAGTTTAACAGCGTTTTAACTCTCCCCTGACTGAGGATGGGGGAAAGGCCATTGATTTTACCCACCCCACCTCCATCACCCCCTGCATTTAATAAATCAGTTTGGTATGTGTGTGGTATACTTCCATTTTCTTCTGTCAAACACTAGGATGTAACTGAGGGTAAACACACAGTAAACAGGGTTTAGTCACCTTTTCAGACTTACACACAGCTTCATTAATACATTTATAATAATCAGTGTAGACAGTTATATCTAACTGAAGTCAATTATGATAAAACTGACCACTAGTTTGTATGTAATCATTACTGACTGAATGCCATGATTTACCATCCGCTTTGTTTATCACATTTCTGCACAGCGATGATGCTATATCATACTTTACAATGTGTTTCTAAGCGTCACCCCAACTGTTAATCTCTCACCAGCCCACACAAAGCTTAGCAAGCATTCAAACACTCCCCACTTCAATTCATGGCATGTATAGCCTCACCATATGAGCCTGATTATTGTTCAACTTAGCAAAACACTGAGGCCTCTACACTCTGAGCTGGCTCTGTCCAAAAAGAACAAAAAGACATCCACATGAACCATTCCACCTCTGTCAGTTTTCATCAAAAAGAGTTTACAAGCATCTTCCAGATCTTTGACAGTGAAGAGGATGTTTCTGATCTCACACAACATCCCAGCGTCTCCCTCCCTGCTGTCTTAATGTCCAAGTTTTTGCAGGTGTTCAGAATTGCCACACTCGACAGTGGGGCAAAAAGATTGCCATGATGTACAGCGAGACGAACAAAATCGTACAAATTGGGATAAGGGCACACACTTTCAATCATTCTCTCCTCAAACGCATTCATGGTGTTGCACCCAGGTATATACACATAGTGTGCTGTTGTGTTTGTAGTTATGTGGAGAATAAAAAAAAAAAAGAGGTTGAGAGTGTTCAAACCATACCTACCTCCACACACCTGGCCAATCACTGTGTGAAGTGGGCATAATCGTTGGTTTCAGAAAGTTACAAAAATTGCCATACCCAGCCCCCCACAGTTATGACGTTGGAAAGGTGTGGGGGGAGGGGGTTATAGACTGTTCGATAATCTGACAAGCACTTCTGTTGAAGCATGTTGACCCCTTAATACCCCCTAATGTCCCATGAAGCCACAAAGTGAATGGTGCATTTGTTCAGTCAGGTCTACAAAAAATCCATGTTAATGAGGAAAGGAGAGGACTCATTCATCTGTTGATGATGTTGATGAGCCTACTTGAAATTAAGTCTGTCTCAAACATGTTAGGCTTTGCCCATTTAGTCTACATGTGTTTTGTGGACTGGAAAAGACTGTGGAGATATACTGCCCCATATGAATGTGTTATTTCTTTCCACTAGTATATAAATATACTGTTTAACCCTGCTTTCTTTTGTATTAATTGTATACCCTATTTGTTAAGCACTTTGTAACTCTGTTATGAAAGGTACTTTATAAATAACTGAAATAAAAAATAATATGAAAGACTTGAGATCCTGCTCGCATTTGACACGGGCCCGTTTCACGAAAACAAATGGTGCCAGTGTCATGTTTCACAAATGATTGTCCACAAGTCCTATGGGGCTCTCACATGCTCATGCATTGGTCTCAAGTATGGCGCTTTTGAGTGGTAAAACATGTTAAAATTAATGCGTGAGGAAATTATGTTGCAAATTGCAGTTAGTATAGTGACTGCAGTCATGCTGGTGTTGACCAGTGTTACTGAGTGTGTTTGTATGCACTTGGGGTAACTAGGTTACTCAGAGAAACCAGGTTACACAGGATTCAGAGAACACCTTTACATGCACTGTAGTAACCTAGTTACTGTAAATCTGCGTATACATGCAGCTGGTCGGTAATCAGATTTCGTCCTTATCTGTGACCTTATTTTGGAAGCATGTATCAGTGATTGAAGACGGTGTGTCGGTTCTGAGTCTTTTTTTTTAATGCTGTTTGTGTGACTGGCAACGCAGTGAGAGACAGGCAAAAAGACAGACAGACCAAGTGTAGCTTTTCCTCACTGTGAATGTGTCTGAATTTAACTAATAGTAAAATGTTTAGCCATGGAAACAGACTTATTTAGACTTTGAGAAGCTACTTGGTGGCAGTTTCAGTTTCAGTTTCAGTCAGACTTTGGATGGAAAACTTTTAAATATGAGAACAAATTGCTCCGTGTAATGATCTCTCCTTTCGCCCAGCCGCTCCACTGTTACTTTTCCTGTCTACCGTCTGTTGTCATGCACATGTGTACTTGTACAAAGCTGATTAGAAACACAGTTAAGTGTATACATGGCCCAGAAATTTGCCGTTCTCCTGGAGAAATCTGCTTGGGGTTTCTCAAACCTGGTTTCTTCTTTACATTATATCAGCTTAGTGGAGAAAGAGGTGACTGTAACCTGGTTACTTAAATGCATGTAAACACGCTGACTGCATAGACTGTATAAAAAATTGTCAGGAGCGAGATGAAGCAGAGAAAACTTGAGAGGGCAGATTTACTGTATATGCTGTGTTCTCTGGTTATGCCACCTTTACCTCAGTGGCATAACCAATTGGAACACAGTGCTGATGTTTGGACTGATCACAGCCATCCCTGATGGATAAATGTAGCAATGTCTCAAAACATTAGTTATGACATCATCTTTGGGAAAAATAGGAAATGCATTTCCTATATGTCAACATGTAACAGGATTTCCTGGACATATTTCTTTCAAAATGTGTACAAAAGATAAGTGAACCTGGGATGACTTGGATGGGTGGGAGAAACAATGTTCTGAATTTCTCACACTGTCACAATGCTGCTAACACTCAATATTTGCAATAAAGATGCAGGGGAAAAAATGTAAGCAGCTAAAAAGTCAAATCCTTCACATACTCTACAGTGTTACAGCGGGATTACATGTAAAATGCCACGGCAGTCCAAATGTTTCTAAAGTATTTTGGGTGGCCTCCCTGTGGAGGTACTCCACGATGCTCAAGTAGGAGGACTCCCGAGGAAAGACCCCCTTCTGCATCATCTGTTGCCACCGCGATACATTTCAAACATGGTTAGAGAGACTATGGATTGATCTTTGTCTTCTTATGATGTCTATCTGTGTGTCTTTGTGGGCCTCTCCACACAATATCTCTCTACTGATCGTCTGTGCCAGGGGCTGGATCACAGAAAATAATTATGGGTCCTGATAACTTATGCCACACCGACTGAAATGTCTTCAGCTTTTCCACAGAAGAATTCACTCCTCTTTTGTGTTGAAAGCATACAGATGTTTTGTGTCTTGTTGAGCAGTGATAGATATCAGTAGATAGACTTCAGTCACACAGTCGCCTCAGCCAAATAGATCTGTTAGCTGTAGACTGGTTAGCCTAGCACAGGAGTTAGCCATACAGACTCATTAGCGAAATCTGCTAGTTAGACAGACTGGGTCACACAAGATGACAACATTCTTTTGGTCTGACACATTCTGTGAGAATTTTTTTTTTTGCTTGTTTGTTTTATTATTTATTACTCATATCACATGTCTGACCAGTTAAATCAGAAAGATGTTTATGTCTATGAACTAACCCTAACCCTCAATCTTAAAATTTTAAAGCAGCACTAAATGTGTTTTATATTAGCAAGGGATCAAATGACTATGTGTGATGTTAAAGGTGTTGTTGGTAGTGACAAACCAAAAGAGAATGATCACCAACTCTGCAGTTCCCCTCAGCTCTACAGAGCTTTTTAGCCTCTTTTAGCTCATTGTTTTGGTTTTCCGACCCACAAATATCCAAAAACAAGACTACAGCCATGCTAGCAGCTCTGTGAGGCTGCACTTAGGCACAGCGGTGCTTTGAGCTAAATGTTAATGTTAACGTGGGAAAATGGAGAGAGGGATTCTCCTGATCAAATCGAGTACAGTAACTCATTCCACCACCAAGGAAGCACATAGGAGAAAACACGTTCTCACTCCCATCTCGTCAAATACGGCAGCTTGGTCAGTGGCCCCACGCTTCAAACTATGACGCTCTACGTACCCCTCTAACATCAGTTTTGCACAAGCAGGGCTCCGCGGTCAAGTTAGCAATAATAAATATACACCATCCAGTTAGACTTTCAAACTATAACGTGGTTAACGTTGTGAAACGGTCACAGTTTGGTTAGGTTTAGGAAAAGAATCATGGTTTGGGTTAAAATAAGTACGTTAGTTAAAGTAAGTAAATGATAGACGGACCAACATTACCATCCCTAGAGAAAAAACAGTTAACTAAAATGGAATTTCAAAATAAAGAGCCATTTTTTTTTTAAATAATCTCATTAATCCATGACCATTCTTTCTGCGTGCCTGGGTCGTCCTCCCAATTACCCACTTGGAGCCTGAAGCTACCACACAGCCTAAGGAGCTTAGGTGAGTGAGAAGGTTACGGAAATTGATAATTGATAGCAACAGAGGGGCTTGGGAGATAAAAAAACAGGTCGATATTTTTCTTGCGCTAATATATTGAACCCACTATTGTTTTGAAAAACAAGCAGCATTCCTAATCATACAACCTGTCAAATTGTGGCCAATTTTTAGTACTGGTTCTTTTGGATGCCGATCAGTCAGGTGGATTCAGCTAGTATTAAAGTAAGTATAAGTATTCATAGCTTGTCCACAGTTTTGGTCAAATAAAAATTTACTAAAAATAAGAAGTGATATTCAGGCAAATTTGAAGTTGTCTTAATATCACTAAAACTCACATGGGTTTTTGATCTAAGGTCTAAGACCTGATCTAAAAATCGCTGACAAAACTAACACTAGATCAGCTGGAGGTCATACTGTTACGGTTACTTTCCACTTACCATTCCTGTCCACTTTCAGTTCACTTTCTATGAAATAATACCTCACTTGATACAAGTGAAAGTGAATAAGAGACACAAATGTATATAAATACATGAAATTAAGCCTTTGTTATTAAGCAGACAAAAGCAGAACATGCATTGAATCACCCAATGTCTATTTTCAGTTTGTGCAAATAAATTCCCTGTGCTACAATTTATGAACATCATTACTGTTTTAGTAAAAAAAATAAAAAAAGTTCTGGAAGGCCAGCAGACCATAATGAAATATTACCATGACATTCATCCTTAGATAAATAGTGCCCTCTCACCCCAGCTGCAGCCCTCTCTGACTGGCACTCCCTGATCACCCTAATGAGGCTCGGGCACAAACCGGGGCGAGAGGGCACTGCCATTATCTGGTGTCTCCCCCATTAAAATCACCTCCAACAGCCGTGACCGTCCAACACACAGTTATCCTCTACTACAATTAGTCGGTAAAAATTATGCAAATAGAAACTAGTGGAGCTGCTGTGAGGATGCAGAACACAGAGGCTTGTAAAAGCAGGGAGGTGATATGAAGGAGAACTGGGGAGGCATGTTGTCCAGAGGGCAGCCAGTGATTAGTAGCATCAACCTATCCATCGTCACGGCGATGATGTTGTTTGGGTGGGGACAGAGTGGGGTGACAGAGTGACAGGGGTAATTACTTAGGAGAGGTCACCCTGGGGTGACGGGGGGTGAGGCAGCACTGCTGGGGACCCGCCGGCCCCCCATGTCACTGACAGCAACCTACTGAACTCTGCACCACCCTGCTACAGAGAGGTCGTTGTACATACACTATACTACACAACAGTGAGCACAGAGGCATACATAGGTATACATCACATGTAAATCTGACATTGCACACACACACACACACACACACACACACACATTTAGTGTGTTTCCTAAAGATTCCTAAAGGAGTTTTATCTCCTAAACTAAAACTGTATACTTCACATTTTTGCTGACCATTTTTGAATGCATGCTGAACAGATTTTATTAGTTTGACCATTTCAGGTATCCATTGGTCTCCATTCATTTCCATGTGGTATGAAAATTAATTAGCTGATTCTTGAATTCACTTATGTTGTGTTATCCATCACAGTGAACTTCAAACTATATTAACTTTTGTCAGTTACATTATGGTTGCCTCTGCATGGTGTGCACTGCATTACCTACCTTAACAACAAAACATGTTATTTCAGTCCCTTCCATAATGACCCATGTGAGCGTTCATCGATTTCGCTTCACTATAATAAGGTTTGGTTAAATTTAGGCAAGTAAAACTAAAACTTGGTTAATATTAGAGAAAGATCGTGGTCATGGTTAAAAGAATCCAGTGATGACTGTTGGTAGGAGGCAGGATGCAAAACAGTCTCTGGGGTCAAAGACACTTACACCTGACCTTCTTGTGGTTATGGGTAAAAAACTTGGGTCAGATGAGGGAAAGAACGTAGTCATGGTTAAAAGGAATCAATAGCCACGTTTTCACCGCAGGAACTTTCCCCAGGGACTAGGAACCTTTGGAGGAACTTTAGAACTCTAAATTAACAATAATTAATTTTTTTTTACCCCCAAAAAAGTCCCTGCTCGGGGGTTAGTACTTTCCAAAAGTACAGGAACTTTGGGGGTAGGGCTTCTTGCGCTGAACATTTCTGTTTGGTCGAGCTCCGACCGGCAAACCAGCAAGTGGTTCGACCATCTGGATGCGTTGCTGGCTGGGTCACAGTCACCGGCCTTCTCTGGGGGACAACAATGAAAGACTCAGCTACTGTGCTCTTGGAAGCCATGGTGCAGGACACGGAAACGGATGACCAGTCGGTTGAAAGTAAATCACATACGGCCCACATTTTTTTTCAACATGTTTTTCAGATGAGCGGGGCACATTGAACTGCAGGCAGCAGAGACTAGTGTGTTTACCCCTGCGACCACCAGCAGCTCTCATCCCATGTCTCCTGCTGAAGCACACAAACGCTGCATTTTGCACATTTATATTTTTGCAGATAAAGAAATAGTTGTTGAACCAAATGTGTGTTTAGTGGCTGTTCTTGAATCCGAAAGAAGAACTCCCACACACTGTCTTGCTTACTGCTGAAATGTTTATTAAATCACAACATCAACAGGTATCCTGATGAAGGGTCAGATAGACAGAAATGTTGATTTAATTTGCTAATGTTGACTGCGGGTAGAAGATGGGACCCAACAGGTTTTTGTGGCGCTATAAGAACATTGCGCTAATTTCTGCCTTTGCTTCTTGGCTTATCGTAGAAAAGGTTTCAGTCGTAGTCATCTGGACACTGTTTTCAGAATCAAGACGTTTCGGCTCCCATCCGGAAGTCATTCTCAATTGTGAAAAAATTGGACGGGAACTGGAAATTTAAGCTAATCTGAGTTACATAAGCCCTGCCCTCAATTTCCAGTTCCCGTCCAATTTTTTCACAATTGAGAATGACTTCCGGATGGGAGCCGAAACGTCTTGATTCTGAAAACAGTGTCCAGATGACTACGACTGAAACCTTTTCTACGATAGAACACTCCTGGACGAATGAGGGACTACACCGTCTTCTTGGCTTAATTTTCTGCACAACAACAAGCAGTGAGCAGTGTTAGCGTTGGAGCAAGCACACAGGTGGATGGTAAACAGATGTGACCATGAATGAAGTTTTACAAAATCATACATTTTCAAAATCACATACAGCACACTAAAAATAAAGCATCAAAGTCACAAAAGAAAAACTATAACCATGCTGGGATATCTTACACCTTTGAGGGCCGTCTTTACCCTAAACTACTTGCAGTGGCGGTACCCGACAGCTGCTAGTCCGCACAGATGAGGCCAATCAAATCATGAATTCCATAATTTCACAACCAGTTGTATAGCTTGGTCTATCATTTGCAAACAAATCAAATGTGAAAGTCCATGATTTGAAAACCAACCACGCAGCGCTGTCCATCTTTCTAAATACAATCAAATGTCCAGATCAAACTTTACTAAAGCAATCGAATCACAAATGTTATTTTTGAACTACCAATCAGAGATATCGTCCACTAACCACCAACTTGAATTAGGGACAAAGACCCAGATCCAGCTACCTGTCGTGGGGTCAGGAACAGAGCTGAGCAGCTGAACCTCCATGATTTTTGGGAGGTAAGTTAATTTCAAACTTATGTTCTTGTCTGAATTGAAGTAAATTTGATTCTTATGAAATGACCTGTGTTCATTTTGATCGCTGCCTTCCCCTTCTTTTATAGACTTGTTCCTCAGCTTCGGCTTGGGTTGAACCACTAACATCTGTACACAGTCAAGTCAAGTCAATTTTATTTATACAACCCAATATAATATATCACAATTTGCCTCAGGGGGCACAATCCCATCAAGAGAAGTAAGCAATTCGAAAGGCTAAACGCAATGACATTTCTCATGGCATTTAGTATTGTGAGGCCAAATGACAATTACCACCTTCTTCTGTGGTGGATTATTTGCTAAGTTTAAACGTTTGCTTATGCGAGCTAAATTTGGACAATAATTACTATAATACTTTTTTACTTTCACTAACCAAAGCCTGCTCTGCATTTTCATGGTTATTTTTATTGTCAAACCTTTGTCCTGCTCCTGAACTAGCCCTTGAATTCTTGAAAAATTTAGGACCATTCAAAATGTCCTCTCTCCAAAAGTCTAAAACTGGTTCTCACAAGGATTAAAGCACAAGAACACATACACACACACACACACAGACAAAGCCTGAGGGGAAGTGACAGAGCCACCAGGAAGCATTGCAGAGATTGCTGTGAGTAGAGGAGTGGAGCTCTAGCTCTCTCCACAGATCAGCTCCACAAAGGACTCTCCCTGTCAGTAGTTTACCTCTCTTCATACAACTTGTCACCACGCTCTTCCTCTTTACCGCTTCTCTCACTTAGATGAAGCCATGTTAGAGTGAGAACGGAAACTAGGTGCTCTAATGCATTCAGAGGAGATTGGTTGTGAAGTCTGGCTCCCTCTCTGCTCTTCCTCCAAAGATGGCCTATTGATTGTTGTGTGTGTTGCTTCTTCCTGAGATCCCCGTCAAGCCTTGTTATGGCGGCGGCGTTCCTCTGCCTGGCTTTGGCAGGTAACTACAGTGGTGAAGTCTCGGATTTTAACAGCTCCCGAGCTTCATCAGACACATTTGAGCTTATTTCTCTGTTTTTTGTGATTTCTCCTTGTTGATTCCATCTTTGGTTCTAAATGGTCATTGCTTTGGAGTTTCAGCACTACACTTATTAGAGATCACTTGTCAATTTACTCTGAAACTTTTTGTCTTTCTAATTTTTGACAACGAAGTTTGAGTTTCTGTTGGTGGTGCTCTTTGCTCTTTGCTATATCTGTTCGGCTAATGTAGTTATTGTAGCACACTTGATAGTACTGTTTCAAAATTATGTGTGGTCCTGCTAACGATGGCAAGAATCTCTGATCTGTGCCTCAAATAATGTATTTCTAACAAACCTAGTATGTCAGAGATGCATATAATCAATTGTAAAGTTGGACAGTCACATGTACACATCCTGTGATTGCCTGTGCCCTTAAACCAACAAAAAACTTATTTGTTGAACACAATGGAAATACACGTACCAACCTTTCTTACACGGTAATATGTGCTTAACTTATAGGTGATCATGCTGACCACTCATTTCCTATTATTCAATTATCATGATTCTGTTTTTTGCCATATCACCCAGCCCTTATATACTATTAATGTCTCCGTTTATCAACCAATCAGCTTGTTTGACATGCAGGACCACACAATGTACAGGGCCCATGACACCCTTCTCTGCATAGACTTCTTGTATCTTCACAGAAATATAGTTTCTGATTCAGCTGGATTTTTACTGTAGAAGCAACCTTAATCCATTTGTTGATTATTTGTTATTGAGGCAAAAGCATCACAATTATGGGAAAGCCTCACCTTGTGTTAATGCAAAAAATGTAGTCAGTCTTTAATATTGAAAAGCAGATTTTAAGATTTTAAAGTCTGTAATAGCTTATCTAAACATCCATTAAGAAGCCAAGAATCCATCAGTTGCTATGATCCCTTATGCCAGGGTTTGTCTAACTTTCAGGTTACGGTTTCATGAAAATGTGAGCTGTTCAATTCTATTATATTTTGACATTTCTTTTATAGATATTATAGAGTTGTAAGTATTTTAGAAATGTAAAAATATACTGAACAAATACCCATATATGACACTTCTGAATGTCCTTTGACTTTATATGCATATCAAGCGACCGAATGTCACAACAACAGGTTAATAAAACTAGCAGCTTCATGACTTACAAGTTAATATTTTTCATATTAAGTTGTAAGTCACTTAAGGCTGTGTCCTAAACCACGCCCTATGTACTATATGGTGCGCTACAAATACTGCCCACCATTTTATTTGAGTGTCCGAATTCCGTGTGTGAAACTATGCTCTACATAGTGGTCTAAAAATACTCCCACAATAGAACAAAAAAAGTAGCATACATGAACGCTCAACTTTTTCTCCAGATATTTTGAATAGATTTTTTCTTTGTCATGGCAGTCACATGAACTAACTGGGATGTTGCTGCGAACAAAGTTATTGCTCTGTCGACTACCACACATTAGTGTTGGAGTGTTCTGAGCTCATCATTAAAGCTCAGACTGAATGCACTATTACCACAGCACACTGGACAGCCTTGATACTTTGCAGAGAGCTTGTGAAGAGTTAATCTCAGTAAATATTTTATGCAGGGCGTTTTTGTGTTTGATTACCCAGCTTGCTCCTATGCATACGCAGCCTGGAAGAACAAGGAGGACGAACTCAGCCCTCCCTTTGCCACTCATTCGATGCACTCATCCATGCAGCCTCCCTCCTTCGCTCTCTCTCACCCCGTCACTCTCCACTCTGCCCATTAACTTCAATTAATGTGATGGTTCATCAGTGGTGGAGGACTCTGTCACAGGGCCGTACCCCACTACTTATCTGATTACTCTTAATGGGAGAAAATACGATAAACAAATTCAATTATCCCTGACCTATTTCCAATGGTAGGGACAGGATTATTATTCATGTCATCTCTGAAGTATGAATATGAAGAGAACTAATTACCTTGGTGTCACGTTATGGATGGACAGGGTATGTAAATATATTCCAGATTCATGGTGATGAACTACCCTGCATTGTAAAGGCCAGAGAGGTAGTGAGTGATACTGAAGATGAACACCCCCTGTTGTGTCCTCAGTGGCCATCAATTCTTCACAGAGAGCGGCCCTCATCCGCCTGTATTGATGACGGGAGTGTCGGCACCGTGAATTCCTCCAGCAACCACACAAATGATGAAGACAGATGGATATAGATTTAATTAAATCCAGACCTGACTATATGAAGATTGAAGGAGGTAATTTAAGATGAATGCACGCTATGGCTGCTAATCCAACCCCTTGTTTGAATCCTCGTTCCAAGAATTTCACAGACATGCTCTGCAGCAAATGAAGAAGGAGCTACATGTAATGCTGGGTTTGAAATGGATTTCATCCTTAAATTAAGTGATAATTGCACAGGTTCTTGTTCAGATCAGTGTACTTCCTAATATTCATGACAATGCCACGCGAACATTACAAGGGAGATGTGTTTTGTTCTTTGTGAAAACAGTTTTTGCTACCATGTAAAAAACATATTATAATATAATATATTATTAATTAATATATTTTGTGTTGTTGTTAATTAAAGCTGCATTATTCAATATTTTTCATATGAACAATTGATCAAATGACTATGTGTAATGTGAAAGGAGTCGCTCATAATAACAAGAAAATTTCACCCGACGCTGCAGTTCCCATCAACTCTACAGAGCATTTTAGCGTCTTTTGGCTCATTGTTTTGGTGTTGTGTCCTGCAAACACTTCCTTGTGTGTGATCAATATAATTTATCTGATCTTAAATTCTACATTTCAACCCCATTTCTAGTCACAGCAGGCAGCTGTTTTAGGCAAAGAAAAATTTGCCTCACTGGTCATTACCTGCCCAGCACCAAACAACAGACATAGGCTACATCCACACTACTACGTTTTTGTTTTAAAGTTTTTGTTTTAAAGCGCATAAGTTTTACTTTGTTTACACCTATCGTCCACACTATGCCGGCATTTTCTAGCCCCTAAAACGGATACATTTGGAAACGTTGTCAGCCCCGTTTTCGTTTGAGAACTCTGAGGTTGCATTTTAGTCTGGAATGGCAAAAAAGGAGGCTTATGGAAACGATGACATCCGCGTTCGCTTCTTGATTGGGTCTCATCAGTAACGACATGTCCTTTCTTGATTCGTCATGCCCCTATCAGGTAAACCCTTTTCCGGAAGAAAACAAACACAAAGCATGGCTAATTCAACATGGATAACGAACTGGCGTTGCTGACCTTGTTTGCAATACTAGCAGCTGTTGTGCAGTTTATATTGCTACTACTGCCTACATGTGCAGGAGGCAAACTATTATTCGAGCGATTTGTGACAATTCCCAAGTTCAGCGGCGTTATCAGTCCTACATTGAGCACTGGTTTTGGTTGAAGAACTAGTGCCTGATGGCATAATTTTATTAATGAAGTTGTGGTTCCTGGGGAATGGCGAGAAAACTTTCGATTGTCCAGATATGGAAGTAGTAACAACAAAAACTAGCACGCATGGACGGATTTACAAAGGTATCCTGCACGTTGTATTACCTGAATGATGAGAGAAGACTCCGCAAAACCGATAATGTTATTGCGTTTGGACTATCCCATGGACTATTCCGACAAGTTGTTTCAGTCATCATCCGACAAGTCTATAAGACCATCACCATCTTCCTGGGTCCAGACTATATCAAAACACCGAGTACAGAGCCAGTACAAGTGAAAGATCTTGTCGTCAACTTCTAGCAAACACATGATAAAGTTATGCCACAATGCTAATCCACATTCCATTCCTTCATCAACAGAAACGGGAAACATTATTTGAATGTACATGGTTGTGCCTACAAATACTGTTTCATCGTCTACAACGAATTTGTTTTGATGCATCAATGTTTAAGCATTTGCTAGTAGCTTAGTTTAGCCTGCTGTTAGTGTGTTCAGCCATTTTGCACGTCTTTTTTAGCATCAGATTTCTGATGTAAAGCAAACACAATTCAAATGCAGAGAATAGCCCAACTAAAAGAGTACATGTGTAACGCTATGTAGGCATCATTGGCTAATGTGAACTCAGAGTATGTGTTGTGATATTGTGGAGTATTAGAGTTTGTACATTGATGGAATGGATGTTATATTTTTTATATTCATACACTGACGGCAGATGCCATGGTTCAAGGAAACTAACTATTCAATCACACGCACACACCGAAGGCATAGCCCTCGGGAGCAATTTGGGGTTTAGTGTCTTGCCCAAAGACACTTCGACATGTTGGCTGGGGGAAGCCGGGATCGAACAGCCGACCTTGCGATGGGTGGACAACCCGCTCTACCACCAAGCCACAGCCGCCTGAAGATGAGTCACCTTTCCCTGCCTTATTATTTTTGTCCTGTTCCTGTTTACATGCCCAGTGTACGTGAATGGTCATGTGATATGTGTTTTCAGGCGTGTTAGTATGGACAGAGATTACTTCTGAAACAGACTTCAAACAAACTTCTGAAACACTCGCCTGGACAGAAATCGTTTTCGTTTTAAAAAGCCGTTTTTAAATGAAAACATAGTAGTGTGGATGTAGCCATAGTTTGTTAGTTTGTTAGTTAGTGTTCTAGCTCAATCAATGATTTTGCAAGTGTGTTTTTTTATGCAGCATTAATTCATATTTTTTGTATTAAAATTTCATCAACAACTATGTGTAATGCGGAAGAGAATTATCAACCGACTCTGCAGTTCTCTTTAGCTCTACAGAGCTTTTTGGTCTCTTTTAGCTTATTGTTTAGGTTTTGTGGCCCACAAACTCAGCTGTCATCATTCCTAGCAGTGACAGGCAGCTGTTTTCAGCAAAAAGAAGCTCCAAAAAACCCGCTGTACACTACTTGCCCAGCACCAAATAGGAGACTGACAAATTTAGCAACTAGCTAGAGGACATAGTGGAGCATTTAGCAGCTAAAGAGCCAGATTTTTTGCTCAGGTGTTAGTAGAGACCAAACCAGAACTGAAAGAACAATGAATATTGAACTGACATTTCACCAGGTGGACATAAATACAACTTCAAATGAATGCTAATGTTGCTCCTAATCTGCTGAGTGTGTAAACAGACAACTGTTTGCTAACACATTAGCCATACTGTAACAGCTTTACAAGCTGATAATGTGTCAGTATTGTGTTCCAAGTAGCCAAAAATCAATTAAGCTTTAAGTGGCATTATAAGTATTTGTTATCTACAGTATCTTTCATCATGTTTTCAGTTGCTCCAAGAAAATAATGTAAAACAAGTAAAACTGCACTGGAAATAAGATAATCAACAGTAAATGAGATTAGTTCAGTGTAGCTGCTCAATATTAAGACAATTTTAAGTTTACTGCAGTATAACAGTAAATGACTTGTTCAGAATGATATGTGGCTTTCCTCATCTTGGCATCATGTCTGTGGAATAGCATGGGCTCCCTCTGTTGGCCGCCGGTCGGCCTGTGCTCTTCTGGTGATAAAGGAGATGTGGGGCCAGTGTAACTGTCACTGGAGAAAAATGGGGGTCCAGAAGTGTTAGGGCCACTGTTTCTGCTCTGTTCCAAAAAGGGGTGGGGGGGTGGGGACGGGGGGGTGGGGACGGGGGGACACATCTTCAGAGATGAAGAAATTCACTTGATTTAACCTCCGCTGAGAACCAGTGACTGCTATTCTAAGGCCATGTGCTTCCTTATATTGAGCTGCTGACTGCTAGTGTTTAAACCCTTGTGTGCCTGCCTCTCTTTCTCTTTTACTTTTCTCTTACACACTCTTCCCTCTCTGGCTTTCTGTTTATGTCTACATGTGTGTGAGAGTGTGTGTACATTTTTCTCTCTGTCTCTGA
Source organism: Siniperca chuatsi (assembly GCF_020085105.1). NCBI lineage: Eukaryota > Metazoa > Chordata > Actinopteri > Centrarchiformes > Sinipercidae > Siniperca > Siniperca chuatsi. The sequence goes on from NC_058046.1 coordinate 6,222,428, forward strand.
ATACGCTGGCGCTTGTGTCTCAGAGAGTTCACTGACTCTAAAGGATCGATGAAGGGAGGAGATTCAGAGCCAATTATTTTCAGCTTAATGGTCCCTAGGGTGCAGGGGTGAGCAACAACAAAACGCCTTCAAGAGACATCAATTCTGGACAAGCCAGCTCCTCCATCTCTGCACTGCCACAGTGTTGGCATCAACTCCCAGCTCTCTGGAGGAGAATGAAGCGCACAGTGCAACACACACTCAGACTCACACTCACACACATGCAGTTATGGGCACACACACACACACACACACACACACACACACACACACACACTCACATACACACAACAGTAACAGCAGCTGGAAAGTGTTGACTTGGAGCGTCACTACACCACAGTGACAGAGGATGCTTCATATATCAGCACTGAACCAGGAAAGCTGCTTGATGGCAAACAGATGCAGGAAAGAAATCCACTCAAAGATGAGGAAAGGAAAATTAATTCAGTTAAAGGACCATTCCTTTGTTTTTTGTTTCTCGTTATTTTTGCAAAGTAGGTACAGGCTGCTGTTGGTCCCCATTCATTTCAGCGTGGCATGAAAATCAACTTGACACCTGCTTGAGATACCATAATATAATTCATTACAATGAACATGTGTTCCACCTTATTTATTTTTTCTCAAAGCTATGTTTTATGACATACAGTAACTTGCAAATGGTAGCTGTTTTGAAAATACTGTCTTGTTGGTGCATTCATGTGCTTGTGGGAAGCTCACTTTTTCCAGAAAGTTTATGTTTGGTCAGTGTTTTTTAGAACTGAAATGATAAATTAATCTGCATTTTTCAGGTAGAAATGCCAAACAATACCTATGTTCAGTTTCTCAGTTGTGAGAATTAGCTGCTTTCCATTGTCTTATGTGATAATAAACAATATCTTTAGGTTTTGGACTGTTGGGTGGCCAAAGCAAGTAATTAGAAGATGTCACCTTGGGCAATGTGATTTTTTTTTTGTATTTTACACTATTTTCTGATATTTTATAGACCAAAGAATCAATTTAGTAATTAAAAAAAAAATCATAATCATCAAACAGCAATGATAATAATTGTTAGTTGTATCCCTTCTTTGATTAACCAACAATATACCTTGCTAATGCAACGCCTTTTTGGCAGCCAACTTTTACATTTGAGATGTAGGTGTGCCCTGAACGCACCTGAATGCACCAACATGGAAGATTTTTCTAAACAGTTATAGGTCTGAATTGCATTATCACATGTTGATAATGCAATTTGCAAAATAATTAACCCCAATCTGTTGTTCACTGTGATGGATTTCAAGTTTCCACCATGCCTGCATGTTAAAATCCATCATAAAACATGTTTAATTTTTTTCAATTTAAAACAGCTGTTGGTAAAGTATTTTTTGTTTCTGGGTATATATTTTCATTTACTTGCTCTTATGACTGGCCAGATGTAAAGGATAGATTCAACACTGTGATATTTTTAGAACATATAGAGTTTGTACATACAGAGTCAGTGTCAAGCTACTTCCACCATTGCAATTTGAGATTGCTTGTCAGATAAACATAGGTTGTTTTAAGTGTTTGAACATATTGCAGATGCTGTGGTGCAGTCTTGTTAAGAATGTTGTAACCATTTTCCATTTTTAGGTCCTGATTTGGCAAAAAAAAAGAGCTTGTGACTTGTCAGCTAAATCCTCTCACCTCCTCTTCTGATGGCTGCCAAAAGGCATTTTAGGAGATGTACTCAATCACTAGCTGAAGCAGCCAAGACAGACTGAAGGAATATGTGATCACTAAAAAGTAAAGTGATGGTATGTAACAGTATAAAAGAATCAGTGGGGGATTTTTTGTTTAAAGCTCTTCTCAGAATCTACCTGCATACATCCCATTCATCTGCACTTTACCTTCATCGTTTGAATGGAACAAAACACAGCTGTGTCTTCTGATAATCATCTTAAAAGATTGGGAAGGTGAAGAACCTGCTGGGCTCAGAGCCATCTCCTTTCCCAGGTTGCCAAGCAGCGGGACGCCAGGTTGTTTAAAGCAGTCCCACTGGGTGTCTCAGAGGCGGCATTCAATGAGGCGCCGCCGGCGACACTTTCCCCCAACAGCTTAGTGCTCATCAACTATTTAGATTTGCACTTAACGCTCCTGGGGAAGCTAATGTCTAGCTGCTGGCGGGCAGAGGGAGAGGAAACACTTCAACATAATGGTGAAGAGATGAGAAAGGGATTCTTCTCAGGACTCTGCATGACCAAAATCAAGCCTGATTAAAAGCTGTGTGGTGGTGGCCGGGTTAGTTTCTTCAGCAGGAGAGTGGAGGGGAGAAGGGGGATTGGTTGTGGTCCCATGGGTGCCCTCCCCCAATCCCTACCCCCACCCCTTATTCTGCCTGTAAGTCAGTCCCCAGGCACAGAGCTATGAGGTTGCTTCCTCTTCTATAAGACAGTATCCCTCGCCTGTACAGCCACATCCCTCTCTCTCTCACCCAGGCTCTCAGACCCCCCCCCCCCATTCTCCAACACCCTTACCACATCTCCCCCACACACCACCACCACACACCTCCACCACCAACACACCTCCTCCTCCTCCTCCTCAGTCCTTCCATCTCCATCGCATCCCCAGACTCCCACAAGCAACTCCATGAGGGGTCGCATGATGAATGAGCAGACAGCCAGCAGGACCTCTGAGTGTGTGTGCCTGTGAGTGTGTAGGGGGACTATGCATGTGCATGTGTGTGTGTGTGTGTGTGTGTTGGTCAGAGAGTGATGACCACAACTGCCAGAGTGATCACAGTGGGATTCATTACGGCGACAGACAGGGCCGCCTCTAAAACACTGACCGTGTGTGTGCGTGTGTGTGTGCATGTCTTGACAGCCCCTCCACTAAAATGGCATCTAAGGATTACACACTGACTGGGATGAAATAAACAGTGCTGTGTGTGTGTGTGTGTGTGTGTAGGTTTGATAAATTATTTACATCATTGAGAAAGCAGCGTCAACACTGTTTATGCCCGCACCTGCTCTTCTCAGTGCTTAAAAGATGATTTATGTGTTATGGTCACATCGGATTTCAGCAACTATTGGTCCGGTGTCTTTTGGGACATAAAGTGGTGGTTACAAAGTGCTGCGGGCTCGTTTGGGAGGCGGCACAGTGAGACAAGAGCAGCATCATATAACTGGACCAGGCAAACTCCTGTCCAGAGAGCTGTTACAGCAGTTTGTTTGCTCTTACACTCAAATGAGTTATGAACACACTGGGGGGTGGGGGGGTGTTGGCTGGCAATGCTCGCCATGAATCTTGCAGTGTAGGAAGCTATCATCAGGATAGGTTGACACTACTGGAAGTTAAAGCCCCCACTAATGCTCAACTTAGGAAAAGAGAAAAATCAGGCAACTCTCTGCGTCTGCATCTGAAAACTTATAAGCACTGCACAGGGAGAGGAAAGAAACTACACATGTAAATACATTTGTGAGGTTATTTTAAAACGGTTTGTGCTGGTTTATTAGAAGGCATGGCGATAAAAAGGTGATATTTCAGGTTCTAATGCTCAGGGTTTTTTCATTTTTCTTACTGTTGGGTCATTAATGTGTGCCCTGTTCTCAGCATTTATACTGGAAGAATAGAATGATAGCTTTTTGCTGAATATTGACAGTGCACACATATAAAGTACTGCTAATAACTATTTTAAGTGCAATTTCACCCATATTACAAAAAACATTTTATAACTTACCTCTAGTAGTATCTCTCCATTCCATTTGTGGCGCTCATAGCATTAAAAATGACAATGATAAAAACTTGAAATGTGCTATTATCTATCATGGGGAACATGATGTTAATGTGGTAAAAGTTAGGTTAGTGTGCAATGCACTAATAAAAAAAGCAGACATGACGGTCACTGTGATGGGTTTCCTACTAAGTCAAGTCCAGGCAAATCTCTGTAAATTGAAATTCATATTGACTGGAAATGAACAGACACCAGTAGATGCCTGGAATGTAGAAATACTAAATCTAAAGGGTAAGGCTAGCGTTATATTTTTGCTATTTTCAACAAATCCTATGAAAAGACAAAACCAACAATGTGTTAGTCTTTCCTACCCTGTCTGTGGCACTCAGCTCCAACCCACTGGTTCCTACAGAAGATGCAAATCTTTAAAAACAGGTCATGAATATATTGTTTCATTTGTAAAAAAAAAAAAAAAAAAAAAAAAAAACTACTATTACTATTTCAAGCCAAATTTCCAGTGGCTTTAATGAAATCTGTAAGACAAACATACATCTAATCAGTTTTCAAATGAGAACAGTACAATGAAATGAATACCATACCATTTATTTTGACAAAAAAGACCATATCTGACTGGCAGAATATTTGAGATACCCCGTGTGGTTGTTATGTAACCCAAATGAAGGCTTTCATGAAGGATCCAGGAAAAACTGAATTAGCCTTTTCTGTCTACTTTTTTAGATTCACATACAAACCACAATTTTGCTTTACATGCTCAATTACTTGAACTTGTATTCATGCATATCTCATTACAATGCTTGCATTCGCATTAATTTTCATCCATTGTTGCACAAACATTGCTCTGCTGTAACCAGCAGAACGTGAGACGCAACTTGTCTGGAGCATCTTAGCTTCAGATTGCATCATTTTCCCCGTAGTATTTTCCAACATGTCCCAGATATCAGTCTCCTGCTGCAGACAGGGGTGTCACAGCCGGATTTACATACAGCCCCAACAACACAGACACCCGGCGGTACCACAACGCCACACACCAGCTCAATATTTCATAGCCGTATGAAATATGCCTGAATGTGTGCACGGCATCTGCCATCTTTGGGGCTTTGCAGCCCCCAGGAGGCCCGTTTGATCTGTAATTGGGAAGTGTGCTGAATTAATCAGCAGTTTATCCGCTTTTTAATTGAAATAACACTTTCAAAAACACTGATAACACAGAGAACAGCACCACTGATCCTTCCCCTATTGTCTTTTGCCTATTGTCAATGCTCACTGATGGCCCGCTGAGATTCAGGGAAAAATTACAATGGTGACGGGACTCAGAAAGAGCTAACAAAGTGAGAAATATCTTTACTGTGTAGACGAAACATTGTCTGACTGCTCCGTGGAGAATTCATCTGATGTTTTGAATTTGATTTTTTTCAATGTTCTGTTGTTCTGGGGGGGGCTTTTGTTGATTTCGCATCATACTCCTCCTCAGTTATAAAAGGTAAATATTCCGCAATAGTCAAATGATACTGGATTATATAATCCATAAAGTCTATTTTGCATTTTTTGCTCAGTGATGCCTCAGGCAGTGAGTGCCTGGCAGCACTGCCACCCACAGAACTTGGCTTGTAACCTTGCCACCATGTCCAAGTCCTGACACCTGTATTCCAGATGCAGTAAAATGTTAAATAAATCGTATTGCTACATGCAGGTTAATGTAATTTTTTTTAAAAGCTCATTTAACTGTCACTTCAGTGTTACTGAAGTGAGATCAGAATTTAAAGCTGCACTAATCAGTATTTTGTATTTTAAAATTAATCATATGTCTATGGGTAATGTGAAAGGGGCCACTCATGAAGTGCATTTCCATATATCTGTTTTATGCACATTTTCAATTTGCCCATAAAAAGAAAAACAAGTCCAAATATGGCAAAAAAGGTTTTACACTTGACTGAGATGGAAAAGTTGCTTTATCAATAAAAGCAAAATGCGATAAAGTGCAATGGACACAGACTTAGTGGATGAATCATCAGAATCAGAATCAGAATCAGAAATTCTTTAATGATCCCAGAGGGGAAACTCTTTTGTTACAGCAGCTCGCCTTTACGTCAGTGCACACAGGAATAGAAGTACTAGCAAGTACTTATAAAATAAAATAAGTGTGAAGTACCAAGTGGGTTTACCGGTTGATGATAATAATATGGTATAAGGTAATAGTGCATGAACTTAGTTAAGCTAAGTTAAGTGTAGCTTATTAAGGTTATAATAAGACGAGACGACGAGACGGAGCTACGGCAACAGGCAGCATGCAGGCTGGCGCATGCGCACTCGAGTATTCACTCTGTGAATCATGACATACATGAAGCATGTGACTTAAAAGTCCACTGAAGCTTCCGCTGAAGAAACGGAAAATAGTGGTGAACATCAGATCTGTGTAGAGCGATGAGTAGACTGTAACCTTCCTCAAATTAATACATGAAACAAACAGAAATGTCATATTTCCATCATGTTTTCCACATGTTTTTCTCTCTTTTGAGCTTTGGCTGGAGCTCTTTTAATTACATCGTTCCTCGTTCTGTCCTCTTCTTGTGCAATGGTCTAATGGCACCCGACTAGAGAATTAGTGCCACCAGCTTCGGTGTGTTTCGCGCGTTCCATTGTTTGTGTCGGTCCCACACCTTTGTTTGTGTTAGTTTTTCTGCCACTGCGTGTGAAGCCAGTAACTGCACTTTATCAGTTAAAAGACCAGTGCCACGGCTCTAGAATCTAAGTTCGCTTGCTGGGTTTCTGAGTGATAAATGGACAGTTATTGTGTCTTGTCACGGCATTTAGGATCCTCTGTGCTCCTCCTTGCTTTGTGTTCCTTTTTTTTTCCACTGACCTACACCTACAACCCTCACACACGCCTTACATACATCCACACACTTATACATTAAGAACCCACAGATACCGATGTAGCCTAACTCAGTTGTGCGCCACGCCGTCTTGGTGAGGATGAGTAAAATGCGTCCTCCATTTTGGTTCTTATCCCTTTGTTTAAGTTTCGTGCGTGCCATTTTGGATCATCGCGTGACGGGCCACCCACGTGGTCGTGTCCGCCATCTTACTCGCTTCCCCCCCATTCTCACACACACACACACACATACCTGCATCACATGCTTGCTGATTGTTGTATGCTTTTATTGTGTTTAGAGTAGATAATAGAGGTTTATTGGCTGAAGTTTATTGATTAGTGATTAGTGCGAAAGTTAAATAAACTCTGTTGTATTATTGAATATTGGCATTTATAAGTGGGCAACCCCTTTTTGAGACTATATTCACGGTTTGGTTATTGGTCCCTGATCCCAGGGTGGTGCCCTGTAATTATTCATCCTTATTAATAATCTTATTGATATTAATAATTGTATTGATATTATCTTTTATATTCGCTAATAATCAAACCTCCCAAGAGGAGGGAGACAAAACTCGAGTCTGTCTGACACTAAATTGGCAGAGGAGTTACAAAAGCTGTGCTAGACAACTTTGTGTCATTTTTAAATGAATCTTTCATCTTTGGAACAGCAGAAGGTACCCAGACTGTGGCAGGAATCTACTGTGGTTCTAGTGGCCAAAGTAACATCACCAAGGTGGCGCTTACCTCCCTTGTAATGAAAACCTTTGAATGAAATTGTTAAAAACAAGATTTTAGCCGTGACACAGGACAGACTGGACCCCCTCCAGTATAAGGCAAGGAGAGGGGTTGAAGTTCATGCATTACCCATGATCCTTAGCCACCGCTGCAAGAGGAATCCAGCTCACCGCTAAACCTGAAGTCTGATGGTAAATGTTTAAATTACTAAAGTACTTATTGTACAATGAATTTACAGTCATAATCAGCCAGACACATAGGTTTTTACACAGGCGTTTTTGGCAAGACATGCTCCCTGATCCAGGGGAAAAGTTTTTTTCTCTTCCCATTGGCTGTTTTCGGTGTCAGTGTTGACTTAATGCGGAAGCTGTAAACTACGGGGTGTTCAACTTCTGTTTTGGCTAAAATATCTGAAATGAAACATTTTACTTTTTCTTAACATAGATTATCTAGATGAAGTGTATTTACTAGTTCGGCTGTAGTAGATATTTGATATATTTAGTAGATATATCTTTTTACGACCCTATTTACAGCATGACTTTGAAAACTGGAAGAACTACAACTGTGGTGCTGATTTGTATCAAGATGCATGGCGGGCCTCAAGGGGATTGTAGTTATTAGGAAATATTAATGTTTTTCAAAGGATTGGAAGTTGTAAATACTGAATTGAGAGTACACTGGGGAGTTTAAGGGGATGGTAAACACATTTCTGTAATCAGATTTAAATATCTAATTGTAAATGGGTGAAAATAAATTTTAACCATATTTATTTATTATCCTGTGCAATTAATTATATCTATATTTATATTGTGAAACTACCCTTCATATATATACATATCCTTATATATATATATATAATTTAAATTATACTTACGCTGTAAAATTATTTATATATATAATTTATTTTTGCTGTGCCTCCTACTGTATCCTGTGCAATCAAATCAAATCTTTGTGCAATTCATCCATCTCTCAATGTATATATATATATATATATATATATATATATATATATATATATATATAGTAGTACATATAGTAGTATAATGCTAAACACCATGTGTGTATTACAATGTCTGTGCAAGTGTTCTGTGCAATTAGCTGAGAATAAAAGAAATGTCCACCATTTTGGTTTTCACAAAAGAAACGTAGGCCCATAGAAAAGAATAGGACAAAAATAAATAATTTCTCAGAATTGAAGGAGAAATCATTAAAAGTGACGGTCGTATCGTTGACCTATCGTATTGTTGAATTATCAAGGACACTTTCATGTTTTTGTGAGAGACGTTGAGGACCCGTGGCCCCTTGCAGCATGTCATCCCCCTCCCCCCCACTCTCTCACTCTCTCTCGCTCCCCTTTTTCTGTCTATCTTCCTGCACTATCAAATAAAAAAGGCAACAATAAGACAACAGTAATTTAAGCAGAAGTTTGGTATTTGCTGGCACAAGTGAGAGTGAAAATGACACCCCCATTTTAACATCAGACATGCTAATGACTAACATTAGCAAGCTGGCTTTATATTTTTAGCAGCAGATACGACCACATTACAATATTTAATTTACTAACCATTTACAACATTAGACAACCTGTAAAGATAGCAAGATAATGGCCCTGGTTCAAATGTTTGCTATAAAAAATCAATTTTTTTCTGACATTAAGGAGAAAAGGAATCTGTTACTTTCCAAAAACAAGTATTCAAGTAGAAGTAAAAGTAGTCATCAAAATAACTACTTGAGTTAGAGTACAAAAGTCTTTACTGAAAAAATAACTTGAGTAGCAAGTAACTTAAAAAAAGAAAAAAGAAAAAAAAACACCTGCACACTACTGTCTTTTCCCCCTTTTATCTGATGTGGATGTGACTGGAATTATTTCAACCACAGATGGTCCTCCTCAGGTAAAGGTAAAGAAGTGAACATATATTTATTTGCGATTAAATGAAAAGTCATCATCTCCTGATTAGATAACCTGACACATATATGATAATGGTGAAATAATGGTAAAACTAAAAATACGCCAGGACAATATTCCCAGTCTGTATCTCTCAAGTGTGATCACAAAATATTAAATTAATATTATACTCTGTTAAGTACACCAGTATGTAAAGAATTTGCTTAAATTACATTCTTTGCTTGTTGTGCATAATAGAACATGTCTATTAAAAAAAATAAATATAAAGAGTGTCAACATGTTACAGTGTCCTTTACCTTTGACAATTCCAGTATAGATGTCCCAAGACCCTGTTCCAATCACAGCCACAGATGTGAGCCCATCACATGAAGACAATAAAACACCCTGTTTTACAACACACACGCACACAGACATAGACACATATGCACTTAAGTACACACACCAAAGTACACATTCACACACACATTGTGAAATACTTGCATGACCATATATGGGTTTTCCTACTGGTGTTGGGGGGGGGGGATTTGGGAGCAAAATGGCTTCACACACGCACATATACACATCACAAGCACATTATCACACACGCTCATATGCATGCAACGTGGAAAAGGTCTATTTTATTTACTACTTAAATTGTATTTTGTACTCTTTACCACTGTATCACATTGAGAAGGGTGCTACAAGTTTTTTCTTAAAGCTGCATCAATCAATATTTTTTATATTTACAATGGATCAAATTACTTGTAGTTACAAACCCACAGAAACTGATTACCCAAATCTGCAATTTCCCTCAGCTCTAATGAGCTTTTTAGCCTCTTTTGGCTAATTGTTTCTGTTTTCTGGCCCACAAATACCACTCTAATCAACCATGTATTCAGCAGCAAAGAAAACTTTGAAAAACCCACTGTACGCTTCATGGCCAGCACCAAACAGCAGTGAGACAAAGTTTGCAACTAGCTAGTGAGGAAAGTGGAACATAGTTAGCAGCTAAAGAGCCAGATGTGCTTACAGGTCTATTTAAATAGAGAGAATGTATCCATATGCTATAATACAGCACAGAAAAAGTTTCTCTCTGTTGCCTGTGATGTTGCTATATTTATAGTGATAGCACCGACCGTTAGCCATAGCAGAGGTGATATAATAAATTGTTGCAGTGGAGATCAATGTCTGTGGGAAGAGGCGAGGGAGGAAGGGAGCAAGTCTCATTGTTCGTGCTCTGTGTGTTTCTGCTCTTTAAGGCAGATCCCTGGCTGCCTGTATGACGGATGGCGACCATTCTGGAGTGGCCGTTTGGTACTTGGCATCACAGTGGACTGGGAGCCCGTGGCCGTCAGGTCGGAGACGGCAGCTGTCCCCAGCGCACTCCAGACGGGGCCCCTGGGGGCCTCTGCTCTGCCTAGATGGAAAGGAGGCGCCATAAATCAGCCTGTCTGGGGGGCTATGCTCTGCCTCGCCATCCATCTCAGCCCCCGCTCCCTGATGGGGAAGATGGGGAAAGAGGAGTGGGGAGGCAGAGGATAGAAGGGGTTCACATACCTGGGGAAAGGGAGGAGGAGATGCAGGGAGGCCGGGCAGGGCAGGGGTCTCTATCAGCCCAATGATCCAATAACCCAGGGGCCAGGAGACGCTGTGAAGAGAGCAACCACCAGAGAGGCCTCACAAAGAGTCAAAGCCAGGAGCAGCTACTGTACATTACCTGACTGAAACAGGCCTTATGTAGTGTAGAACACAGCTTTAAGGTTAATTCCAGTTCTTCTTCTAATTCCAGTCCCGCCCCATCCTAGTAGTAAGTTCAACACTACACAGAGAGGGAAAAAGAGCAGGAGAAGAAAAGAGTGTGGTGTGAGAAAGTAAACCAAGCAGTATTGAGGACAACAGACAAGAATAGTGACTGAGGCGATCCAGGGATCTGTGTGCCATGGGTTAATTACTTGTTTTGTAACATCTGGGTGAGTGAATTTTCAGCTAAGCTACACTCGCGTAGCTAACTACTGCAGTCAGCATGTGACAGTCGACAGTATTTGGGCATAGGGAGAGAACATGGAAAATATATGCACCTAAATGTTATTTTTATTATGAAAATGTAAGGTGTGAAGGAAATTAATGATATGTACTATACATCAGGTCATGGTTTAAGACAAGATCAAAACACATGTAAATTTAATTTGTAAAATGTTAAAAGCCATAATTCATGGTTAAAAGGTTAAAAATCAGAATTCATGATTGATATTAGAATAAAAAAACGTTTCATACAAGAAGATTCTGTACAGTTTACAAACAATTTAATTAATATAATTGCTATCATGGTAAAGTACCATGTTGAGAATTTTGATGATGTGATAATGCACTATGGCCTAGATAATTGAAACTTCAGAACTGAAAGTAATTACCCTGTTGTTACACAGGCTAGATTTGAGAGATTCCCTGAGGTGCCTTGGACCTACGATTCTGGATTCTCTCCTTGATGGAGGAGATGACGAGCCACCAATGAACCTCATCAGCTCTCATTCCAGAGGAGGAAAACATCTCTTCCTTCACTCCCTCATTTTGATGACACCAGTGTGGTAGGACTGTGTCACAAGAACAAAGAACTGAATAGACTCAAATCTGGAACTTACTGACTTAAACTAACAACTGAGGAAACTTGAACATATCAAAGGAGGACCTGAACTTTGTCACACTTAAGGAACACTTCCTTTAAAAGTTATTAAGGACATTGAAAATAGTTTATTAAAAAGCTGAACTGGTCTTTTTTGCAGCGGAAACAACCTGTAAACACAACATTGACATTTTAACACCCTTTAAAGTTGTTACGGCGAGCTTATTAGCAAAAAGTTGGGCTGTTTAAACATCCAGCAGTTGCGGAGCAACACCATTCATTTGGAGTTGTGTTTGTGTCCACCTGACAAATGTAAGTCCAATATTCACTCCCCTTATAGCTCTAGTTTGGTCTCCACCAACTCCAGAGAAAATATCTGGCTCTTTAGCTGCTTTAAACTTAGTTAGCAGTCTAACACAACTTTTCTAAGATCAGATCTGATGGCCAAAAAATTATGGGAGATTCCCAATGTAAAGCAGGCTTACAAGTACTTTTTTCAGTCATCACAGCTCACTAAACATAAGGCACCTAACCAAAATCTTTGCAAGAAGGCCAGATTGCATATTTTGAACTTCAAATTTAAAGGTCTACTAGCAGCAGCAATATGAGCAGCATTAATTTTAGCATGTATCCAGATCTGTCACTCCTTACCTAGGATAATTAGTTGATAAAAGAAATGTAATTGAAATGTTATATTAAGTGTTACTACTGTACAGCCACTGATGCTGCTTGTTACTGAGGTCTGAGAGGGTGGGAGTCAGAGCATGAGTACATACAGTATCAAAGAGGAACAAGACGAAGCTGAGACTGATTTGATTGTATGAGTGGGAGTTGGTGTGTGTGTGTGTGTGTGTGTGTGTGTGAGCATTCATGTGTGTGCCTGTGGCAGTAGCAGGGGTCGAGCAGAGAAGGCTTTCGCTCCATATCTTCAAACAACGGCATGGTTCTATGCAGCAGGGCGCTGCAGACGGTGGCAGTGCCGGGGGCTGTCAGGGTGGCTGAGAGGAGTCACACTGCTTCAAAAAACAAGACACAACTGCAGGGCAGAGTATCTGATCCAAGCACGTGCCTCCACCCTCCAACCAGCGCAACAAGGAGGAGAGTGGGGGATGAGAGGGTGACTTCTCTATTCACCACTGCCGAACTCTCTCTCCAGTGCAAACAAGAGAAAAGAACTGAAGAAGCTACCATTACAGCCCATCATGCAGCTTAAACACCCTGCTCCATCTCCCTCCATCTCTCCTCCTTGGAGTGGAGAACCAGAAAATGGGCCAAAAGCTAAAGAATAAAAAAGATACATTTTCGCAGCATGGATACGTTTACATGTAGTGTTTGAATCTTTCAAGCACTAGTAGTAGTATTTGAAAACATAGTAGTGATAGCAGTAATAGTTGGAGTAGTTCTAGCTGAGGTTGTGATAGTAGCAGAGGTATAGCAGCAGATTACAGTAGTAGTAGCAGAAATAGCAGTGATAGCATTAATAGTGGAATTATTGGTGCACTGATAATAAAAGTAGTATTGATTGTGACAGTGGTAAAAGTAATAATGTGTGGTAATAGCTGTAGCAGTGGAAACAGGAGGAGGAGCAGCATTATATATGTATGTAGAAATATATATATATATATATATATATATATATATATATATATATATATATTTGTATTTGTCGGACAGCTGGTTACTTTGCAGGTAAAGATTTTACACGGAACATGAGACAAACTACGTTTATATACAAAATTATCTAAGCTTGCAGGCAGAGGTGTATTTCAAGACTTGAAAGAGTTTTGTAAGTCTCAAGTCTTGGTTATAAAGTCCCAAGCTTAGTCCCCAGCTGTTTTGAAGTCATTAGCCTTTACCAAATGTATGTATAGAATGCATATCTGTTGTCTGATTTGATTCACTGCACACGTTTTTATAACTTGGGGAAGATCAAGTCATCCCAAGCCAAAAGGCCAAAGTCCCGGTGAAGTCAAGTTACAAGTCTTTCGTGATTTTGTCAAGTCTTAAGTCATCAGATTTATGACTCAAGTTGTAAGTCCAAGTCAAGTTATTACCTCTGGCTTTCTGAGCTTTCAAATACATCTCACTGTCTTGATTCAGCAAATGGCGCTTGCTCACTCATCCAAGTGTGGACCTTCAGTCATCTGATAACAAGTGTTGACATATGGGGGGAGATGGTAACCTCTGTATCTGCTCATGTGGTGTCTGGTGTCAGATGTGAATGTCCTCCTTGATATTTCTCCGGTCATCCACTGACTCTTGTTCGATGACCTTTGACCTCATCCCAGCGGTTACTGTGAGTGGTTTTAGTCTGGTGATCACAGACAGCTGATGTCATCTGTTTCTGTTGTTCATTCACTCTCTTGTCTTACCATTTCATTGATGTGGTGTTCCTCACAGCTGTGACATGATGATGTCATACACCACTCCAGTCTTCCGCTCAGGCGAGTCCCGTCTTTAGGGTGAACCAGCTGAGCATATAAATATGGCCAGGTTTCCACTTATGTCCCGGTTATGACACTTGAAATGTAGTTGAAAGCTCCGAAAACTAGTATGAATTATGGATGGATTATTTACATACTCTTCCAAAAGATCTACAATGAATCACCATGCTCACGAGATAAGCTAGTTAAGGTGGCATTATACTCAGTAGGCGATTTGTTCATTTTTAACAGCGGGGACCCGGTTCCTTTCGTTCACCCGCGACTAGCAAACACACACATGAACAACTTTTGGTTCTGTATTTTTTAATATAGGGGGATGCATTTTTGTAATTTTGCTAACAAGGGGGATGGCATCCCCCCTCAAATCGCCTACCGATTATACTTATGCGGCAAGGTATGTGGCGGTTTTGCCGTAGGTGCATCCAGAGGAGGAACTATTGCCCTGCAATCATTGATAGATGAAGACACTGTGTTTACATTATTCCATTTATTATGATATAAAGAAACGATCACAGTCACCAGTGGTGGTCATAATCAACAGTTCCCTGTGAAACCAAATTTGATTTAGTTGGAGTATACTTCACCTGACCAACCTGAGTTCCAGATGTATAGTAGGGCCTGTCAGACTTTTGAGGCTCTGAAACCAAAAGCCATATTGGACCAAGGTCTCATCAGAGGTACACAAGCAATCAGAAAGCCAGTGGAGAGATGTTGTTTTTGCTCAGTGATCATCACTGAATCATTGCAGCCATATTTTAGCATATGGCTATGATGATTTTCTACACTCTCAGTGAAAGACAGTTTTTAAGGGTTAGTGTTTCTATGTAGTAGCCACAGCAGTAGTAGTAGTGCTAACAGTCACAGGGAGTTCCACTGGCGCTGAGAGGAGTCACACTGCTTCAAAGAAAGGAGAGACAGCTGCAGAGCACAGTATCTGATCCAAGCACGCGCCTCTACCCTCCATCCACCGTATGAAGGAGGAGAGGGTGACTTCTCTATTCACCGCTGCCTAACTCTGTCCAGTGCAAACAAGAAAGAAGAGGTGCAAAAGTTACCATTACAGCCCATCACATATCTTAAACACCCTGCTCCATCTCCCTCCATCTGTCCTCCTGGGAGTGGAGAAGCAGAAAATGTGCCAAAAGCTACAGAATATATAACAGAGCTGGAGAAGGGGGAGACAGCCCGCTTCAAATGAATGCTAATTCTACTAACACCCCCCCATCACCACCATCACTGCACCCCACCACCAACAACTTTGTTCACATATTGATGTGTTCTGCAATCAACTTCAATGGCACGAGCCATCTTGTGGGAAGAGAGGACGATCAAGCCAAGGAATGGAAGAGAGAGAGGGAGAAAGTCAGAAAAAGAGGGGGAAAGTGAATTGGGGGTCCTAGATTATTTTTTCACTCGAGCCCAACCACTGCTTTCATTAGCCCCCCCATTAATTAGCCTCCTTGAGCTCATTTGCAAGTCAATGGCTGTGGCTGTAGGACCGGCGGCTTTGAGCCGCAGCGCCCCTGTGATCTCTGGGTCCTCCAGCCCCTCCACCCCTCACACACTGGATGCAAGCCTTCCTGACAATTAGTACAAAAGAGATTCATGCTCCGTATAGCCAATACATTATTCATATTTTCTCCTCACTTAAATAAATCATAATGTTCTTGAGGGTTTTACTTAAACAACATGCTTTCTCTCCCTCTCTCTCCCAGCGACAGCCCACTCTCTTAGCTAACATCCAAATGAAATCGGTTTGCAATGACCTTGCCCCATATTTGGGTCACTCCCCCATTCCCCCTTCAAGATGATCATCATGGGTCTGAGAAAAGAGGACAGTTTGTCCACTAGTCTACACTCTCATGGCTAAAAGGACAGATCAGACCCCAGCTTCTGAAAATTCACAAAAAAACACAGTTTCAGATTTATCGAAATAGTGTCCCGCTTTTATTGCGCAGAGTCGGTTTTGATGTGTCCGACTAATCAGCCTTTTTTCCTCCATTGACGCTTGGGCTGAAAGTCCTCCTGAGTTCTGACTGCTCCCTCAGAAAACAAGCCATCGTCGAGAGAATCGCGGGCCTCGATGCCTCTTATGTCCTCTGCACTGATCTGTTAGCAGTGTTGTGCTGGACCAGTGCAGTCTGGACAGAGCAGAGCAGCTGTCTCAATGATTTAGCAGCCCTTTGTACTATTATTCATCTGACTGGAGGGAGTCAGTGTCCAGCTGAGGGCCTGCATCTTTTATGACCACTTGCAATCCATTCAGACAAAGGTACTTCCATGGAATACTTTTGGGACCTGCAGCACATGTATATTGATGTATATGGCTGCATATTGATTTTGAACATCTTTATTTCATTGTTAAAGGAGGAGACTCGCTATGCTAATATGTCCATTTCTTGAGTTACCTTTAAATTGTCTGTCTTGCTTTTCCCCCTCTTGTTGACGTTGATATTATTGGACAGATTCTGTCATATTTCCTGCCGCACTTGTCATGTTAGTTAATCCATCAATGCCTGTCCGACAGCTGTCTCTTTTAGCTGCAAACTTCACCACTCATTTGGAAAGTTGCACAGTGCGCTTCAAGATACATAATCCTCCACTTTCTCCCTCAGAAGTTCCTCAGCCTCACTTTGGCTGTTGTATATATGAGTGTTTTACTCCTGCATCGCGGGGTCCGGGAGATCTGAGACTTCACGTAGACACGGCTAGCCTGTCACTTGAGACTGGGTAAAAACAGGTAGTGCAATTAGCCAGCAGAGAACATGTTTATCTGTCAGCCCAAAGACAGGATGGGATGGCTTTGAGGAGAAGGAGAGGGGGTAGCATTTCCCCTTTTAACTGTGTACAGGCTATTAGACTATTTCACAGAACTCATTTTCAGATACAAAAAGGGGAATGCCGGTGCTTCCAATGCCCCCCCTCACCCAATTAGGAGAAGAATCCCCCTTCTTCAGCATTTATTACACCTATTCAGTATTCTGGATGCTGCTATCAGTTTTCCATAACTAGGCTGCACAAAGAGCAAACGTTCCATTTGGAGTGATTTGTTGCCCCGCTTGACCACTTCCTTGTCTCGGCCAGGCTGACTAAGCGCTGTGGAATGGGGCACCCCTGCTGTTTTATCAAGTCTGCTGAATCCATAATGAAATAAGTGAGGGTGACAGTGACTGTGGAGGGAGGGGAAGCGGAGGTAAGAGCAACAGACCGCCTTATTTGAATCATTTAAGCAAGATGCAATTACGGCTGCACCCGGCATGGAGGAAACAGCCCATTTTAAAGGCAACACAAATCAATGAGCACAGCGATGGTGATGTGTTTGACAGAAGTGCCTGTTAGTGGTATATGGCTGCTCTCGAGGATCATTACACACCCTGTAGACAATACATTATCACCAAAAGAGAGGAATGAAAACAGAGCAGTGGGAGGCAAGGAGGGGCCACTGGGCCATCTGTATTATGGCTTTGGACGGCCATTCGGAGATGGAAAATGACACTTGCTTCTCTCATCTTTAAGTACTCTCGTATTCTTTTGGCGCTTTTGCGCACTTTAAAGAATATCTGCAAGTGTCGATTTCTTCAAGGTGCTCGATGTATGATTATTAAACTTCGTGCTATGATCAGATTAATTGAGATATCTTGATGTGACGAAGCAATTACAACCACGGTTAAGTTAAGGCAAGAGGTGTAAGTTCTGTTTCATGTGTTCATCCCCCCCACACACATACATGTATAGTTTACCTATGTGAAGACTACAACCACAGTGGAATCAAATGTGCTACATGTACAGTATATGTTTTATTTGAAATTTATCTAACAAATGTGTGTTAAACTTTGTGTTAAAACCCTGTTCAACAATGGTGTCAGCCTCTTGTTCGCCCAGAGTCGGTGCACCTTCGGTTCAGCGTTGCGTTGGATGCTGGGACCTGGTATACCTGCGTGCAGGTCTAGTTTTATTCTAAATACATTTAACATTAGAATACTCTCTTAAAGTTAACTGGGAATAATTGCTCTTAAGAAATGAGACCATAGCTGAGATGATTGGAGGCCTCTAGTGCCATTGCTGGTGCTAGTGTTTCTCTGATTTAAGACCACATCTCCCATAAACCCTGTTACTTCCCATCCCCTCTCCCCCTTCTCTAGTGTCTTTGAGTTTATTGAAATGGATTACACTCCTCCAGTCTGATGGCACAAAGAGTAAAATGCCAGTCTACAGTCCATTTTTGTATTTCCATGGTAATTGCACAAACGTCCCTGTGTTATTTATTGATGTTCAAGGGACGCTCCACCAATTCTAAATGTCAAAGTCAATTTACTTGTCACGGGGAGTACCACACAGTCAAAGAGCCAACAATTGTATAATGACTTCTGTGGTTCTGAAGGAGCTTTCTAAAGTCTGATATAATAACCCTTGATGACGTCATCAAAGTTATTTTGTCTTGGGCTTGGAGAATAAAATTTTTTGACATAAAGCCTGCATTACAAACCGGGGGTATGGAGTTTGAAAGATATGGGTGTTTACCAGGGAGGGTCTATTGAAAGACGCTGTCGAGTTGCACTATGGGAAATGTAGGGTCGAGTGTTTTAGGTATCATTAGTCAGCGTATCCCAGCCTCTGCTGCTTCGATTTTACCATTCTTTTTTTTATATTTCTCTCTCACAAGTCTCCCAACAGTATGGAGGTGCAATATTAAATCTTTGGAGTACCCCTTTAAAATGTTAAATATAACTTTTTCAACCCATCTACATTCTCACAAGCATACTGTATAAGTATGGAGTATTCTGCCAGTAAATCTCTGTGGTGAAATTTAAGGGTTGAAGTCATTTTAAGGGTTAGTTTTATTTGGTTGATTTCAGGAAGTCCTCATATGTAATGAGATGGAAGGAAGAGGGGGGGAAATGAAATAAGGTCGCCTACTGTGTCAGTTTGTGGGATTTAGGCTTTTCCAGTTAGTTAGTCTTTACATTAGATGAGCTCCAGTAGCATCCAAGCCCAGTGTTAGACATAACTTTGACTGAGCCCGGCACCTCTGGGACGCGTCAAGCACCAGTGCTTTCTCGCTCTCATTCTCTCTTTGTGTTTCTCTCTCTCTCTCTCTCTCTCTCTCTCTCTCTCTCTCTCTCTCTCTCTCTCTCTCTCTTTTCCTTGAGGGATGAGGCCATCTGGTGTGTGTTGGTGGAGCCAGGCATGCTGACTGGAGTCGGCGCGGGCCAGGCCAGTCTGCGTACTGGAACACAACTCACTTTGTATATTGCCTTGTTTTGGCCACAGAGCCTCATTGATCCCCCTCAGCAGAACATTTTACATTTGGAACACTCCTCATTTACACTTGTACAGACGAGCTGCACAGAGGCCGAGGAGTGGCATCATGAATAAAATTATCATATCAAAATATCAGCGGTGAAATTTCCTTGCAGAGGGGGAAGAGGAGGAGGAGGTTGGGATTGAGAAGCAACTCTGAGAACTTGTCAGAAGAAATTAGAGGTGGTGTCTGGACCATGGACTCACTGGCTAGAAAACAGGAATCAGACCCCCAGACTTCAGCCCAGCCGTGTGTAAAAGGAAAATAATCTCTCTTCTCCATCAGCTTTTGCCTCTTATTTCCCAAGCTCCAGTGATCTCTAGTCCAGTTGCCCAGTCAGTAAAGCTTGAAACTGTCAATTCAACATCGGCCTTACCTTCCTGTGGTTTGGCCTCCTAAAGGTAGAGTTCAATATATGCATGGATTGAAGTTAACCCCTCTATCCTGTCTCTTTCCAGGGCAAGCCTTTTCTGTACCCACCTGAATGGATCTCTATGGAGGACCGTGACTGGCCATTGGAGCTCCATGCAGGTCTACCCCTCATCTATCAGTGACAATACTGGCTGACAGAGCACTTATTCACGTTCACTCATGAATATTCAATTTACTCCTACTTCAAGGGTACAAAAGACATATCTATACACAGGAGAGAGGAGCAGCATCTCTCTCTCGCTCTCTTCTTGTACCTTGCCTTATCTCTTTCCTTTCCCTCCTCCTCTTCCTCTGCCTACCTCTTTATACATGTACAACCTAAACATCAGCAGCAATATGCAGGCCTTAATTTAATGCGCATGTTTCATTAGAGGTGTCGACCAGGAGACATTTTTTCCCTGACACTTTGAGCAAGCCAACACAATCCTGCACCGTTTGCGCGAAGGAAAAATCCCATTTGTCCTTTGTCAGCACAAACACTTTAATTTGAGGCTTTCACTCCTGAGTAAGCAGCAGATCTCCTCAGAAGCCCGGAGAGACACAGGAAAGGCACGTGGGTCCTTCAGTCTCTCCCTCATCAGCAGAGGCACACCTCATTCCGCATGGCCTCCATGTTTTTATCAGTCAGCGGGGGCATGCATAAGTCAAAAGGAGAGGGGAAAGTGCAGGTGTGTCAGCGTATAAATAGCCGACACAACCGGCGGTCACACAGTTGTTGTGAAGTCTTAAAATGCTGTCTTATGCGGAAGAGTTTACCAGATGTTTTATTACAGTCTGAAAGAGTGACAAACATGAGCACAATATAACGTTGGGTCTGTAGTGGCAAGGTGAACAACAACAGTTAAAGCTGCAATTGAAACAGCACAGGTTGCAGTCCTGTAACAGACCTTGAAACACTGAAACACCCAGAGTGCTCACATGTCATAAAGGCTTCAGAATGCACCAAACAAAGTGCTTGTCGAGTCATGAAATCCCCTTTCTAAAAGTGTAATCGGTGTAATCCTACAATTCCACACACTAGTAATTGGCCAGGTGTCTAAAGGTGTGAAAGTGGGCAGGATCGGCTATATAATCGAATGGTAAAACAAAAATAAAGACATTCGATTGTGAAAATTTGAATTTGATTGTGGAAAAAAGCAGCACTACCGAGGCTATCTGCCTCACGAGTTCTCGAAATGTAGGTCCAGCTGAAATGATAAGCGAATAATGCAACAACAATGTGGTAATGGTGGCAGAGAGTTCACAACCCAACTCGGCCGCAGAGAGAGTAATTTGCATTCCGAGAACTCTAAAAAGCCCCATTAAAAACTTCACCGGTAGCCCACCTTAAAAAGCCCGAAAGCCGAAGGTTATAGTTATTTCAACTTGGATTCATTGTTTAGGAAAAAACGGTTTGATTATTTTGATAGGTGGACCCTTACGGACTAGAGGAATATAAATAATCAAGGAATTGACACATATTTGGACTTTATGGCCGCTTTAAAGGTAGGGAGTCACTGTTTTTTTTCATCTCTCTTATTTACCATGCCAATAAATCTGAATTAATTATACTTTGGTGCTCATTGTTTCCATAAAATGAACTGAATGATTGTATTGCGGAGAATCTAAGGA
Organism: Siniperca chuatsi; assembly: GCF_020085105.1. NCBI lineage: Eukaryota > Metazoa > Chordata > Actinopteri > Centrarchiformes > Sinipercidae > Siniperca > Siniperca chuatsi. Next base: position 6,244,077 of record NC_058046.1, read on the forward strand.
TGTGTAGCATGTCCATATTAACAAAAGTTTAGACATTTAGGCTATATTTGTATGCGCGATCTAAGCAGCTTAGAACTAGCTCAAGCTTTAAGAGGCTTCATACATCCAAAGAACTTCTATAAAAACCAGACACGGTGTCTAATTGAGATTCAGATTTTGGTCAGTAGATGGCAAAATTGTGGAACCTCAAGATAAAGTTGTGTGTGAGCTATGTAAGCTATAGTTAGCCTACCATTCCAGCACTAGCAATCTGATGGCACATCTCAAAAATATGCACCCAAATTAGCATGGCCTGATGTCCGGAACTCCACCCAAACATTAAGTAGTTATGTCTCTCATTGTATTGATTTGCCATCTTATAGCAAAACAATTATGACATATTGCGCAACGATAGATATTCAAATAGTTTGATCTTAGTGTTTTGGTTTTTTTTAGAAGGAATAATCAAACATCATTTTAGGCCAATTTTGACAGTGCCAGTAAGGACTGAGCAATTAGTGCAACGTTCATGTCAGGAACCAGAGATAATGTCCAGTCACAGAGCAACAATCAATGTTGTTTTATATACAGTATATGTAGTAATAATTTTTCATTTTTAAAACATTGACACTGAACTTACGCCTACAGTTAATGTGATTAAGGGACTTTTTAGAATTGTCCAATATCAATGCTCTGTCTGGCAACAGGGTTAATCCAGGGCATAGTCTGCCTTCTGTCCAGTGTCTGCTGGAATAGGCCTTTGCCCCCCTTTGACTTTTCACATTGTAAGCCAGAAAAGATGGATGGACGGATGGATACATTTCAGTGGAGAATATTAATGTGCCATGATGGGGTAGTTGCTACGTAAAAGGGATTTTTTTTTACAAAATTACTGAATTGTTACATCTTCTGGCATGAAATGGTGAAATTTAAAGACACTGATATCAGTATAAATATTAGTTGCTGGCAGCCTTAATCTAAGGATACAAACTCATTACAGGCATTCAGTCCACAGCTTTGGATCTCTACCATGGCAGCCTGGTAAAAGCATATTTTGGATTCAGTTTATGGGTCCCTGAAAATTCATCAGTGTAATGAAAGGTGATGTTTGCACTGCTAAATCACATCGTGACGAGCAGAGGATTTGACTCTGACTTGTGTTTGTGATGATCGGTGCTTGTAGCTCTCTGGGTGTGATGAGGACTTAATTAGCTGTTTGTGGATTTCACTGCTGTGGATTTCAATGTGGATTGCAGCGACAACGGTGGGGCAATGAGCGGGCTAAGTGCAAACCTCTGTTCTCATAATTGCACAGCTGTGTCCCGTTGCCTGCTCCTGTGATTGCCGCCTCCTCAGTCATCTCTACGGAGGCCGGCTGCAGGTGACTGCAGGTAAAACGGGACCAGGAAACCTGTCTGCTCTCTGATCAGCAGAGATATGCAGGGACAACTGGGACGGATGTTTTGACAGCTTCTCCTGGGCGCGCACACACACGCACACATAGTATGTATACATATGGAGTACACTGTCAAGTCTTACACCAGAGCACCACCTAGTGGTTGAAGAGAGACATGCATCTGAAAATTGCACAGATTAAAGGAAATTAAGATACTGTGTACACACACACACACACACACAAACTTTTTTGTATTTTCAACCTCCCCTGTTTTTCTTTTTACTGTCTTGTTCCTCCACCTACTTTTTTCAAACACACTCACGCACTGACATTTTTAACTTACAGATGTTGTAATCAGGTGTTTTTGTGTGTGTGTGTGTGTGTGTGTGTCTATCTGTTGCTTCGCTCAGACGCCTTGATAAATTACTATCAAGTAATAACACAAGTGACTCCACACTGTTTGATATCTAGTCATCTGCTTGGAGTGCTGAGTTGGTGATAGACCATGTTGTCACCAGATTCAGTAGTCTAATGGGGACACATGGATTGTCATGCGGTAAACTACTGCTGTAAAGTGCTCCCCAAAAGCATATTTGAACAATAATAATAATAAAGAAATAAAAAGAAACAGGATGCATAAATAGTAGGGGAAATATAGTTATTATTGGTGTGGGTGTCTTGAAATGTGAGGTGTTCCTTTACTGAACACAAGAGTGAAATGAAGCAGAATTGTGGTATAATAATGTGGTCTACAAGACATACTGTATGGCAAAGCTGTGCAGCATTTTGCCACATGGTGTCAGTGTGCCAAAATGAAGCGTTACCACACTGACAGTCATCTGAAGCCTGAGCCTGTGTATCTTCTCTATACTACACCATATTTGAAAAGGAGGCAAAAAGTACATGTGCAACTCTGAGTAAATAATCACCACTTTCATAGTCATTTTTTAAATTATAAACATTCATTAAATGCATCAAAATAAGTAGCAGTTTGAGATAAGGGTCTTTTGAGAAAATTACAATAATTATATAGAAGATTTTAAACTCAGTGGTGGAAGAAGACCTAAACAAACCTAAAAACTAAATGAATGCCACAATGTAAAAATACTCCATTACAAGTAAAAGTCCTGCATTCAAATTTTAGTAAAAGTACAGTGTTATCAGCAAAAGGTATTCAAATATCAAACAGTACTCATCATGTAGGAATGCACTTCATATTGTAGTATATAGTATATCATTGGATGATTATAGTGATGCAGTACTTAGTATGCAGCATTATAATACCGTAGCTGTTCTAGGTGGCATATCATATTTTATATGATCTTTTTATGTTTTATATCTTAATCTGCAAAGTAACTTTTAACTACAGCTGTCAAATAAATGTAGTGGAGTAAATGTAGTAACCTAAAGTGGAAATATTCAAGTCAAGAACAAATACCTCAAATTGTACTACAGAATAAGCTCATTCTGAATGTTCTTTTGCTGAAAACACAGTAGACTTTTTAATATGGGGAAGTAAAACGTGCAGGTGAAACAAACAATCCATGGAGAATATAAAAATATCAATGCACAAAAGTGAAAATAATTATTCTAGATGAGGAAATATTAAGAAGCAACAAGTCCTCCAACCCATACAACCACATACCACATTTGTTCTTACCCTCTAATATGACCCACAGGAGCGTTTCCTAAGTTAGCCTCCTACCGATGGCAGTTGAGGACGGGCTGTAAGCATACATTACATAAATCACGTTAAACATGTGGGGTGCGTTCAACCCCGACAAAATGTAGCAAAACGTTTATTGAAATGGAAACAGTGGTGCCTCAAACACCCTGTTGTGTACGCAAGCGCACTGCCCTGAACTGCCTTTTTAATATGGCGGTGTTTAAGTATATGACACTGCTGTTGGGCAGTTGGGTAACTGTCACAAAACGGTGTATACCGTTTTCAGATTGAACATGCGCCTGGTTAAAATTGTGAAATGGTTGCAGTTTGGTTAGGTTTAGGAACAGATTATGGTTTGGGTTAAAATATGTACATTACGCAAGTCACGTACGTAACTTTAAATAAGTCAACATTGACTTTTGGTTTCACGTGGCCCCAGTCTCCTGGGTGAAAGTTCTTAGTTTGTTTGTGACATAGTTCTTTCTGTGCTCTTTATACTATATCACATGACTTCCTGGTTTGCTCCCGTCATAATTACCACGACCACTAGAGGTTGCATCCTACAATAAATGTAAACATGGATCATAATAAGCTGCTTGCACAAACGACCTATTTGGACGTTTTTCTGGTGAGGACAGTCTGTTAAGAAAATGTACCTGCCATCATATATGTGGTTGCAAAATCCCCATCACATTATTTACTGTAGTCTCATAGGGCCAATAGGTTCATGGCTTAATTCAATTCAATTCAGAGGGAGGCACAATGCAAATACCACCTATGTGTCATGTGTCTGCAAGCTTCTCTTGTTCCATATTTTACCCATAAACATTAATAACAATTGAAATCATATTTTTTTCCAAAGTGGATGGCTTTCCATTTACAGTAGATGACAAATAATTCTCTTAGAGTCTCAGTGTACTCAGTAGAACTTAGATATCTATATAGATAAAATTAAGCTAAGCTCAATATAAAGCTAAACTCAACTGGGATTAAACAAATATGCTCAAATGTGTTTATCTATCTCTGTATTTATCTTTTTCCTGTACTCAAGTGTAATGGCCAGATTCCCATAAATATTGCTGAGAATATTTATGTTCTTGTAAAATTATGTTGCATTAAATGTTAGCTTTGATCTCATGAATTCATACGTGTCAACAGAACATTGACAAAAATGAGCAACATTGATCAACCCTTCAGAAAACCAACATATAAAGCTCTGCCACGTTTTCTTCATCTGCAACTTTAGTGCACATCCAAAATCCAATAGCCATAAAAGACAATAGAAGTTACTTTGTCACCACTTGCTCTACCGCTGGCCAGTGCAGTGGCCATCTCTGCTGAGAGCATTCTCAGGAACAACTGAAGCAAGCACGGCACTCCTCAGCACACTGGCATTTTATCTCTGAACAAGGATTACAGTTGGATTTTTAGGACAATGTACGGGTTGCTGGAGTAACTGTGCATTGTGACAGGGGTTTGAAACATGAATAATTTTGATGTTAATTGCCTATTAATTTCATTTGGCATTTTGAAAATTATGATGTGATGTATGTGATGTAATAAAAGTAAATTTAACCCAGGATTAAACATGATTAAATACATGCAACAAAAACACTAAAACCTTGCATTACCCTTAGCCAGTCTGTATGCCATCCAAGCATGCCTTGACACCAACTAGAACAACTGGATTACAGTATGACACTGTATCGTATCATATCATACTGATGTCATGTTGTGTTGTGTCACAGCCCCAAAATGTTGGACTTATCATAACCCCATGAAAACCTACTAGAACCCAAAGTGCATAAATCTTTTTTAAAACAGAGACCTGCTCTGAAAAAGACCCAAGGACAGTCAGACTCAGTCCAAAGGAGACCTGAGGATAATTACAAAATGAACATCCAGCGATGGGCAAGTTACTTGATAAATGAAAACAATACTAACTACTCATTGAAAAAGTAACTACATTACTTACTTATTACTAATTACGTATCTGCAAAGTTTAGTTATCTTAGTCATTACATTACTTTTCGTTCTCAGTAAAGCTCAATCAAAGATAGCAAAAAGAATTTCAATGCCTCCTACACCCACACATCATATCTTCTGTATTTATTGTGTAGAAATAGAAAATGAGAGATTGTGATTTAATGAGCAGCCAGCCTACAGCTAGTTTAGTTACATGCAGCACTCCAGAATTCCCATTTTCAGTAAATCTGTGGATCTCTTAACAAAACCAAAGTGTTCCTGAATGCAGGCTTACCTGTGATTAGCTAGCAAGCTAAGGAGACACAACATGTAAATAAGACAACTATGGAGTTACTAGAAGGTGTATTTCTCCTCTTTTTGCAGAAGCTAGTTTCCTGAAAACACCTCCAGCTCTGGACAAAGCTAACATGTCCAGACCAGTTTATCTACTGAGTGCACAAATCAGAAATGATTTGATCAACTGTGCCATCTAATTCAGACAGCGAATGAGACAACCCCCAAAAATTCAAAGTAAACAGAGCATTTCTGGGAGTAATAACTGCAATGTTATTGTCAAATTTCAAATTGTAATCCCTATGCGTTACTAAGTAATGCATTACTGCCCAACACTGGGGTTGACTCAGCTCAGTATTGTCTCACTCCAGCTGGAGCCCAATTCTGTCCAAAGAGGACACAACTAGCACTGGACTGGCCCGTCCCTCTCTCCCCCTGTCTTTCTCTTTGTTTCATGCCAACACCCTATATCGTTTATATGGCTGCTTTCAAAGGCGGTTTCCGTGGTGACGGTGTGACCCCTGCTGCTGTCGAACAGGTCCTCAGTAGCAGGCCTGATTGATGGCCGAGGAGCGGCCATAAAGACTATCTGCTGTTGCCAGATTAGGCCATACAAACATGGCCCCTGATTGCTGACCAGCCAGGAATGTTTGTTTACAAGGGAGCATTCCGCCATTTTCTGCCCTCAGATTTACAGACATGTATCCTCTGAGCCTTTAATAAGTTGTACTGTAGGATTTGTGTTGTTAGATTAGAGGATTGAAAGTGTCAGCTATTTACTGTGCGTGATGGTGTAAATTGGGATACAAGCTTGTTCAGAATTTACCAACTATATTTAAACCTTTGTTACTTCATGAAGCATATGCAGAACTCACTCCCCAAAGTATTAATAAAAATGTGTTTACCCCTTTACAGCTGCTCCATTTTCATATCATGTTACAGCTGTGTGAAATCAAGATGCAGTATATTTCCCATAACACAGGTTTGCATGCTAGAGTCAACTTAATTTCAGGTCTGTTCACCTGAGCAGCTGGGTGAGACAAAAAAAAAGGAGCGGGGGGATTGTCACTGTGTTTCTGTCCCGTCCTCTAATGCTCTGCTGGGTCTGTTCTTCTGGGAAAAGCCTTCATCTTCGCTCCACATGTAGGTCGCTGGCCTTTTGTGTGCAACGATGCGAGCTCACTGAGTGTTTGACGTTTCCATACCGCTCTTACAATCCCCAGGTTGTCATGGAAATACACTGGGTGGCAGTGGCAGCAAAGTTACAGTGGAAGGAAGAGAGAGCAAAAGGAGGAGGTCAATTAGCGCGGCCTCTTTTGTGAGCTTCTGCGTACTGTGGCCAAGTCTGTTGATTAAGAGAGCTCTGACCAAAGGCGTTTGTTGACTTCAGGCAAAAAGCAGGACAGATTACTCAAATAACTGGGAAAAACCAGAACACTATTTATCACACAAGAGCCTCATTATTAAGGCCTGCAACTCTTCAATGTGGTCAAAACACATGGGTTAAAGATGTTAGATGTATGTAGCTTTACTGACTGTGTTGAACCGTCCCCAAAAAACCTGAATGGTCCTCCCTGAATGCTCAGTCAGCTGCTCATCCACTGTACTGTGAGTGTAGTGTTGACTTGAAGCCAGTAAAAGAGCTGTTTGCATACTGAGATCAGGGCTGATAGTCTAAAAAAACACTCTCAATGTCAATGTGTCCTGGGTCTGTTATGACCCAGGACACATTGGGTAAATTTAGACTATTGCCTTATATATTTTCACAACAGAAATCCTCCAAATGTTGAATGTAGTAAAGTAGGTCAGGGCCGTTTCACCATGTTGTGTGAACATGTTGCTCTGAGATGCACAGGGGAATGCCTTAGCATCTCTTGCTCTACATTGCTGTTGACTGCCACTGTTTTTATGACTCAGTTCACTAGATTGTAGTTGACCCACTCCACCACTTCACCAGCTTTCGGGTTTACAAGGAGTTTGCTTCACCACAGCTAGTGTTGGGGTTAAAGGAACCTAGACCCGCTCTATAGGACAGGTGCAATGAGCTGGCAAGTGTTATGAATTGGCGCTATATAAATAAAATTGAATTGAATTGAAATTGAATTAATAATATGTAGGAAGTTGTTCTCTTGTTTGATTAATGACCATCTTCAGCTCACCCCATTTTGTACAGAGAATATACAAATTAACTTCCAAGGTGTTGCAGCCTTCACTGTGGATGAGGTGGCGTCCTCATGTCTCTGGTCCAGTTTAGAGACAATCTGTCTCTTTTTCTGTGACTTTCCTCTTTGTCCCCTTCACCCTGACACCGTCCTCCGAGGGTTCAGGCTCAGAGCTCCTCTGCCTCTTCCTTGTGCCCTCATCGTCTCTGGAGGCTTCGCTTTTTCTGGCCCCCATGCTTCCAGAGCCAGACTCAGAGACCCTCTTCCTCTTCTGTGGTGTACCTCCATCAGCACCAGTCTTTCTCTTTCCACTCCTGGTCCTGACAGAGACATCACTGGCTCTGTGCTGCTGTTGTTACTTTCTATAAATGAGAAATGTTTACTAATGTACTGCACTCAAGTACAATTTTGAGGTTCTTTACTCAAGTATTTACATTTCATGCGACTTTATACTGCTGCTCTACTACATTTATGTGACAGCTATAGATACTACTTAATTTCCAGATAAAGATTTTACACAAAACACATGATGATCTTATAATATGATATATTGTTATGGACAGTGGTAGAAGTACTCAGAAGTACTCTGATATTTGGTAAGCTGAGCACAGAATATTTTAATGTGTTCTATTATGAGCATATCAAAGAACACTCTGAGCGAAATGTGTTGCTCTTGTCCATGTTAATAAAAGATCCTTGAATATATTTTTACAGTGTGTGGTGTCTGCCACAAACACTTCATCTTGCAGTTGCCAGCACCTCCAGCCCATGCTGTGTGCACTTTTTTCTCTCTTTTTTCTCGTTTTCTCTTGTCCATATACTTTGTGTAGGTCTGTCATAGGTCTAGCCTAGTTTAGCACAAAGACTGGAAGCAGTCATATTTGTTTTGTTTTTTTTATTATACACAAGTAAAAGGCAAAATGTCACTTTATTCTATAAGAAAGATTTTGTGCCTGACATTATTTCAACAGAAATTGTTGCATGGGCCAGCACGTGCTTTAACCTGCATTTATTTATGTGTTTATTTATTTACTGGCCACTTTGGGGCAGCACATCAAGCTGTAAACACAACATTCACATTTTATCACCCTATAAAGTATATATTGCTAATTTATTAGGAAAATGTATTTACAAACCCTGCAGAGTCAGAGCAACATTTATTTGAAGTTGTGTTTCTGTCCATCTGGCAAATGTAAGTTCAATAATCATACTCCTTTCTAGCCTTGTGTTGGTCTCCATCTCATGAAAGAAATATCTGGCTCTTTAGCTGCTGTGCTAGAGTACAGTGTTTTTTTTTATCAGAGCTTTTTCACTGAAAACAGCTGCCTGCTGCTGCTGGAAATACTGATGAGAACAGTGAGACTGAACTAAACCAGTATACAGTAGTCGTTGGCCAGAAAACCAAAACAACGAGCTGAAAGACAGTAAAACGCTCTCTACAGCTGAGGGGAACTGCAGAGGTGGATTAATTCTCTGTGGGTTTGTCACTGGAAGTGACACCTCACACATATTCATTTGATCAATTGTTAATGTAAAAATATTGGTTAGCGCAGCTTTTAAGTGTTAAATATAATATAATATAATATAATATAATATAACTGACCAAATTAAATGTAAGCCTAGTACATACTTTTTTGGGTATGGCACAAAAGTATTGTAACTGTAATTGATCTAATGCATAATTCTAAGAAAAGAAATTAGTTTTTACAGGACTTTACAGGATATTCTATCTGATTGGAGTAATACAAGACTAAGCGTCAACAGCCATGCTAGCAGCTCAATGTAGCTGTATTTAGACACAGCAGCGCTTTTTGCTAAATGCTAACACCTGCATGCTATCATGCTCACAGTGACAATGCTAACATGCTGATGTTTAACAAATAATGTTTATCTCACTCTCTTCGTTAAGTGTGTTAGCTTGCCAACATTTGACAAATTCATCTTTCACCGTTTAAGTGAACTTTGACTAGTGGCCGTGGATGAAAAGCCGGTAGGCAAGTTACCAACTGAGAAACTAACTCAAAAAACAGATGAGTTGTGCTAGCTAGCAATCATTCAGATTTTATTTCTAAATGGAAGAATGAGTGTCCCCTGGCGCCAGAGATGTCCATAGGAAAACTCAACCAACAACAGACAAATAAATAAAAACTGCTAGAACCTCTCAACAAATGAGATCAGGCATTCAAACAGAGGTTTAAATTTGTATTTGACGTTGGCTTTTGACATCGCTAACTCTGTTGAAAGAGCCTTCAAATGATCCTTGTGTGAACCTGATTCAAACTGAGACATGTCTTTTTTAACTAAATAAAGAGAGGTTTCGTTGGAGTAGAGAGTCACACAACAGTATAACATAAACTTATACTCATGCAAAGGAACCACAGCAACAGGGTGCACATCTCTGATGCATATCTCTCAACATTGTCCCGTGAGATATAAAGGCCTCCTGTGTATAGCCTACTCTGTTAACATTCTACCCATGGACCATGTGGTAGTTACGTTTTATATTAACCTTTAATGGGTTTTACTGCAGTGACACAGCAGTGTGGCATCTGTTTTCATGCTCTATTGTTTGCAGTCAAGCTGAGTTGGATGATTGTACTGTCCAGAGAAATAACTGAGTAACATTCTCTTACAGAGGGCACAAATTTATTACAGGATCAATGTGATCGCACACTCCACATGGACAATTGTTATCTATCTCTATTTATCTCTATCTTGTTATAAAATTTTGTAGCCCATCAGTATTCTAGCTTTTAGCAGGAAGGTCTTAATTTGAGATGTTTCTGAATCTGAATTCCAGTGAGAAATTATGATTGGATAAAAGACAATAATACAGTAGATACCATAAACATGATTTTTATGAATAACATTATCATTGGTTTTAGTGCGCATTTTTAAACTCACATTATGGTTTAAATGCGACTTCTTCAACCCGAAGACAGTAAAAACTACAACTTGTAATTCCTTACACTGAATTTTTCAGAAATTCTCCTCACCAGAAAAACTACAGCATCTGTAATTTCTTAAAATGCTTAAAACGACCTATAATCATGTTTTCCTGAGAAGCGACCTCTTGTAGCCTTGCGGATAATGACTTTTGTCTCTCAGAAGCAAAGGGGGAAGTAGCGTTCTCATAGAGTCACAAAACCTCTGAGTGGGCCATAGTGGCTTTTTGACATTTTTGGTTTTAGAATCCATGTCTTCAAGTTTCTGGATAATCCACAGGACAGTATTTTCAGTAGAAAGTAATTCCAAAGGTCTCCAATGTGTTCTGTGGATTATTCAGAGAAACAGGGACAGATGTTGCTGCTTAATTTTTTTTTACAAAACTTTTTCTTGCTGCGAGTGCAACAAACAAAATGCCATTAACCTCCATTGTATTGGGGCAGAGGCAGAAATATTCAATTCAATTCAATTCAATTTTATTTATATAGCGCCAATTCATGACAGAAGTTATCTCATTGCACTTTTCCTATAGAGTAGATCTAACCCGTACTCTTTATAATATCAGACAAATATCTCAAAACCTTGAAAAATAAAAATAAAACTACATGAGAAACATTTGTTTCTTTGGTAGTCTGGGTGATCTGACCCTTTAAGACATTTATTTAGGCAACACAGGAAGGCAAATACCTGTTATTTGAACTACACTGAGCTAAGAAACCTTAACTTTAAAACATTTGTTTTTCATCCATAACTGACACTCTTTAAAAACATAAATCCCTAATTGTACGTTGCAGAAACCTTTCAGGATCTGTTGCTCCCTATCCATTTCTCTACAGTGCAAACATGGACAAGTAAAAGCTTGGGTTTTCACAGCAACGTCTAAGCCCCAGTGTGACTGAAGGAGAAAGTTGTTGTTCAGTTAGATGAATGGTCGACAAGAGAGGAGGGCACGGGGGAGAGCGATGTCCAGGAGTCTCAGTCTGGAGGAGCCTTTGTTCCTGTGGGCTCTTGTCCAGTTTTTTACTCTGAGAGTGGATACCCAGGTGGAATACTAATGGCTGGCTTTGTCTCAGCCAGTCTTGTCTGGATCACTGGATTCTGGACATTATGTTAAGGCTTTACTCCAGCAGTCTTACGCTCAAGTACATCAGTCTCTGTGTGTGAGTCTGTCTAGACAGGTGTGTGTACAGCCCAGGCAAGATGTTCGTGTTAAAGGATTATTCCTGTTGTGATATCGTTGTACTCACCAAATTAACTGCTGAGTTCTACACAGCGATATCACTAAAAAGAAGTCGGAAGGACAATCAGACAGGTTGTAAACAAGCTAACAGTTTAGCCAGACTTATTTTGATGAGTAAATGAAGGTGAACAGAAAAATGACCCAAACTGTCCATTGTAAACAGGAAGACTCTAGAGGGATGCTCAGAGTCGCAAGACAAGGGTCACATGACAGTTGGGCAAAAGACAAAGACGATGGTAGGCTCTGGTAGCCTTGCTAGCTAGCTAGGCTATTTGTACTGTAAGAAAGTCAACTATGGAGAAGTGTACAACACAAACAAATTGTAAAACTCTACAATTCGTTTACCTCATTTTTGTTTTGACAAAGCAGTACCATGTCTCTGTGATTTGAATGTAATCAATACAACATTTTCAAATGTAGCCTAAAAACAATGATTATAAAAAACAAACCAAAATCTATCCAAAATATATCACATTACACCATTTAAGAATTCTTTCAATACACAAGTCACTTTCAAATTCCTGTATTTCTATCACGGAATTTTTAACGTGCCCAACCAAAGACCTCCACCAGCTCTGTTCATAATGTCTAGCTGGGAAATATCTGACACTTAAAGAGCAACTAAATCCCAAAGTTTTGGCTCAAGTGCCTCTACCCTGGAAATTCAAAAAATGCCTCTAGAAGGTGAAAAAAGTATCAACGTGGGCAGCGCAGGGAGGGGGCGCAACTGGATAGACCTACAATCAATCATAGCAACGAAACGTGACGTTACGTAGTGCTAAGCGACAGGGCAATGCTTGGTCCGTTTTCAAGCAGGAAAGCAATGGTCACAAACGTTCTCAAATTACAGCTAAACTGTAATTGCAATAGCCGGGTTTCAACCTCTAGAGGGCGGTCGCAATTCATATTTATAACACTATATATAGAATTTAAATACTTTAATATCAAGATTTGGACCTGAATCCATCAACAACACTACTAAATACCTATATACTGTACATTGGTTTTCAGCTGAAAAAGGTTTTGGGGTTTAGTTACTCTTTAAGTAGGCCCAGCTCAAACACAATAATATAAAAAAAAAAAAAAAAAAAAAAAAAAAAAAAAAAGACAACAAATAACAACAACAAATCATTTTCAGTAAACATTTCTTACTCAAATATACCCATCAAACATCACCAAACCCACAGGCATTGTGATACGAGTTGGAGTATTAGCTTGCACAGCCATTGGTGGCCGCCCGACAGTATGCTAGATTCATCCGCTAGCACTAGCACTAGCTCGACTACCCTTGTTGGTCACGTGACCCTCACCTTGCTGGCCGCAGTGGTCCTTCTCCCATTGTTAATATTCCTCAAAGCGTGATAACTTAAGTATACCTCCAAAAACAAACAGTTAAGCTAATTTAGCTTAACTATTGGTTTGTTTACAATCTTTCAGGCAAGACACATCCATCTGACTGCTCTTACATAGTCATCAATCTGTTAATCTGCAAATGCCTGTGAAAAGCATTTGGCATATGTATTGTGAATACAGATGCATTTGATGTCAAAAGCAAAACAAAAGCTTTTCAAGCATGTTACACAAAGCCACCAGATGAAAGCCATCCAAACAGACCAAACTTTATGATTTAATGTAGTAGTAATCTTTAATTGACTATGAAGTACAGTAATAAAACAGATGTTCCAGTTAACTTTAGAGAGTCCTATAGAATGCAATAAGAAGGGCTATGTGGTAAAAATGTCCACCGCCCTGCTGCTCTTGATGAACTCTCTGTGCCAAATGCTTGACACTGCTTGCGTAAATAGGGTTCTTTTTAAAAAAATTCCATTTGCATGACAAAGGCAGATGGCTTCACGGTACTAAGGCGGGAGGGAGGGGTGGGGGTCTGAAGGGAGGCAGGAGGCAGGAGACAGACTGGGACTCTTGGACAGACACACTGGGATTGCTGGCTCTCTCCCAGTCAGGAGACCAGAAACTCTGCTGGATATGCTGAATATTGAAGCCGAGGCACTGGATGAGGAGTCTGGACAAGATTTGGGTTTGAACATACCATACATGGAGTTTGTTCCCAGATTTCTCAAAGAGACTTTCTGCTGCTTTGGTGGAAAATGGGGATTCTACAACTGAGAGCGCAACAATGAATTAGGACATACACTGCAGAATTTTTGAAAACTACCTGTTGAAGAGTGACACTAAAATGTTTCTGGCTTGCCTTGCCATGCAATACTCAAAGCTACATTTGAGATATTATTGGCTTAAATACCCATAATCAATAGGGTCGTGTATTTACTCTGTGACTTGAAAGAGATACAGACCTTTTTTCTAAAGTGAAGAACATCTGGATCCAGCATTAATATTATTTTCTAGGTAAGCTGGTTTATTTCACTTGGAGACTACACTGGCTTAGAGATGACTGGGGCCCTGCATACTGGACTCATACTCTTCTCATTTGTGGTAATAACCTTCTCATTCTATACTACATAATATAACAAGTGCCATGCAGTTTGTATTAAGACTTTGTTATTTTATTTGAAAATGCTACTAAATGCCTCAGCTTTGGAATATTTTGATACCTGGAATTCTAAAACACTGATAAATATTCTCAAAAACACACAAGACCCATCTATGTCAAATGGCAGATAAACTCCAGCTTTTTAATGCTGCTTATATTAAATGTACAGGAAAATGCTGCACAGCAACCGTTAAAATAATAAAGTAAACTTGACTTTTTCTCCTGTAGGTGGTATGTGAGAGTGAGCCAACACATGCTGGGCCAGACAGAGTGGGGGACTCACATGGTGAGACTGTTAATCACTTTTAGTGGCCATCTAGTGGCCAGCAGTTTAAATTCATAGTACTCGCTTCTCTTGTACTTGCACTCGATCAATCAAAAAATCATTACATAAGAATTTGATTGATGCCTCACTATTTTTCATTTATGCTTTTGATTGTTTTCCGTGTCTGACTCCCCAGGACAATCCACACTGCATCTAACTTCTCACTGGGCTTTCCAGTTGGTCAATGACTCTCTGGCCTTCTCCAGGGCCGACAGCTTCTGCAGAGGCCAGTTCAGCTCACTTGCCTCAGTGGACCAGTCAGAGGAACGGGAAGGAGCCTTGGAGCTTCTTCGGCAGACTGGACTACGTTCACCTATCTGGGTCAGGGATCCCAGCAAAGCAGCCTCCCAGCCTGTGGCCTTTTCCAAACAATGTGAGTGAAATCAGCAGCCCACCAAGCTAATAAAGCAAGTAAAGAAATACAAAATTAAAACATACAATTTGATCAATTACTTCTTCTTCTGCTCTTGTTTAGATTTACACTTCTCAGCTCTAAACTTCCCAAAGGAATCCCGGGAGGGATTTGCACGTGTCAACATGCCTTTTCCGGCCCTGTCATCCATCAGTGTGTGTGTTCGTGTTCAGTGGAACCCAGAGTGGAATGAGGTGTCCA